>NC_031998.1:39390680-39399264 GCF_001879085.1 Nicotiana attenuata
TCGACAGTATAAGTAAATACGTTCCCGACAAGGGAGAAACAGCTATAACCAATCTTGTTCCAACATCTAGCTACCTCAGCTAACACCAATACTCAATCATAAGTAATTTCCACGAGAACAATCTAAATCTTTGCTCAATACTGAGAATCATCAATTTAAGCATCCGTAGTGAACACAATAATTCACAATTTAAGACTCACGGTCATGCTTGACACTAATGTATAGATACTCGTCACCATGCCTATACGTCGTACTCAACAAGAAGCAAATAGCAAATAGGACACAACTCCTAATCCCTCAAGCTAAGGTTAGACCGAACACTTACCTCGAACTTCCACGGCGAACTCAAACCTCAAACACCGCTTTTCCTTTTGAATTTGGCTCCAAATCAATTGTATCTAGACATAATCGACTTAATAACATCAATAAACGCTAAACAATCCAATTCCAATGCTTAATTATAGCTTTCCCATCATTCTTCCCAAAAAGTCAAAAATTGACCTCGGGCCCGCTTGGTCAAAACACGAGGTTTGGACCAAAACCCGATCACCCATTCACCCACGAGCCCGAATATATAATTTATTTTGAAGTCCGACCCCAAAACGAGGTCAAATTCCCAATAATCAAAAAGCCCTAACTCTACCCAAATCCCTAATTTTCTACCCGTAATCTCATGTTTTAGNCCTCTACCATACGAATCCCTGCTTCCAGACGAGGCACCACTGAATCTGCCTGAATGACGGGGCCTCTTGTCCGACCCATGACCACCTCCCTGCGACAGAACCATCTCCACTCTCCTGGCCACATTGGCCGCCTCCTGGAAAGTAATCTCACTCGCAGTCTCCCTAGCCATCTGAAGTCGAATCGGCTGAATAAGCCCCTCAATGAACCTCCTCACCCTCTCTCTCTCGGTGGGAAGTATGATAAGAGCATGACGGGCCAAGTCGATGAATCTGGTCTCATACTGAGTAACAGTCATAGAACCCTGCTAGAGATGCTCAAACTGCCTCCGATATGCCTCTCTCTGAGTGATGGGGAGAAACTTCTCTAGAAATATCTGAGTAAATTGCTCCCAAGTCAAAGCTGGTGATCCGGCTGGTCTAGCCAAGCAATAATCTCTCCACCAAGTCTTGGCGGATCCAGATAAGCAAAAAGTAGCAAAATCGACCCCATTGGTTTCCACTATCCCCATGTTCCTGAGAACCTCATGACAGCTGTCTAGATAATCCTGGGGATCCTCAGAAGATGCATCGCAGAAAGTAGTAGTGAAGAGCTTGGTGAACCTGTCTCCAGAAAGCATCGGCAGACATAGCTGCTCCATCACTGGTCTGAGCTACCACACTCGGCTGAACTACTCCAACTGGCTGAGTTGCTGGAGTCTGAAACTGGGGAGCCATCTGCTCCGGAGTGCGAGTAGCAGGACTCTGGGCTCCTCCTCCAGCCTGAGAGACGGCTGGTGCTACAGGAAGCAAGCCTGCCTGGGTGACACTCTCCATAAGACCCACTAGACGGACCAGAGCATCCTGGAGTATCGGGGTAGCAATAAACCCCTCTCGAACCTGAGCTGGGCCCACCGGAACTGTCTGGGTCGGAGCCTCATCATCAAGGTTAACCTGAGGCTCCGCTGCTGGTGCTGCTGCTCTGGGCTGAGCTCTACCCCTACCTCGGCCTCCAGCACGGCCTCGGCCTTGCCCTCTGCCCCTCGTGGGAGCTGATGCTGGGGGCTCGGGCTACTGATCGATGGATGAGGAAGTGCGTGTTCTCGCCATCTGCGAAAGAACAGAGTAGAAATTCAATTAGCATTGAGAAACCAAACCGTACGACAAGAAAGAATAAATGTGAAGTGTTTCCTAACTCTGTAGCCTCTAGGGGATAAATACAGACGTCTCCGTACCGATCCCTCAGACTCTACTAAGCTTATCCGTGAATTGTGAGACCTATGTAACCTAGAGCTCTGATACCAACTTGTCACGACCCGGATTTCTTACTATCGGGAGTCGTGATGGCGCCTACTCGTAGAAGCTAGGCAAGCCGCGAAATATAGAAATCACTAACTCTTCTATTTTGACCCTTTTTAACCATTTAAATAAATAGGTAATCAACATTGAAATATTAACGATAAATAAAAATCAAGCGGAAGACTTAATCTGATAGAATAACTAAAACCAGTATGACACTGCCAACATACATCTCTACCCGAAATCTGGTGTCACAATATCACGGACGGATTATGATTACTACAACCAATGTCTGAAAGAAATACAATCTGTCTTGAAATCAAATGAAAACAGAGTACATAATAAGATAGAAGAGAACACCGGGCCTGCGGACGCCTGCAGGACTACCTCGGGATCTCTAGCTGGACTGAAGGCAGCCTCCCCAAGTGCTACTGTCCAAAAGCTGCTTCGGGATCTGCATATAGTGCAGAGTGTAGCATCAGCACAACCTACCCCATGTGCTGGCAAGTGCCTGGCCTAACCCCGGCGAAGTAGTGACGAGGCTAGGACCAGACTCCAGATAAACCTGTGCAGTTATATAATATGCAGCGGAAAATAAAACAGAAATAAACAAATAAATATGGGAGGGGCTACATGCTGCGGGGAAAATATCAAGTCCAGCAGTAATTTAAGAGAAGTATAAGAGAACAATTTAAGATCTACAATAATCAATAATAACATTGTTGCGGCGTGCAACCCGATCCCTATCATTTAACACTGTTGCGGCGTGCAACCCGATCCATTTATATCACTGTTGCGGCGTGCAACCTGATCCATTTATATCACTTTTGCGGCGTGCAACCCGATCCATTTATATCATTGTTGCGGCGTACAACCCGATCTATTTATATTATTGTTGCGGCGTGCAACCCGATCCATTTATATTATTGTTGCGGCGTGCAACCCAATCCAAATATACAATCAACAACAATCATAACAAGAGTCCCGACAAGGGATCAATAAGGAACTACACTATCCCGGCAAGGAAATCGACAGTATAAGTAAATACGTTCCGGCAAGGGAGAAACAGCTATAACCAATCTTGTTCCAACATCTAGCTACCTCAGCTAACACCAATACTCAATCATAAGTAATTTCCACGAGAACAATCTAAATCTTTGCTCAATACTGAGAATCATCAATTTAAGCATCCGTAGTGAACACAATAATTCACAATTTAAGACTCACGGTCATGCTTGACACTAATGTATAGATACTCGTCACCATGCCTATACGTCGTACTCAACAAGAAGCAAATAGCAAATAGGACACAACTCCTAATCCCTCAAGCTAAGGTTAGACCGAACACTTACCTCGAACTTCCACGGCGAACTCAAACCTCAAACACCGCTTTTCCTTTTGAATTTGGCTCCAAATCAATTGTATCTAGACATAATCGACTTAATAACATCAATAAACGCTAAACAATCCAATTCCAATGCTTAATTATAGCTTTCCCATCATTCTTCCCAAAAAGTCAAAAATTGACCTCGGGCCCGCTTGGTCAAAACACGAGGTTTGGACCAAAACCCGATCACCCATTCACCCACGAGCCCGAATATATAATTTATTTTGAAGTCCGACCCCAAAACGAGGTCAAATTCCCAATAATCAAAAAGCCCTAACTCTACCCAAATCCCTAATTTTCTACCCGTAATCTCATGTTTTAGGCCTAGAAATCTGGTGGGTGTTGATAACAATGGAAGTAAACGAGCTTAGGATTACATACCTATGAAGCTATGGTGAGGTTCCTCTTCAAAAATCGCCCAAGAGGTGTGGAGAAGATGAAGTTTATGAAAAATGGTGGAATTCCTGTAATACATTCTGTTTTTGAACTTAAAATAACTGGGCGGATTTTTGGTCTACGCGTTCGCGATGAATTGAGCCTGAGTGACCTTCGCGTTCGCGAAAGTGGCTCGCATTCGCGGAGCACTAACCCCTCGAGCCTTCGCGTTCGCGTCCAGGTGGTCGCGTTCGCGTAGGGTATAATACGCCTCCCCCTGTCCAGGCTCATAAGCCTTCGCGTTCGCGATACAAGGCCCGCGTTCGCGAAGGGAAAACCCCCCAAAGCTTCGCGTTCGCGGCCTGGGTCTCGCATTCGCGTAGAAGGAAATTTCCTTCAGCATGAATAACTCATCGCGTTCGCGAGGGTCCTCCCACGAACGCGAAGAAGAAAATGCCAGAACACCAGAAACTGAAAAACCTGCAACTTTTTATGAGTTCAAAACCTTCCGAAACACATCCGAAACTCACCCGAGCCCTCGGGGCTCCAAACCAAACATACGTACTAACTCAAAAACATCATATGACTTACCCGTGCGATCAAATCGCCAAAATAACCTCTTAAATAATGAATTAAACCTCAAAATCAATAAAATTTCTCAAAACTTCTTTAAACATCAAATTTTGCATTTAAGATCCGAATCACGTTAAATGGATCCCGTTTCTTACCAAACTTTACCGACAACACATATAAATCACATTGACCTGTACGGGCTCCGGAACCATAATACGGGCCCAATACCACAGATTTCACATAACATTTCACTTTCAAAAACCTTTATATTTTTCAGAAAACAGTTTCTTTTAAAAATTCATTTCTCGGACTTGGGACCTCGAATTCGATTCCGGACATACGCCCAAGTCCCATATTTTTCCGCGGACCTTCCGAGACCGTCAAATTACGGGTCCGGGTCCGTTTACCCAAAATGTTGGCCGAAGTCAACTTAAATGCATTTTAAGTTAAAATTTCAATATTTTCAAAGATTTTTCACATAATAGATTTCCGGCTACGCGCCCGGACTGCGCACGCAAAATCGAGGTGAAGATATAAGAGGTTTTTAAGGCCTCGAGACGCAGAATTTATTTTAAAAATAAGTGATGACTTTTTGGATCATCACAACTATAGAATTCAAGATTTGACAAATAAGCCACTCAGCTAACTGATATTATTAGGTGAAGCAGTTATATTATTAGAACCATTAGTAATAAAACCAAAAAAAAGGGAGAAACTTTTCCAGCCTAAATACAACCTTCAGAGTAATAATTATATTTATTTATTCAATCTCCGTATTACAACCCCATCATTATAATTCTGGGATAACTTGTTTCCCCTACCAAACGACCCCTTAGAAACAGAAATAAGTATCAATAGAGAACTTACTACAAGGGGCTGACTGAAAGAAACTTATAAACCAAGATTGCAGCTGTTACTTCATTTAGATTGTTAACGATCAATTTTGACAACAATTACATGTGATCAGTCTCAAACTATGAACATAATCGAACAATATCGGGTTGAATCGTATTTTCTATTAGTCAGGAAGAAGACTCTTTTGGAGATCTAACTGCTTATACTAAACCATATCACGTGAGCCCCAATAATATGGAGTTTTCATTTATGTCAAAATCCTCAAAGTTTACATAAGTCCAAGTGACTTCAGCTGTTGAACATGCTCCGGTGGCAGAGGTGGCAGAGACCAAGTCTCACCCTACAAGAAAGTAAGGAAACGACGACATTGTATGTCGTATTAGGTCACTTAAATGTCGTTAATTCATTTACTGATATTTAATTTACATTTTTACTAAATGTCGTAAATTTCGGTGTCAAGAATTTTCCGACAATTATGTTAATGTCGGTGAGAGATTTGCGACATTTATAAAATTGTCACTTGAAATTTATGCCATTTAGCCTAATGTTGGTAAAAAAAATTGTGGCATGTATTTATAGCCTTTTTAAAATGTCACAATCATATTTCTGACATTTATATTAGAATGGAAATAGAAGATTCACGACACTTATTTATGAATTTTGGGAAATTTCATATCAAAATTTTCAACATTTAGGTTAATGTCAATACAAAATTAGTTGTTTCATAGTGACATAAATATTTTATCAAGTCTGTAATTTCATAAATATGAAACACCATGTCAATGTAACAAATACAACATATATCGAAAGAAAATAACTCTTTGTATTGGGTGATACCCTTTTTTGCTTGAGCCCGACCGGGTTGGGTCCGGTCCGGGGCAAGTCGGGGCCATCGAACCCGACCTGGATGCAAGGTAGAACGACGGCTACGTCTACAACCGAGGTCGAGTCATTTCGAGACCATTGCAGAGCTCGATATGAGTCACCACCGGATGGAGAAACACACAAGGTCGGAAGCCGGACTCGTAACGGATAACCAAGCGTCGCCGGATATCTCGCCCAAACGTGATTTTCTCAACCACTTCAGGCCATTAAGGCGTAATTACAGGGATCCACGATGTAATTAATTTACCTACCTTATTTTTACCCTTAATCAGAATGTATAAAAGGGGAGAAGACCCTATAAAGAGGGGATCGGAAACCATTACACTACAGTACCATCTCTCTCAATTCTTGTACGCTATCAAGCACAATTGTTCTAAGCAATATTATATTCTGCGATTATTTACTTTAACAACAATTGTTGAGTCTTTATCTTTTATTTTTCTCAATCCAAACCTTTTGTATCTTTTAGTTCACGGATCCTTAAAACCCCATATAAATTCAATTGTTATCCGGATTCCAGGGTAAACAGTTTGGCGCCCACCGTGGGGCTAAGGATATTAGTGAGCTCTTTGATACTCTTTCTTGACGCATCACAATACACTGGTTCTTTGCAAAAGAGTCCATCTTACATTCAAATTACCAACTCATAGAATGGCACAATCAATCAACAACGAACTTGAACAGCAGACAGGAAACAATGGAATGCCCGGGCTCGAAAACCCGATAGATGCCGATTCCCGGATGGCGCTCAACACTGATCAGGCCTCCGGATCATCACATAGCGTCCGGGGAGAGGACGATTCGAGGGCCCAGGCAGTCGGCGAAGAGACTATCAACCTTAAAATGATTTTTGACATGCTGCAAGCCCAGCAATCGGCTATAGCTCAGCTCCAGAGCCGGGTCCAGGAGCCTGTCAGGTCCGAGGAGGCTCCCCGTGCAGCTGCAATCATCAATCCGACCCCAGTACAGCCGGAACGGGGTGGGCCGGATGTTGATTCTGCGGTTCTTAGGAGGCTAGAAGAATTGACCGAACGAATCGAAAAGGGGGAGGAAAAGATCGAGGCCAACGATAAAAAAGTAGAAACATACAACTCCAGGGTCGACCAAATACCAGGTGCACCTCCGGTCCTGAAAGGCCTTGACGCTAAAAAGTTTGTACAAAAACCGTTCCCATCCAGTGCCGCCCCAAAACCTATCCCTAAGAAATTTAGAATGCCCGATATCCCGAAGTATAATGGGACCTCGGACCCAAACGAGCATGTGACAGCATACACATGCGCGATTAAGGGAAACGATCTCGAAGATGATGAAAATCGAGTCAGTTGTTTGAAAAGTTGGAGAAACCTTGTCCAATGGGGCAATGACGTGGTATCATAACTTACCGCCAAATTCCATCGATTCGTTTCGCCATGTTAGCCGATGCTTCGTGAAAGCTCATCGCCGGGGCGATCAAGTAGAAACAAGAAATCCGACCTATTTTCAAGTCCGACAGCGCATAAACGAGACACCTCCGGGAATGTTGTGTCTCGATTTCAAATGGAAGGATGGATCTTCCCCCAGTCCAGGATGCTGGGCAGTACAAGCCTTCACTCAAGGATTGAACGACCAACAGATCAGCCGACATCCAGGCAATTAAAAAGCAAAGTCTGATCGAGTTTCCAGCAGTTACGTGGGCATACATCTATAACCGGTAACCAATCGAGATAAGGGTAGAGGAAGACCACAGCGGAGCAAGTTCGGATTCAACCGTCCATACATAGGAAATTTCGATCGACCTCGTAGGGAAAAAACTACAAAGAATTCGAGACCGAACAAGGAAAGATATCGCCCATAATCAGGATGATAGGAGGCCTAAATTTACGAGGAACGACCGCGGCTATGAGAGGAACAAGAGCGTTTACCTGACGAAGAAGCGCAACTCTGGAAAGCCCGTCGATATACAGGAAGCACCCCGATTTGGCTGAATATAATTTCAGCTGTCGATTCGGCTACCCTTGGTTGTCGGCGATCGGTACGTATCAAAGAAGCCCGATGGCCCAACCCGTACAGTCGATCCATCGAGGAGGGAATCCCAGTTAATATGTAAGTAAACCACAACACACATGGCCACAGAACCGAAGATTGCAGGCAACTGCGGAGGAAGTTTGCCGGTTGCTCGATGAAAGGTTACCTTCGAGAATTCCCTCAGTGATCGGGCAAAAATCATTTTACGAAATCGAGATCGACCGCCGATAGGAAGGAAACCCGGCACATTTGGTCCGTCACGAATCCATAAACAGATAATTGGACGGGGAAGACGCACCTCAAGTACCAATACTGAAACGTACCAAGATATCGATCACAAGGGAGAGCGGATCAGGGATTATGCAACAGAGGGAACACTATTGGTTTTGGCAACCGAGGGAATAACGATGGACCCCAGACAACCCCATAAACGACGCTTTGGTAATATCCATGAATGGTCCCGAGACACTAAAGTGCCAAGCGTGTCTTGGTCGTCCCGGGAAGCCTCGGCTAACATAATTCGGTCGTGGTAGTCGAACATTGGACT
>NC_031998.1:39399782-39410285 GCF_001879085.1 Nicotiana attenuata
CAGAACCAACGTACATAGTCTCGTAGGACACCAACATTCAACCCATCATTAAATGGAACCTCAACATAGTTCCAGCAGTTTCAGCTTCAGGTATCCAACAGGACACACCTAGCTGCCCTGCACTGCCTTGTCATCAGCCCTCAGATGCAGAAACTTACATACTACAGCAGCCTCTTCACAAAGGGTAATGTGTGTGAGAAGATCTGCCTCAGCTCCCAAAACCTACCATCTCAACCAGTCTCATGGATCAAAGTAACCAACAACTGCTCAATCTTTTCTGTCATACAGCTATTCAGGTGCATAAAAGACCCCCACAAAATTTTCAAGACTTTGGCGAGGAGATACGAAATTGAACCTAGCATGATCAGTCCTATAATCTAAGTGAGCATATTTATGATAAATTTTGCCTTGAAAGTTTGTTGTATGTTAAAACTTTCGTGTAAATTTGTGGATTAACACTGCTACATTATTGTTTTAGCAAAACTCGAAAGTTGTTTCTGCATTCTCATGGCTAGGGTATATTATAAGCTTCATGTGTGTCCAACTGGTATTATAAAGTGATGTGATGTCTCAGCAAATCTTGAAGTATGCTTTTTGATCGTTTAGCTTATGCCGATGTCTCAGCTTCATGCTGATTTTGTATGTTGGTAGCTTATGCTGATGTCTCAGCTACTACTATTCTTTTTTTTTTTTTTTTGAACATTTTTTTGTTAGGTTTTGAGCCGGGGAAATGTTAAATTGGGTTTTATAGTTGATTTGATGTATGGGTTTTAAAGTTTGAAGTGTTTCTGAGGGCTACAGTTTGCAACTTTTCAGCTCAGTTGGTTATATTGGAACACTTCATTTCTAGGTTTTGAGCTCCTTTTGGGACATTTTGAATTAGGTTTTAGTTAGTTTGATAGATGAGTTTGTCTTTTTCAGCATGTTTAATGTTAAAGTTTGGAACTTTTTAGGTTTTTGACTCAGTTGCTTCATTTGAACGCTTTATTTCTAGGATTTGAGCTCCTTTTGGTCAAGTTTGAACTGGGTTTTGGTTGGTTTGACAGATGGGTATATATGTTGAAATGTCTTTGAGGATTAAATTTTGGAACTGTATTGGGTGATACCCTTTTTGCTTGAGCCCGACCGGGTTGGGTCCGGTCCGGGGCAAGTCGGGGCCATCGAACCCGACCTGGATGCAAGGTAGAACGACGGCCACGTCAACAACCGAGGTCGAGTCATTTCGAGACCGTTGCAGAGCTCGATATGAGTCACCACCGGATGGAGAAATACACAAGGTCGGGAGCCGGACTCGTAACGGATAACCAAGCGTCGCCGGATATCTCGCCCAAACGTGATTTTCTCAACCACTTCAGGCTATTAAGGCGTAATTACAGGGATCCACGATGTAATTAATTTACCTACCTTATTTTTACCCTTAATCAGAATGTATAAAAGGGGAGAAGACCCCATAAAGAGGGGATGGGAAACCATTACACTACAGTACCATCTCTCTCAATTCTTGTACGCTATCAAGCACAATTGTTCTAAGCAATATTATATTCTGCGATTATTTAGTTTAACAGCAATTGTTGAGTCTTTATCTTTTATTTTCCTCAATCCAAACCTTTTGCATCTTTTAGTTCACGGATCCTTAAAACCCCATATAAATTCAATTGTTATCCGGATTCCAGGGTAAACAGGAACTTTGCAGGTTTTGACTCTGTTAGATTGATCTGAACACTTTGCTTCTAGGATTTATTAAGCTGATTTTTGGGCATTTAAACACTACTAAAAATCCGGAAAAAAACGACCAAAATTGGCCTGTCAGGAAAAGCTACCAACGTTGGTCGCTAAATTGGAGAAAATAATTAAATAATTATCTTAAATATATTAGCGACCAAGGTTGGTCGCTTTTTGGTTGCTAATTTGGTCAAAATGTTGACCGGACTGGTCAGACTTGCTTGGTCAAAGAAATACTGAAATTAGCGACCAACTTTGGTCACTAAAGTGGGACCCCACTTATAAAATTTTAATAATTATATTATTATTTAAAAAAAATTATAAAATATAAATAAATATAATTCAAAATTAGCGACCAAAGTTGGTCGCTCACGAAAGGGGAAGCAGATAGAGACCAACTTTGGTCGCTAATCTGGGACCCAGTTATAAAAAATTAATAATTATATTATTATTTAAAAAAATTTATAAAATATAAATAAATATAATTCAAAATTAGCGACCAAAGATGGTCGCTTACTAAAGGGGAAGCAAATAGAGACAACTTTGGTCGCTAATCTGGGACCCCGTTATAACGTTTAACAATTATATTATTAATTTAAATATTATATAAAATATAAATAAATCTANAGCGACCAACGTTGGTCGCTAAATTTAATTTTCAGGATATTTAGCGACCAACTTTGGTCGCTAATTTGAATTTCTGGGTAATTAGCGACCAAAGTTGGTCTTTTTTCAGGTCAACATTGGTCAAAATTAAAAATCACTTTTGTATTTACTATCTAAATAATATAAATGTAATCCGTTAACAGTTTTGTAATACAAGGGATGACTACACTAAAATATACTCTAACATGCTATATATGTAGTTAAAGTAGTACAACGAATATATATATATATATATATATATATATGTATGTATGTAAATTGAATCATCGACTTATAACCTAGTGATGAATGAATGTAATTCATTAACTCTGTTACAATACAAATAATGAATACAGTATCATGTAATATAACATGCTATATATGTAGTTAAAGTAGCACGAAGTGTGTGTGTTATATATATACACACACTAACATATACTATAACAAGTTATATATACGTTATAGTATTACAGTGAAGTGTCCGTGTGTGTATGTGTGTCTATATATATATATATATATATATATATATATATATATATATATATACGCGCNTGGCGACCCTGCTGGTCTGGATAAACAATAGTCTCTCCACCAAGTCTTGGCGAATCCTGCTAGTCAAAAGGTGGCGAAGTCGACCCCATTGGTCTCCACAATACCCATAGTCCGAAGAACCTCATGGCAGCTATATAAGAAATCCTGGTGGTCCTCTGAAGAAGCACCGCTGAATGTGGTGGTGAAGAGCTTGGTGAACCTATCCAGTCTCCACAAAGCATCTGCGGACATAGCCGCTCCATCGCCGGTCTGAGTCACAATACCTGGCTGAGCTGCCACAGCTGGCTGAACCACTGGAACCTGAGCCTGGGGAGCTACCTGCTCCGGATTACGTGTAGCAGGAGTCTGAACCCCTCCTCCAGCCTGAGAAGTGGCTGGTGCTACTGGAAGCAAACCCGCTCGAGAGACGCTCTCCATAAAGCCTACCAACCTGACCAAAGCGTCCTGAAGAAATGGGGTGGCTATAAACCCCTCTGGGACCTGAGCTGGGCCCACCGGAGCTGCTGGGTTGGAACCTCCTCATCATAATCAACATGGGGCTCCACCTCTGGGACTGCTGCTCGGGGCTGAGCTCTGCCCCTGCCTCGGCCTCTGGCACGGCCTCGGCCTCACCCTCTGACCCTCGTAGGAGCTGCTGCTGGGGGCTCGGGCTGCTACGCGGTAGAAGAGGAAGCGCGTGTTCTCGCCATCTGCGAAAGAACAGAGTAGAAAGACAATCAGTATTTGAGAAACAGAATCGCACGACAAGAAAGAACAAAAGTGAAGTTTTCCTAACTCTGTAGCCTCTGGGAATAAATACAGACGCTTCCATACCGATCCCTCAGACTCTACCGAGTTTGTCCGTGAGTCGTGAGACCTATGTAACCTAGTGCTCTGATACCAACTTGTCACGACCCGGATTTCCCACCCTCGGAGGTCGTGATGGCGCCTACTATTAGGAGCTAGGCAAGCCAACTATTTATTATCGCTTTTAGCAAATCTCGACATTTAATAAAAACAACGAAGCATTTAATATAAAAGCGAAAGTCTTAAACATAAATAAACGGAGAACAATGCGGAAGTTCAATACAACTCTAGCCAAGAACTGGAGTCACAGACTCACGAACGTCTAGAGAATGCTAAATACAAAGTCTGAATAAAGACATAGTTCTGTTTGTTCCGGTACAAAGGATAACAAACTAAAGTAAGGATAGAAGAGACTCCGGGCAATGCGGACGTCAGCAAGGCTACCTCGGGATCTCTGGACTGAAGTCAGCTCCCAAATGCTCCTACTGCTGTTCAAAAGCTGCTGCTCCGGTACTGTGATCTGTGCAAAAAGATGCACAGAGTGTAGCATCAGCACAACCGACCCCATGTGCTGGTAAGTGCCTAGTCTAACCCCGGTGAAGTAGGGACGAGGCTAGACCAGACTACCAGATAAACCTGTGCGGATATATATATATATACAAGTACAACAAAATAATAGCGGAAAGTAAGCAATTAAAGCTGGGAGGGGGAAATATGCTTATGGGGAACAGATAAAACAGAATATCAGGAATAACAAGAGAAACTACATCTGATTTCTTCTAACACAGAATAAAGGAAAATAACCCACTTTCACTTATTCCAATTTCCTCTCATTGCAGGCGTGCAACACGATCCCATTTCCTTACATCACGTGGTAGGCGTACCACACGCTCCCATTACAATAATATCATGTGGTCGGTGTGCCACACGTTCCCATTTCATAATAACTCGTGGTCGGCGTACCACACGATCCCATTTCATAATAACTCGTGGTCGGCATGCCACACGATCCCATTTCATATGACTCGTGGTCGGCGTGCCACACGATCCCATTTCATAATAACTCGTGGTCGGCGTACCACACGATCCCATTTCTTTCAACACAATACACAACATAATCCCGGCAAGGGAGAAAGATGTTATAATAACTACCCCGGCAAGGGAGCAATGTAATACACTAAACTATCCCGGCAAGGGGGATCCAGCTATAACCAAACTCGTTCAATTTCTACTTAACACAAATAAATCCACACTTAGTCTCAACAATTATTGGCTCAGTGTTAAAGACTTCCAACCAATTCCTCATAAATAACAATTACAAATTCGATAATTTAGCAAATTTGGACTCATGGTAATGCTCGACACCAGTGTATAGATACTCGTCACCAGCCTATACACCGTACTCAACAAATAGCAATTAACAAATAAGACTCTACTCCTATTCCCTCAAGCCAAAGTTAGACCAAACACTTACCTCAAATGCTCCAAACTCAACTCAAGCCTCTAGTATAGCTTTACCCTTCGAATTCACCACCAAACCGCTTGAATCTAGTCACAAATTACTTGAATGTATCAACAAATGCTAACCGAATCAATTTGAATGCATGAAAATGAATTTCCCAAAGTTTTACTCAAAAATTTCCAAAACGTCCCCGGGCCCACGTGGTCAAAACCCGAGGTTCGGACCAAAACCCGGTTACCCATTCCCCCACGAGTTCATATCTATGTTTTGTTTTGAAATCGGACCTCAAATTGACGTCCAAATCTCCAATTTTAAGAAAACCTAAGTTCTACCCAAAATTCCCATTTTCACCCATGAAAATCCTTGATTTTAAGATGAAAACATGTTTAATGATGTTAAAGATTGAATAAATTAAGTAAAAATTGACTTACAAATGATTTGGAGAAGATAGATTTCTTGGGAAATCGCCTATGGAGTTTGTGTTTTGAAAGAATGAAGAAAAGGGGTTTAAAATCCGTCTAAGTATGAAAAATGAAGGCCTCAGATGTGGAAAATGCGAACATGGGTTCACAATTGCGAACCCAGCAGGTCTGGGAATTGCGAGATTCTAGTTCGCATTTGCGAACTTGGGCCACTTGGGAGGACTTCGCATTTGCGAACATTTTGTCGCTTTTGCGGAGTCTGGGTCCTTCGCATTTGCGAGCCCCTTGTCGTATTTGCGACTCCAGTCCAATGTCCCTTCCCTCGCATTTGCGATGCCAGGCTCGCATTTGCGAGACCTGCTTCGCAAACGCAAAAAATGCAGAACTGTGATACCAGATTTTCCTAAGGTTCAAAATGCAACTCGACGCCTATCCAAAACTCACCCGAGCACTCGGGGCTCCAAACCAAACATGCACACAACCTCAAAAACCTCCTACAGACTTATCCGTGCGATCACATCGCCAAAATAACATCATATACATAGAATCAAGCCTCAAATCACATGATTTCTTCTAACTTTTCATAAAACACAAATTTTCCATTTTTATGTCCGAAACAAGTCAAATGACGTCCGTTTTCAACCAAATTTTACAGAAAGCACTTAAATCACATATAAGACTTATACCGGGCGTCGGAACCAAAATACGAGCCCGATACCATACTCTTCTGATCAAATTTCCTTTCCATTTTCCTTAATTAATTTCAGAAAATAATTTCATACAAAAATTCATTTCTCAGGCTTGGGACCTCGGAATTCGATTCCGGGCATACGCCCAAGTCCCATATTTTCCTACGGACCCTCCAGGACCGTCAAATCACGGGTCCGGGTCCGTTTACCCAAAATGTTGACCAATGTCAACTTTAACCATTTTAATATCAAAATTTAGCATTTTTCACACAGAATTCATATTTAAGCTTTCCGGCTACGCGCCCGGACTGCGCACGCAATTCAAGGCAACCCTAAATGTGGTTTTCGAGGCCTCAAAAGCACGGAATGAATAAGAAAACAGGTGATGACCCTTTGGGTCGTCACATTCTCCACCTCTAAAACAACCGTTCGTCCTCGAACGGACAAAAGAAAGAAGTCCTGAGTCGGGAAATAGAAGAGGATAACGGCTCCGCATATCAGACTCGGACTCCCAGGTCGATGCCTCAGGGGGCTAACCTCTGCACTGGACACGCACTGAAGGAAAACTCTTCGACCTCAACTGTCGAACCTGCCGGTCTAGAATAGCTACCGGCTCCTCCTCATAAGACAGGTCCTTGTCCAACTGGACAGTGTTGAAATCTAACACGTGGGCTGGATCGCCGTGATACCTCCGAAGCATGGACACATGAAACACTGGATGCACGGCTGACAAGCTAGGCGGCAAGGCAAGTCTATAAGCCACCTCTCCCACTCAATCAAGGATCTCAAAGGGGCCAATGAACCTAGGGCTAAGCTTGCCCTTCTTCCCAAATCTCATCACGACCTTCATAGGCGACACTCGGAGCAAGACCCGCTCACCAACCAAGAAAGTTACACTCCGGACCTTACGATATGCATAACTCTTTTGCCGCGACTGAGCTGAACGAAGCCTGTCCTGAATGATCTTGACCTTATCCAAGGCCTCCTGAACTAAATCCGTACCCAATAACCGAGCCTCCCCCGGCTCAAACCATCCAACTGGAGACCGACATCACATACCATACAACGCCTTATATGGGGCCATCTGAATGCTGGACTGGTAGCTGTTGTTGTAAGCGAACTCTGCTAAAGGCAAAAACTGGTCCCACAAACCTCCATAGTCGATAACACAAGCTCGGAGCATATCCTCCAAAATCTGAATAGTCCGCTCGGACTGACCGTACGTGTGCTCAACTCAACCCGTTTGCCCAACTCTAGCTGGAGTGCACCCCAGAAATGCGAGGTAAACTGCGTACCCCGGTCCGAAATGATAGATACCGGCACACCATAAAGGCGAACAATCTCCCGGATATAAATCTCAGCTAACCTCTCGGATGAATAGGAGACTGCCACAGGAATGAAATGTGCTGACTTGGTCAGCCTATCAACAATAACCCATATCACATCGAACTTCTTCCGAGTCAACGGAAGTCCGGTAACGAAATCCATGGTAATCCTCTCCCACTTCTACTCGAGAAGCTCAATCCTCTGAAAAAAACCACCAGGCCTCTGATGCTCATACTTAACCTGCTGACAGTTCAAACATCGAGCTACATATGCAACAATATCCTTCTTCATCCTACGCCACCAATAATGCTGTCGTAAGTCCTGATACATCTTCGCGGCGCCCGGGTGAATAGAGTACCAAGAACTATGGGCCTCCGCTAAGATCAACTCTCGAATCCCATCGACGTTGGGCACACAAACTCGCCCCTGCAATCTCAAAACACCATCGCTATCTAAGGTCACCTTCGTGGCACCTCCACGCTGCACCGTGTCTCTCAGGACACACAAATGGGGATCATCAAACTGCCGATCACGGATACGCTCCAATAATAAAGAACGAGCGACCGTGCAAGCTAACACTCTGCTAGGCTCAGAAATGTCCAATCTCACAAATCGATTGGCCAAGGCCTGAATATCCAAAGGAAGCGGTCTCTGGCTGACCGGAATATAAGCTAGACTCACCCATGATGGCGGACTTCCTACTCAATGCATCGGCCACCACATTGGCTCTCCCCGGGTGATACAAAATAGTAACATCATAATCTTTCAATAACTCAAACCATCTCCTCTGCCTCAAATTGAACTCCTTTTGCTTGAAAAAGTATTGAAGACTCTTGTAATCAGTGTACACCTCACACGTCACACCATATTGGTAATGCCTCCAAATTTTCAAAGCATGAACAATGGCTGCCAACTCTAGATCATGAACCGGATAATTCTTCTCGTGGATCTTCAACTGCCTCGAAGCATAGGCAATGACTCTGCCATCCTGCATCAATACTACACCAAGCCCAATACGGGAAGCATCACAATAAACTGTATAAGGCCCTGAACCTGTGGGCAAAACCAATACCGGTATCGTAGTCAGAGCTGTCTTGAGCTACTAAAAGCTCGCCTCACACTCATCCGACCATCTGAACCGGGCACCCTTCTGGGTCAACCTGGTCATCGGGGCTGCGATAGATGAAAACCCCTCCACGAACCGACGATAGTAGCCTGCTAACCCTAAGAAACTCCGAATTTCTGTAGCTGATGCTAGTCGAGGCCAATTCTTGACTGCCTCTATCTTCTTCGGGTCCACCTGAATACCCTCTGCTGATACAACATGACCCAAAAATTCTACTGAACTCAGCCAGAACTCACACTTGGAGAACTTGGCGTATAACTGACTATCCCTCAGAGTTTGAAGGACCACTCTAAGGTGCTGTTCGTGCTCCTCCTGGCTGCGGGAGTACACCAAAATATCATCAATAAAGACTGTCACACCCCCCTTTTTCCTACACCCGCGAGGGTGCAAAGGAGTTTTTCCAATTAAAGGACAGTCGGAACGGGATTTATTATTAATATTCAGAGTCGCCACTTGGGAGATTAATGGTGTCCCAAGTCACCGGTCGAATCCCAATCCGAGGAAATTATGACTCTGTTAATAGTCCGCGAACCAGAACTCCGAGTAAGGAATTCTGTTAACCCGGGAGAAGGTGTTAGGCATTCCCGGATTCCGTGGTTCTAGCACGGTCGCTCAACTGTTGTATTCGCTTTTATTTGATTTTTAAACATATTCTAACCTATGTGCTCTTTATTTTAACCGCTTTTATTTTATGTCTTTTTAATAAGAATTGCAACGTCGTGAAAATGTGTCCCGAACCACGTCGCACCAGTGCGCCCGTGGCTTTTGACGCATTCCGACTTCGTTGAGATTTAGATTTGGGTCACATAAATGTGCACCCGCATTAAGGAAGGTAATATTATTAAAATTCGCGCCTAAAGCAACTACGCTTTTATTATCTTTGGGGAAAACCGTAAAATTCGCTAAACGGTTCACCCGAATTCTAAGTATTTTATAACATCTATTGAGGGCCCCGTAATTTTGCATTTTTATTGGCGAGGCTCATCTCACTTTATTATTTAAAAGGCAAACCTAAAGTAACTACGATCTTCTATTTCACTTGTCCCCAATGAAAGAGCCCTAATGAATTTATTGCTGGATTAGAGCACACCGGAAGAAAAATTGCGTTCAGGTCTACCTCAAAAGAATGGCCCGTCACAAGCCTTGGCCTAGGCGCAAACGTACACGGGCGCACGAACTGAACCTGGGCCGCTCATTAAGGCACTGAAGCCTACACTTTTGACAATGGGCTGTTGAGCCCAAATCATCAAGGCAGACCAAGCTTCACTTCGATTCACACAAGCAGCCACTGAAATTGCCTCAATTTGTTCTACTCAAATCTAGATGATACTGACTGCTTTAATTTTAATGTTATACTCGGGCTTGTGTATGACTGAACGGATCACTGCATTATTCAGAATGTGTTGGTCAAACTAAAGTATCACTAGCTAAATTAAAATATCAAACTTAACGACCTAAATTGACAAACGTGCACATTTGTTATCAAATTCTACCCACACTCTACTGCTCACCCAAAATACTAATTCGATTTCATACATCAAATAGATCTGGAGCAATTAATCATGTGAGGCTATTAAACTAAGGAGTAATACAAACAGACGTAAAATGCCATGATTATCTAAGGTAACTAATAACTAACTCATAAAGTCAGTTCCAGTACTTGAAATTATCCCCTAAATTCGAAAGTTGGCAGCGATTCATTTCCACATAAACCTGTTGCACTATATAATATGCTAAAGTATTGGAATTAGGATCTAGGCAGATAAATCACAC
>NC_031998.1:39410510-39434860 GCF_001879085.1 Nicotiana attenuata
TTCCATCGTCGGGTCGACCTTAGTCCCCGACATGGCTGATTGCTATGCCTCCGCACTTGCTCCTTTCAACTGTTTAGTGTGGGTACAGTCTTGAGCGATTCGGTAGCATTCTTGTGCGGTGCGCGGCTCGCCCCGAATGCTAGACACTCCCCATGGGGTAGGAAACTTGATCACTTGGTAGAAGCTTGAAGGGACTGCTCGCATGGCATGTATCCAAGGGCGTCCTATGATGGCGTTGTAGGCCGTCTCCTGGTTCATGACGTGGAAAGTGGTTTCCAGCGTGACTCCCCCCGCTAAAACCGGCAACGATATCTCCCCGGAGGTCCGTTCTACTGCATTGTTAAAACCTGTTAGTGTTATGCAACGCGGTATTATCTTATCTTCGAGTCTCATTTGCACGAGGACCCTTGGATGGATAATACAGGCGCCGCTTCCGTCGTCAACCATGATTCTCTTAACATCAGTATCGGCAATACGTAAAGTTATGACCAAAGCATCATAATGAGGAAAAGACAAACCGTCGGCATCGGACTTATCGAAGGTGATACTTTCTTCGAAGTCGTCATATCGTTCGTGGGCGATTGTTCGTTTCAATTTGTGCGTGGTTGTGAACTTTACGTGGTTGATTGCTGAATCATCGCCGCCTCCGACGATCATGTTTATGGTGCGCGTTGGCGAAGGCGGCTTTGGCGGCCCCTGGGGTTGTTCCCGCCCTCGTGCGAAGTTGGTCTTTCCCTTATCGCTAAGCAGCTCCCTCAGGTATCCTTGGTTTAGCATCCTGACTACCTCTTGTCGTAGACCTATGCAGTCTTCGATTTTGTGTCCCCTTTCCTGATGAAACTCGCACAGGACGTTCGACCTCCTTGCGGTAGGATCTGATTTCATTTTCTGCGGCCATTGCACCTTGGTGCCCAGCTTCTCCAGTGCGTACACTATTTCTGAAGGAGACACGCAAAAGTTATGGGCAGATAATAGAGGGGGCATACCTTTTTCATTCCGAAGTGGAGCGACATGTCGTTGCAATGCCTCCGTGTGCCTCGGCGGTGGTGGATGGGAAGACCTAACGTAGGGCTGATGCCTTTCTTTGTTGAAGCGCAGGAGTTGTTCCCGTCGCCCGTCGTTACGTCGATCCCTTCTTGTTTCTGATTGTATCGCTGTTAGCCGTTGGGTCGGTCCGTTGAGGTCGTCCTCATCCGCTCGTACTTCGGCACAGTAGCCGTTGTGGATCTCTTCCCATGTGGTGGGGGGATATTTCATGAGTCGGCTCAGTAGCTTTTTGGTCGCCCTCGAACCATCTCTGTTCATCCCGTTTTGGAAAGCTGCGACTGCCATGCCTTCCGATACATTTGGTAGGCTCATCCTTACTCTGTTGAATCTGGCCAGGAAGTCCCTGAGTCCTTCTCCTACGGTTTGCCTGACAACAAAGATATCGTTGACCCTAGCCTCTGCTTTCTTTGCTCCTACATGGGCGGTGGCGAACTTATCCGCCATTTCTTCGAATGTTGATATCGTCCTAGCTGGTAGCTGAGAGTACCATATTAGGGCTCCCCTGTCAACGTTTCTCCGAACTTTTTCAGCAACACGGATGGTACTTGTTCTTTTGACAAATCGTTACCCTTCACAGCGAAAACCAAAACGAAACCTACCGGCAAGTCACATAAGTAGATAAAGATATGGGAAAACAGTAAATAGGAGATCAGGGCTATAACTCTTAAAACAACCGGCCGGATTGTTACATATTCTAACCCATTTCTGCATAAACCATCAAAATTCACAAACCCAAGGGTCAAAGAATAACTTATTTCATTTAAGAGAGGAAAACTAGATTTCTGTTGGGGGATTAAGAAGAGTCCTAGTCAAATCGTGATTGTTTTTTGAAGAAGAATGGTGTTACGATGGTGGTGTAACGCTGGTGTGGAGTTGTTGCGGCGTTAATGGGGGGAAAATTAGGGTATTGGGTGTTTGAGGATGAAGGCGGCGGCGCTAGGGATTTTCACTGCTCTGTTTTCTATCCGTTCCTCCCTCTGTTTTTTTAGACCCCCCAAACGTATTCTGTTTCGTGCCCTCTTATCAAAGTCCCCCCTCTCAATTCCCCTTTTCTATATCTAATCCAATTGTGACTTATCTCCTCTTTGCTTGGAGAGAAAGTTCCAAGAAATCCAAAAAAACGTGTGGTCCCTCGAGAGTGAGTTAATTGGCTATTTGGATAGAGCTTAAAAGTGTGAGTGAAATTAGTAATTAGAAAAATAAGTGCTGTAAAATGTGGCATGTGACATTGCTATGGTAATGAAGGAAAAACATGTGCACATTGATTAATTTGTGGACAAAGCTACCGTGAATGTACAATGTAAAATGAATTGATGAGGTTGAAAAATAAGTGGTCCCAAGTGAGTGGTCACGTGAAAATTTTGTCATGAAACGGATAAGGATTTTTGTCTTTTCTTTTCTTCTTTTTTTTTCAATTGTTTAATAAAAATTGCAAAAATATTTTAGCTAATTAAATCCAAACACTACAACTAACCATCCCTATTTTTGTGACTTTTCGATATTGTTCAAAGTAAGATAAATTAAAATTAACTATGCAAAATTTCAATTAGCTAAAACAAACAAAATATTTTTGTAATTTTCATTTTAAGAGAAAATAAAGCAAAAATATCAAAAATATACAAAGTAACAATATTAGAACTAAAAGAAACATTTAAGCACTAAAAAGGGATAAATTTTCGGTAAGGGTCAGAAATTACATATCTACGTATTGAACGAGTGAATCCTAAACATTGGATGATAAAAAAGAAAGAAAAATTAGAATGCCCAAAATGGAAAGAGAGAAAACATCTTTTTTAGGGACTAGTTTGCAAATTCCTGTTGGACGAACTCTGCAAAGAACATGTGCTAGAGCTTGATTGCGAAGTAAAAGCTTTGGCGCGAATAGCAGAAGCGACATAATAATAGTATATTGTTTATCATCTTTCTTTAGATTATCAATTAATGTGTATTTTTGAAATTTATATTGCAATTACCTTGTCAATGACCTAATCGAAAGCTAAATACTTACAGTAAGAATTTGACTTCTATACTAACATAACCTTTTTTTTTTATACAATCGGTGTAATTTAACATGTTGCAATTTATTGCTGACTCCACTTATTTTGAACGTTTACTTGTTGTTGCTTAAACTCTAATTGTACCAATTACATATTTTAACGCGGTAAGTTGTATTTTTACTAGCAAAAAGGTTAATGCCAAATAGGCTTATTCGATCTCGACAATCCAGTCCCTCTTGTCCTCGATAACACCTCTTTGAATCTCGATTACTCTTGAGTACAGTTGCTTACTTGTTTGCTCTGATCTTTCTTTGTACTCAATCCTGTGCAAGAAAAATACAAAATTCAAATAAAAAGAAAATTAAACTATAGAAAAGGAAAAGTAGCAAACAAGTACTTCCGCAAAGACAAATTAGGAATTGTTTCGATAAGATCAATACTATAATAACTCTCCTTACGTTTAGTGCTTAATAATAATTTGCGCCACCAAGCGCCTTTATCAAAAGAAAAAGAAGAAAAAGTCTTAACATGCATGGGACATCGTTATCCTTGCATTGACTACTCCTAAAGATTTCAGAACATGGAAATTAAAGAGATGGTACCTTTGTAGTTTCTATAGATATGGTTTGGCGCAGGATTGTATAAAGAAAATCGACAAACCGTATCAAATCGATAATTCGAGTTAAACTGAGGAAAAAAACCCGACTATGCATGGTTTGGTGTAGGGGAAAAAACCCTGACCATAATTGTTTTGGTTTGGTTTTAACTAAAAAAAGTCAAACCGAAACCCAACCAACCCGACATTACATGTATAGAAGTTTTAAATATATTAAATACATAAAAGTATTTATTGTAGTGTAATTTATAAAAATTTCTTAAACTTTTTTATAATTTTATCTTTTAACGTATTATTTTAAGTTTGGACTTATAATGTTTAACTGCTCCAATATGTTTTATACTCCATAAATATTAGTAACTCAAATAAAGTCCAAACCAAAATTAAAATCAATATTACGGCTAATAAAAGTCATTCAATTCAATTGTACTAGAAATGGCCATAGTGTTGGATATCTATTTTTTAAGTTTTTTCATGGTTTAGATAAAATGCATAACTTTTTTTTAGTGTTTAGTCATGTAAAATAGTATTTATTAGTCGTACTTATTTTAGCAACTTAGTAATGTTAGATTATGTTTATTTTTATTATGGCTTGTTAATAATATTTTTATGCGATTTTAGTATCTTTATTATTGAATATTGTAGTAAAATGTCATGACCCATATCATATTTTGTATTATTTCTTGAAAAATACATTATACAATTGCGTCTTACTTGGATTAAAGAAATATTTGGAGCACAAATTCTATATTTTGTGTTATGAAGACTTCATGAAAAAAAAAACTGAAAAAAACCCGACTTTTATTGGTTTGGTTTGGTCTTTAGATTTAATAACCCGTCATAATTAATTTGATTTGGTAATTGAAAAATCCGAACCGACCTGACCTAAGTACACCGTATAAAAATTAAACTCTTTTATTAGTGAAGTTTCGTACCTTTTGCCTTTGTAAGTAATGCTACCAACGGAAGCAACACCAACTGCAGTTCCCGTACAGAAGACTTCATCAGCATTAGTCAATTCATCTACATCAATCAAGCGTTCTTCCACCTGGACCAAGTTGGCTAGGACTTATAATTAATTTCCTTAGAAAATCTTTTTTGAATAATATATCAAGTTGTTTAAACAGTCAAGATTTAAAACAAAACCTGGTAACCAAGATCACGTGCAATTTCCATGATGCTTTTTCTTGTCACTCCTTCAAGAATAGTTCCACTTGCTGCTGGAGTTGAAAGGATTTTTCCCTATGATTATTGTTGTTTAATTAATTCAATATCAATTTTAGTTTATAAAATATCAGAATATTAACTGATCATGTGATAGATGTAATTAAGAATACCTTCACAAGGAAAATGTTACAAGAAGAGACCTCTTCAATGTATCTCTTATTTAAAGAGTCAAGGTACAATACATCTGAGAATCCTTTCTCTTTTGCACTCTTTATAGCTCTCAAAACCTGCATATATGGCCCAAATTTGAAAATGTTCAAGAATATATGGTCTAAAAAAAATTTATTCTTTGCATTATAATATCTCATGTTATTCCCCTGTGCCATTTTATGTGAAGTCGTTCGGAATATGAGAGTTGACGTACCTAACCTTCAGTATGTATTCAGGCACATAACTTCTTTAATTTTTTTGATATGAGACATATTCAAAAGCTATGTGAAAAGTATTAGTCTAAGTCAACCATATATAGTTAATTATTTCAAACGAGTTTGATAAAATTGTAATTAAAAAAAAAAAAAATTGTTTGACTCTCCACATATATAGTACGTAATAGTATGAGATCACATAGAATGGGACAGAAGAAGTATGGTTACCGGGGCATAGTTAGTAATGCTTTTGACACCTCCAACTCCACCACGCGAGGCGCGATGAAGGTCTTCCTGAACGTACAAGTTCAATGGCGCTGTCCCTTCCTGCATGAAAATTGCAAAACATGTGTATGTGGCCTATGGGTACACCTACTGTGTTCAATTCGAATTATAAACTGACCCTGAAATAGTTTCCTACAGGAGAAGCATAGACAAGGAAGGTGTAGTCTGGTGCTGGAGCCAAACCAAGAATTGGTCCACTTCCTATAAGCAGAGGCCTTATATAAAGTGACCCTTTACCTGGAGGAGGAATCTGCACTTATTCAACAAACAAATAAACAACTTGATTAGATCTATAGTAATTCCAAGGAAATTATAAATGTATAACAGTCAGTGATTCTTCAGAGAGATGGAATGATTACAAAACGCTTGTTCGCCAGAGCTGTTTGCTTGACAGCATCTACAAATTGATGAGTGGAAGGGCAAGGCATGCACATTCTTTCAGCACCAATCTGCATTCTAATCGCATTTTGATGTGGACGAAAGAGAAACAATCGTCCATCATCTCTTCTATAGGCTTTTGTACCTTCA
Source organism: Nicotiana attenuata (assembly GCF_001879085.1). NCBI lineage: Eukaryota > Viridiplantae > Streptophyta > Magnoliopsida > Solanales > Solanaceae > Nicotiana > Nicotiana attenuata. Next base: position 39,416,576 of record NC_031998.1, read on the forward strand.
AACAGACCCTGCATGCACTTTGAATCACTACTAGCTAGAAATTTGGAGTAATATATAGGATTTAAGTTATACACATTGTCAGTTTCGTGTCAATGCGTAATTTGAATTGTTCTCAAGTAGAATACGACTCATTAGAGTTACCTGGAATTGTCTTTAACTGACATTATTATTTTACACCGTCAACGTATAAAAATTAAACTCGATTACAATATACATTATATTTTGGAAACAAATCTTAATGGAGGAGAGATGATAATTGATACACTCAACTGAATAATTAATTACCTGACCATAGTTTAAGACAGCAGCAGAGGGGCTCAAGTGGATGTTTCCATAGGGATTAAGCTGGCCTTGTTCGAAATGACCATCTTCATCGCTTTTTGTTAGGTACATATAATCAGTTGGCATTAAGTGGAACCCAAGATTCTCCCAATCAGTGTCAATGGACTCGTCATCACTGCCATCATTTCAACAAACCCAAAATCAGTGAAAATGATGAAGTCTCATAATCTTCAAAAATATCAAATTTATTAAAATAAATACTAGAGTACCTAAAATTTTAAGGAGTAAGTGAAGAGATTTAAGTCCCTGTTATGAAATGCAGTTTACCTTTGACCAGTAGATTGTAAAGAAGTTGCAACTTGAGCTGTATAGTACCTTGCTCCAATCTAAAACACAACCATATATAAGTCTTTGATCAGCCAACTTATATTTCCTTTATTTTTGCACCCAAACCAAAACTGTTGCCTATTTCTCTCGACCCCTTTTTCCGATACAATTGATTGGTTTTAACTTGTACTTGTTCTTTACTTTTCACTTGAACTAATACGATTCATTTTTCAAATAAAAAGCATATTTATACAAAGTTTGAACCTATTATCACCGGTGGCGAAGAAATTTCCTCGAGAGTATTCAAACTTGAAAGAAATAAAAAAAAAAATCTCGATAAAAAGTGTTCGATACATATATGTTATGTTCCTCTAAAACCTCATATTTTACCTATATTATACGGTGTAATTTTCCGACAAAGGATGATCGATTGACCACCCTTACCAAAGTGTAACTTCGCCCCTGATTATCACAAATGATTAGTGCGTCTTTAACTAACATGTCGCGATAAATGAAAGACTACATGGTACTTGTTGTGGTTCATGCAAGGAAGAGATGAAATGACTCGCCTTTGATGGTAGCGAAGCAGAGTCAATTAATCTGCGTAAAAATGCAGCTCTTCGAATCATGTTTGCAGAAGAAATTAAAACCAGTTAAATCTCGAGATTTCAAATATATATATAGTTTGGAGAGAAGATAGAGGAGCATCAAAAATCTAAGGGGGGCAAAGAATATATGGAAGAAGAGGATGAAGAGAGAAAAGGCCAAAATGGAAAGATTGAAGAAGGAAAATTTGAAGTTTAAAAGATACGAGAACGTGCATCACATGTATTTATTTGCATAATCTTAATTTGATTGCTTAATTATGATTAGTTGACATGTATTTTCAATTTAATCGTGTTCAATGCTTCTTTTAGAAGAAAATAAACGTAACTTGATCTGGAAACTAGGTGCACATAAGTTTTTTTCCCAGACACGCGCATTATGCTTAGTTCAGCTGAACTAAGTTATTTTCTCGGATATAACAAGAATTTATTTGTGAAAAGCTACTAATTTTTTACAAATAGTTATGTTAAATCTATAATTTTAAAATATACTCACTCTGTTTCAATTTAGATGTGGTAGTTTGACTCGGCACGTAGTTTAAGAGAAAAGAATAAAACTTTTGAAACTTGTGATATTAAAAGCTTAAGGGTTAAAAGCTTTGTGGGCCATAACATTTGTGTGATTATAAAAACTTCTCATTAAGGGTAAAATGGATAAAATGAAGAGTTTAAAGTTGAATTATTTTCAAATTTAAAAATGTATCATTTATTTTAAAACAGACTAAAACGGAAATTACCTAATCTAATTTGAAACGGAGTGAGTAGTAGATTTTAGTGTTAAAATTTTAAAAATTAAATTTATCAAATTAAAATCTTAAATTCGCCTCACATTTATGGTGCATGATTTTAGTAATGTAATTTTTGAGTTGGCTAGTTTACTTTTTTAATGCAACCTACGTTCAGTGAGGTAAGAGAAAGAAAAAGGGTTGCATTGTGAAATATTCTTATAGGAGTAGTAAAGTTGCGATTCACCTCAAATTGACTCATGACTCCTGTTGGGTCCAATAAAAAAGATTTTTATCCAAATAGTTTGGTTGAATTTACTGTTTATTTTTTAAGTTGATGTACAAATAAAATATACATTAATTATTTACTTATATACATTAATTCAACAATTATTTTTAATTTAAACGACTTAGTATATAACTATTCAGGTTAAATCTTCGATAAAAAGTATCATTAGTCCATCTCATTGGTTGGCTTCACAATTACACATCCATCTTAGTAGAATGATGTCATTTTGCTAAGAAAGCACCAAAAAGTGATGGCTTATAATAAAGACCGGTACTTTACTAGTACACATAAATTAACTTTTTTTTTTATAAAGTTAAATCCACTAGGCATTGTGCCTGGGGTTAATATTCATAGAGGTAAAATAGAGTACAACAAGGAGGGGGGCATAAACTTAACCTCCGAAAATATGGTGGATACACATTTGGTCATTCTAACTTGACAATCAAATGGATCCTGAAAACTATGTGAAGTTAGACTTATAATGATGTGCCAATTGTCTATCCTTAACTGATAGACAATTGGGTATACAAAAATATGATGAAGTGAGCCTAGGTCAATTATACAAAAATTCACAAATGAACCTAAATCTACTATGTGGTTGAGTTGAAAGTGCATGGTCCATATACAATAAGACCTACATCTACAGTAGAATCTCCCTAAGGAGAATGACAATATGCTGATGGTGGCATGAGGAACTAACTATCTTCAACTTTGCTTTGACAATGAGGCCAGAGAAAGCCAAGTTGAAGATAATTGTCAAAAGAGTCCCTGTATATGATTGAGGTTGCTGCTTCTGTATGACAGAAAAGATTGAGCAGTTGTTGGTTACTTTGATCCATGAGACTGGTTGAGATGGTAGGTTTTGGGAGCTGAGGCAGATCTTCTCACACACATTACCCTTTGTGAAGAGGCTGCTGTAGTATGTAAGTTTCTGCATCTGAGGGCTGATGACAAGGCAGTGCAGGGCAGCTAGGTGTGTCCTGTTGGATACCTGAAGCTGAAACTGCTGGAACTATGTTGAGGTTCCATTTAATGATGGGTTGAATGTTGGTGTCCTACAGCATGTACTGGTTCTGCAGTAGTGAATTGCATTGTTCTGCATGTTGGGATTCCTGTTGTACATTCTGAATTGAGGAAATGCAGCTCCAAGTGTTGCCCTATTGTTTTCTCCTTGTATTGAGAAGGAGCATGAAGAGGCAACAGTTAACCGGGGGAGTTGTGAGTTGTATAGTGTGAGGTAGTCTTTTTAAGGTAGTCAAATTAGGACCTGCTTTAAGCCATTGAGATGCCCTCGGTAGATGAGTACATATTGTACCGATACCGCACGCTGAGGGTATGTCAATTGGTTAAGCAAGGTAAATACATAAGTTCCTGCAAAAAAGAAACCAAAGTTAGTGTAAAAAATAGCTATTTTGCTTCTTGTTTTGTAGCAGTGATTATCTCATATCAGTTCTTTTTTAGGGTTGAGAGTTGAGCATGAGGACATTCTCAGGTTCTTGTGGCTTCTGAGAATTGTATGTGTTCCTGATCTCAGGTTCTTGTGGGTTAAGGGATCTGTGTGCTTGCTAATTGAGTGTGGTTTGTGGGGGTAAGGTTGGTTGCTACTGAGGCTGCAGAGTAATTGAAATGAACTGGTGATTTGAGGTTGGGTGGATGGTTGTGTCTTGTTGGTGTCCAACTGGATGAATGGCTTCCATTTGTAGATGAGGAATGTGGGCATTCATTTGGATTGGTTGATCATTGGTGCAGTAGATTGGAGGCATATGTAACTGGTGAAATGTGTTGGAGATTGGGAGGACATCTGGGTTGGTGGTATGATTAGGTTTTTCATTTCATGGCTATAGAGGCCTGCTTCAGTGCTCTGATGATCCTTCAGTAGATTGAGAAACACAGTTGCTGATACCACACTCTGAAGGACCATCAGAGGACTTTGCAAGGGCCTGGTATTACCTGCAAAGCAAAAACCAAGGTTAGTATACCAAACTGCACCAGTGTTCTCCTCCAGAAGGAATCAAGGTGCTTGTTATGCTTGTGGTCATATGGGGCCATGGGTGTGGATAATTCGACAAATAGGTCTGCTCCCCTTGCTGCTATGATTTTACCTATACCCATGAGAAGATAGTGATGGTGCAGTGATTCTGTGCCCGTTTGGATTGGCTTATTTTAAGTGCTTTTAAGCCAAAATAACTTTTAAGCCATTTTGTAGTGTTTGGATAGAGTAAAAAAGTGCTTTTAAGCACTTATTTTTAAGCTAAAATGACAAAAACAAGCCAAAAGCTAGAATTCCTAACTTATGGCTTAAAAGCTATTTTGGCTTAAAAGCCACTTAAATTAAGCCCATCCAAACGGGCTCTCTACTTGTTTTCCTGTGTCTAAAAGCTGGAGTGCTGATGAAGTCTTGTAAAATTTGTCCTCTGATGTGGTTAGGTAGAGCTAATGAGAAGTGGAAATGGGTCATTGCTGCCAGCCCATAACTTAACTTGGATAATGAATCAGCTGGGCAATTAACTTCTCTATACACATGTGAGGATCTGAATTCCTCACACTATGAGCTGAGTTACTTAAGTTTCTACACTTTCATCCTTAGAGTTCAGGGGGATTCATTTTTGTTCGGCTACTGGATAAGGAGAGCTGAATCTGCCTCAAGGTGAAAATCCATTGTCCGAACACCATTGAACTCCTATAATGGCTGCTTCTACTTCAGCGAGATTGTTAGTACCTTCTCCAAAGGGGGTAGCAATGGCATGGACGAACTCACTGGTATGATCTCTGATGATAACCCCTGCCCCTATTCTTCCTGAATTACTTAGAGTACTCCCATTGCTATTGACCTTCACAAATTGTACTTCAGGACTTTGCCAGGTTACTTGAGTGACAGAGGTGTGGTGTTTAATTTGTTCCACTATTGGATATAGTTCATTCCAATTGAAGGTCCAGAAGATATAAGGGAAGCATGTCCTCAGCAGCATTGAGACATCTGAGTTGATAGAAAACAAGACTCTGGCCATATATCTGTTCTTCCAAAGGTTCTAGCAGAAAATAATAGGCATGGTGTCAAGGATTAACTTTTGGACTTCATTATGATTTTTTTGCATCCACCAGGTCATCAAGAGAACCTTGAGAAGCTTGTTGTCAGTTCGTCTTCCTGCTATGCCACCATATTTCCTCCAAACATAGCTGACAAAAGAACCTCTGCTGAAAATGTGATCCATAGTTTCATTGGCATGTGTGGGGCAGCAGACACATCTGGATACAGTGGGGTTGCTATATAAAAGCACCCTGTCATCAGTTGGCAATTTGTTTCTAAGAGCTCTCCACAGGCAGAAGGACCACTTAAAAGGTATTTTTTTTTGTGTCAGGTCATCTGTTGGAGAAGTTAGGTTGCTTCCTCTTTCTGATAAGTTCCCAAGCAGAGGCACAAGTGAATTTACCATTAACATTTGGTGTCCAAATGGCTTCATCTAGGGTATGAGGTTGGTAATCAATAGGGGTTTAAATGATATCTTGGATCTTGTGATATGGGGCACTTTCATTTAGTTTCTAAAGATCCCATTGACCCTCCCTCCAGAAATAGGAAACAGGAGTGTTACCAGGCCTGCCTCCACCAATTTTATGGGTCAACTAAAGGTCCTGTTCCTAGCCAATTATCCCACCAGAACAGTCTGTTTCCTGAGTGAAGTCTCCAATGTATTGCTTGCTCATCCTCCTTTTTGTTAATCATCATCCTCTTCCATGCTTGTGACGGGCTAGAGTCCCATTTTTTGGATATGGGATTGGACCTTTGATAGTATTTGGCTCTAATGAAATTGCTCCATAGAAACTGAGAGGTCTTGAGGTGCCACCATTGTTTGAGCTCCATTGATTTGCAGACATCCTCAATCGTTCTGAATCCCAGAGCACCCTCCTTCAGTGAATAGGCCAGTTTCTGCCAAGAAGCCCTGTGATACTTTAATTTTCTTTTTCCAGACCCCAGAAGAAGTTTGCTGCCAATTTCTCAATCTTCTTCAAAATAGTTTTTGGAGGAGACACTGCAGACAAGAGGTGGATTGGTATTGATTGCAGTACATGTTTTATCAAAGTAGCCCTGCCACCATTGGATAGCATTTTTCCATGCCAGCCTTTGATTCTACCTACAATCTTAGCTGTGAGATTATTGTAGTGGATGATCCACTTCCTACCTATATACAAAAGACATCCCAGGTAAGTTAGAGGAGATTCCCTCTTTGAGAATCCTGTTTCTGCTCTAATCCTTCTGATGGCAGACTGAAAAGCTCCAGGTGAAGTCATGAATTGACTCTTATCCTTGTTGATTTTTTGTCCTGAACATTCTTCATAGCTGCTCAAGATCTTCATGATTTTTTAAAGTGATACTCTGCCTCCTGAAGTAAATATTATAATGTCATCTGCAAAACTGAGGTGATTAATCTGTGGTCCTCTCCTTTTCATATAGAATTCACTAAAAAATTAATCATGGTTGAGGTTATTGAGCATCTTGGAAAGTAATTCAGCTCCAATAATGAACAGGGAAGGAGCTAGTGGGTCTCCTTGTTTTAGGCCCCTAGTAAATTGAAAGAATCCACACCTGGTACCATTAATCATGACTGAATACCAATTGTTGGACAAAGTTCTCCAGATCATGTCAATGATACTTTTTTACGAAATCCCATTCTTCTCAGCATGGTACATGTGAAGCTCCATGATACTCTATCATAGGCTTTGACCATGTCTAATTTAATAACAACATTGGTGCCTATGTTAGGCTTTTTGATGCCATGGATAATTTCCTGTGCAAGCATGAAATTTTTAGAAATGTTCTCCCTTTAACAAAGCCTGTCTGATAGGCTGAGATGATCTTGGGAAGAATTGGAGCCAATCTTGTACTAATGATCTTGGAAATGATCTTGTTGATGAAATTGATGCGGCTGATTGGTCTAAATTGTGTAAGGGAGTTGGGAAGTTCCACTTTTGGAAGTAGGACAAGACAAGCACTTGTCATGTATCTGGGCATGGTGCTTCCACTAAAGAAAGCCAATACAACCTTCATCAAATCAAACTTGATGATCTCCCAACAAGCTTGGTAAAACTTACCATTCATACCAGCAGGGCCTGCAGCACTTGTAGGATTCATGGAGAAGATTACTTCTTTTAGTTCATTCATTGTGGGATCTGTAGAAAAGGGCATTGTTGTCTTCAAGGGTGATCATGGTTGGGATGCATGAGAGTATATCTTCTCTGATAGTACCTCCTAGATCAGAAAAGAGTTCTTGAAAATAGTCATGGGCTGCTTGGCATATAGCCTCATCACCTTGTACCCAATTTTCTTCTTCATCCTTGATCTTGTGAATGTACAATTTTCTTCTTCTACCTCTCATTAGGTTGTGAAAGTATCTGGAATTTGCATCCCAATCTTTAAACCCTGTAACTGAGTTTTTTGCTTGAGGATTGACTCTTCAAGCTTCATGTACTTGAGAGGTTGAGCTTTGAGTTCCTGAAGTGTAATTCTGTCATTCTCAGAATTACTCTGTGCTTATGTCTCTTGTGCATCTTTGACTTGCTGTTCAAAGAGTTTGGCTTTCTGAAAAATGTCTCCATATTCCCGTCTAGAACATATACTCAAAACATTGCTAAGTACTTTGAGTTTCTGATGGAAGACCCACATAGGATTGCCTGTAAGTTCTCTGTTCCATACCTCCTCCGCTAATGGCAAAAATTTCTCTTTTTCCACTCAGCAGTTGAGGAATTTGAAGTATCTCTTGCCCATTTCTTGCCTTACATTGATCTCCACCAGGAGAGGGTTATGATCAGAACCTGCTGAAGCTAGATGAGAAACAGTAGTGGTAGGGAATGCAGTCAACCATTGGTCATTCACTAGACCCCTATCTAGTCTCTTCCAAACAATAGAATTTGGTCCCTTGCCATTTGACCAGGTGTATTTGTGACCATAGTAGCCAAGATCCACCAGACCATTATCTTCAATCATGCTAAAAAAATCCAAGCTTTTACTCATCTGATAAGGAATACCCCCAATTTTCTCCTCTTCAGATGCTATAACATTGAAATCCCCTATAACACACCAAGGGATGGTGTATATGGAAGATTTATGTCTCAGGACATCCCATAAGGGTCTCCTTATTACTGGTTTGCATTCGTCATAGATGAATGTGAGGTTAAAAGTATTTCTATCCTCCACATGTTTCATCTCCATAGATATCTGTTATTCATGAGAATTTAGAACCTTAGTAGTGAATTCTTTATCCCAAAATACCCAAATTTTGTCATTGACATTGGAAGTTTCTTGGTGCATAGAGAGCAGAAGTCTAAAGTAGTTGATGTGTGTGTTACCCAGGAAGGGCTAGTTGGTGAAGTTTCTTTAGGATTCTGTGTCTTTCAATAACTCCTGAGGTCCTAATACCTCTTGCATTCCATATAAGTGTACTAATCATTGAGGTTTTGATGGGGTTGTGGATTTTGGTGGTATATTGGTGGCTACAGCCGTTTTACTTCTGGTAACTCTTGGTGATGGTCCCATCCTGGGTGGTAGGTTTTGTGTCATGATGAGTTCCTGTTTATGAGATAATCCGTTTACAGCTTCAATGAGAAGTTCACAAAGCTGATCATTGTGATCATTTTCTTCTTCCGACCAATCCCTAGGTTCCACAGGTTCATCCTCAGATTGGATGGGTCTGTATTCATCATCTTCAGGATATCTTGTATCACAATCAATGTTGAGAATCTCCTCTCCAGAAATCTTCTATTTTATGGGCATCAGAGTCCTGTATTTGATTTTGCTCTGCTGATGTCATTTTTGCATTTTTCCTTCTCATTGCTCTTCTTTTCTTCTGGCTTGGATTATTTTTTGGTTTTGGTATCTGAATGGAAAAGTCAGAAGCAGCCTTTGCCTTGCCTTTAGCCAGTTGTTTAATGATAGCTGACTGATCTTCCTAAGAACTACTGATATCCAAATTGGTTTCCTCCCCTGAATGAGTGTCTGGAGGGTGATGGGAGGTATCAGTAATGGAATGGTCCATCCTGTGCTGGTTTAGATTATGTGCCTGAGCACTCTCATGTAGAGCATGAGGAATCCCACCCCCTTTTGGTTGCTATAGCAAAATGTTGGTATATAGAATATAAAAAATTCGATTCTAAAACAAAATTGATCGTTATAATGAAATATTATTATTATTATTATTATTATTATTATTATTATTATTATTATTATTGTTGTTGTTGTTGTTGTTGTTGTTGTTGTTGTTGTTGTTGTTTGTAAACTAAGGAATTCGCAACTGCTATCCTTCAGGTGCGCTCAGGGTAAACCACGCTCCAGTGCAATAGCTCGCAAATTACACTGGAAAGGTAAACTACACTAGACAAGCCCATGCGACAAGCTCAACCGAGAAAACATGCCAAGAGGTTTATTGTAAAGGATAACTATTATATGTAGTTTTAACCGTACAAGATTCGTTCAAATCAAATCAAATCTGCAAAACGTTACCGAGATACATCCTAGCATTCATTACCCATTGAACTGTAGTACTGAGTTTGGTACTGTGGCCGGTAGGTAAATAAATGCATCATATTCATATGGAGTTTGAAAATGTTTTTCACTTGCCATTATGGGCGAGGCACCAGTATAATGAAATTAAAGGTAGTTCAAAAAATTTGTCAAAGATTTTGCCCACTCTTTTGATTCATCATTATTGTGTGTTTCATAGAGGTAATGAACCGAGACAACACTAAAAAAAGAAATGACATCAATGAATACCGAATCTCAACAAGTACAGCTAATATTGCACGAACATTAGGGAAACTCGCTATTTTAGATAGGTAAAAGTTTATCTGTATTTGGTATTTACATCAAATTATATTAATTTGTCATAATTAAATTATAGCAGAAATTATTAACGGATAAATTTTGTAGCTAAATAATAAAAATTAGCGAAATATTATTAACCACAGGCTATTTAGCTACATTGCGTACATTTTTCTTTGTTGCAAGTTACAACATACCAGCCTTGAACTCTAGAGCTAGTGGTATGGAGAAAACTCCCTCAACGAGGAGTTGCGTAGTTTGATACAACTATTTGCTACAATTAATCAACGGATTAGAAGAACTATTTCTTTCTTATTGGGGCGGTCCACTAATCTAATTTGATTACCATCCAGTAACGGGTCAAGACCCTCGTGACAACCAAAATCCATTCTGCGATAGGTTAGCATGCAATTCAATCCCGCGTATCAACAACAACAACAACGATCCAGTATAGTCCTACAAGTGGGGTTTGGGGAGAATAGTGTGTACGCAAACCTTACCTCTACCTCCGATGGGGTAGAAAGGATGTTTCCGATAGACACTCGACTCAAAAAGATGAAAAGACAAAAAGAGAAAATATACAAGTGTCATCACGGAAATAATGACAACAACATAAGAACCAGTGAATAGATGAAAGGCAGAAATAGTGACCAGTAAATAATGCCCGGCACTATAAAAACGGAAAAGTAGTGTAAACACAGCACCGACCACTAGCAATCTTAAGACTAAATCCTATCAGCCTAGCCTCAAAAAATCCCTCATATCGTACATCTTAAATAAGCTAATTAGGAAAAAGATGATGTCATTCGAAAATTCCCGTATCTATGTTTTGTAGTGTTAATAATAATCCTAATTACCAAAAAAAGTTCCAAATTAAATGCTAGGGCAGTATGGCTAATGCCTCTTTGTGCTGACGCTGAATGAATTCTATGAATATCTACGTTGTATCATATCGACCGATTAATCTTTGCTAAGCTTGTCAGACTACTAGATTTATTAAAGCAATTTACCCACCCCCCCCCCCCCCTTTCCTTTTCTTGCTCGACAGTTAGGGTAGGCCAGAAAAGAAAATCATCACATATATCTATTTGTATTCGCATCCCATGCTTGCACTGGATCAATAAATTTATCATATGCGTTTTAAAACCAACTTATTTTTATATATTAATACTATAAAGAGATTTTTCACCATCAAGTTATTTAAATATAATTAATCAAAGATAACAATTCATAATTGGTGGAACTAAAGATAAATCCTTAGCTCACTTCAGTTTATGAATCTAAAGGTTGAATTAAATTACTTAGTTTAGTGTAAACCTTATATTTAGTAATAGATGCTCATATATTTCTTGAAAACAGACTGGTAATATCTCTACACCAATTTCTTTGATTAAAATGTTACTCCAGTTTCTTTTTTCTTTTTTGCATTTATTTTTGGTTTCAAAGACATTCTCGTTTCACTTCCTTTATGTTCTGACGTGGGTTTTAAGAAACACGCTTGAACACCGTTAATTTTTTTCTATATTTCTTGATTATATTCTCATTCGATCTCATTGAATAAACAAGCATTTGAATTTGTTCGATTACATCGTGGCACCAGTGTTTACACTAAATCTTAGAATTTCACAAGTGAAGAATCTTAAAGACATTTATTAGTAAGTGCATGTTTTTACAAACCTCAAAAATGTGGCTTCCCTCTTTATAATTAATTTGAGAAAAAGGCTTAGTTAAGAGGGAGAGAAAGAGAGGACGAGAGAGGATAAAGATCAATTTTCATGCAACATAGTACCTCTACAGTGAGGATTTACATAGGCTTTTATAGACTAATAATTAATAACAAGTTTCTTAACAGAGGGACTTAATTGAAAACTATACTGAGGGACTAAACGATAACATAAAAACTTTCTAACAACTAAAAAACTATTCAACTAAAAGTACTACACCATTCCGTAACAATCCATCCCCCTTAAAGAATCTTGTTTCTAAATTTGGCAACTGCAACACTGGTAGACATAGGAGCAGAACACTAAGCAATAGCAGTTGCTGAAACAGTACAAAATTATGACTGATTTTTTAGTCAATTCCGTGTAAACACTAACAGAAGCACGCTGGACGTAGTTAGAAGCTTTTGGCGCACCACTGCCTTCATAGACGTAGTTAACTCCAGTGAACATAAACTCCACCATCACAACAATTATTAAAACAAGAATCAATCATTCACTACATATGTTTGTTATGTATTTGTCCGCATTTTCTTACCATATTTAGTTTTCCTAACTCTTGAAGGAAATGGCAACATATTTATCATATTGAGTTTTTCTATTCCTAGAAGGAAATTATAAATCTCTCATATTTGGCTAGTCCCTTTTCTTAGAGGCAAATGTTTGGACCTCTATAAGGATTCTTGTCATGGCCCTCCGTAGAATGTCATGATGACACCTAGTCTCTATGACTAGGTAAGCCTAACATTTGATAACAACTTGACAGATATAATTAACAGAAATACTAAAACAAGTCTAATAAACTCATATAATCTTCCGAAACAAAATTTAACAAATACTTTTCCCAAAACCGGTGAAACTGAGTCATAAGCTCTACAGAGTAAGCTAAAATGTCTTCTACATCACTGTCTGAATGAAAAATACAACAGTAATAAAAGTAAAGGAAGCTGAATCTGAGGCATGGGGACGCCGAGCAGGCATACCTTGAAGTCTCCGTAAGCAATTAACAATCGATCACTAACGTCCGGCACGAGCAGACATACCTGGATCTGCACAAAAAAATGTGCAGAAGCATAGTATGAGTACACGCCAACGGTACCCAGTAAGTATCAAGTCTAACCGTGGTAGAGTAGTGACGAGGCCAGGTCAAGACACCTACTAGGATATATAAATAAGAAGTATGAAAACATAATAAGGATATATAATGGAAAGCGAATAAATAATTGATACGAAAAAAGTTAATGGAATGAACTAATACCAGAATCGTAAGCATGGAAATAACATAAAGAAATCAATTGAAGAGAACCACAACGATCATATACGGGCAATAACTGATAGGACAAGGAAGAACAAAACCACAAGAAGTGTTCCCACCAAATAACTCATTACAACCCGAGATAAACAACAAGAATCACAACGAGGTGCAGCCTCGTGTACAAAAGAATCACAATCGAGGTACCGCCTCGTATTCACAATTCACAATCTTAATCACAATATTTTCTTATACCACGCGTGAGCCTTATATTTAAATAGTTTAGAAAATATTTTTGCCCGAAATAGCTACACGCACTTTAGCCCACCTTATGACGTTGCGTAGCTTCACGTAGTTCCCCTACAAGCAACACGCACATAAGTCCCACCTTATACCGCCGCATGCACATCAACCCCTAGCCTTATACCAGTGCATGCGCATCAATATCACATCAAATAACAATTCGCACCACAAGTGCCCATATATCACAACTTGCCAACAATAAACAATATTAATATTTCCACAACAATAGCCCATGGCTCCACTCCAACGTGTACAAGAATATTAACAATAACAATGAATGTAAAATTCTCAACAAGAAAGATATCTCAACAATTGATAACTTCGCCTCAAAGTGATACGGCTTTCACACCTTCAACATTAATAAATAATGAGAAAAATAATGTGTAACCACGAACTATACAAATAACTCACAATGGAAGAGATAACATGACTTCAAATAAGAATATTTAGCAATGAAAGAGATAACTTGTAACAATAACTTCAAATAATGATACTCAACAATGAAAGAGACAAAATTAACAATAAAAAGGGGCAACAAGTTCAACTAAAGCATGAGAGCAATTTATCAAGTAGGATGTAGAACAAGTGTTAAACAAGTCATGTAAGGATAGACTAACACAAGAAAGAATAGATTGACTATGAGAATTTAGAACATGATAAGACATTTCAATTAAAGAATGGAAAGAGTCTAAGAGGGTGTTTGGATTGGCTTTTAAGCTGGTCAAAACAACTTTTAAGCTCTTTTTTGCTTTTTTCAGTGTTTGGCAAAGTCAAAACTTGCTTAAAATAAGTTTAAAACTGCTTAAAACAAGCCAAAAGCAATAAGTTGGGCAACCCCAACTTATTGCTTTTGGCTTAAAAGCTATTTCTGCTGAAAAGCCACCTTTTTTAAGCCAATCCAAACGGGCTCTAAGTAGCCTAAAATGGTCAAATACCACGTACAACCCGTATACCCTCGTCACCTTGCGTACGCGGTTTTCACATAGCACAAAAGACACAATCAATTCCAAATCTTAAGGGGTAGTTCCCCTACACAAAGTTAGACAAGATACTTACCTCAACTAGGCCAATTCAACTCTCTAAAATAGCTTTTCCCCTAAAATTTGTCTCCGCAAGACTCAAATCTAACAAAAATCGACCTAATATCATTAAAAAATGCTAGGAAAATCAATTACAATAGATATAGCCATGATCTTTACACTTTTTTCAAAAAGTCAAAAAAAGTCAACTCGGGGCTCGGCCGGTCAAAATTATGTGATTAGTTTCAAAATTCGAGTCCAAATCGACTCTCAAAATTCAAATTATTATTTTTCAAAAACTTGACAAAAATTTTCACTTTGATTCGAATGATTTTGATGTTAAAATCTAAGATATATTGATGGAATATCATTGAAAATATATTAGAATCACTTATCCAAAGTTTGTAGATAAAAATCCCCTCTATAAATTGCCTCATACCGAGTCTAGCGTTCTAAAATGAGAAAATATCCCGAGTTCCTGCCTTTATATTCAGATGCAGTTATCGCAATTGCGATATGCGAACCCTCGCAATCGCGAAGATAATCTCGCAATTGCGGCATTGACAGAGTTGTTGGACTTCTCGCAAATGCGAAGAAGGGTTCGCAATTGCGAACCCTGTCCCCCTCGCAAAAATGATGCTAGCCCAGCCCCAAGCATCATTGCAAATGCGACCCAGGCATCACAAATGCGAGGCATCGCAATTGCGATATCTGCGGTTCCCTGCTAAAGTCACAAATGCGACTCTGGCGTTCGCAAAAGCGACACCAGAGGCACCGGACACCAGATTTTTATTTTTCGTATCAAAACTTTATGAAACATATCCGAAACTCATCCGCGCCTTCGAGTGTCACGACCCAAAATCCATTAAGGGTCGTGAGGGCGCCGGACACCATTGTCGGGCAAGCCAACAACAAATAACTAGTAACTTCTCGTTTTAAATATTTCTGAAATTACTTCTTTTATACGTTTAAACAATACATAATAAATTCCACTGAATAAATAATGAAACATTTAACAATTTTAAATTTCTGAATAAACCCATAGACATCCCAGAACCCGGTGTCACAAGTGCATGAGCATTTACTAGGAAATAAAATAAAATACAGTAACTGTCCGATATACAAAGTGGACAGAAATAAAAATACAGTACAATACTCTGAAGGAGACTCTGCTGGCTGCGGGTCGTCTCGATAAGTGCAGCTCACCTAAGTCTCTATATCAACCATGCCGCTATGCCACTAAGCCACTAGTCATACATAAACCTGTGCAACAAAAATGCACAGCAAGTGTAGTATGAGTACGAAAACAACGTGTACTCAGTAAGTATCCCGTCTAATCTCGAAGAATTAGAGACGAGAGGTCGACTTCGACACTTACTAGTGGTCCAATTATGTTATATCAATAATGTACTAAATCGTAGATTTTTATAAACATGATTGTAATTCAATAGAATGAAGCAAGCAAACAATTCTTTCTTTTATAGGAAATTTCCAAATTCCTTTTCGTCATTTATACATTTATTCTCAAGCCGGGAAGGAACAACATCACTTCAATAAATTTCAAGGCAAGCAATACAAGCATGCGCAAATCATGCCGAGGACGTACGGCCCGATCCAACAATATTTAAACTGTGCATTGCCAGATGGTCGAATGGCGCGAACCATAGATGCATCTATTAAATCTACCGAGGCGTTCGGCCCGTTCCACAATTGATAAACATATTCAAACAATCAAATCAATAATTCATCAAGGAGCAAATATTCAGGAAAAGGCAAGTTTCTCTTTTAAAAGTCAAGAAATGATATCTAGCCGTTTTTTAGAAATTCATTTACACGTTCGATATGTTTTAAGCATTTTAAGTTTGTCAACAAGGTTGCAAGTATTACAAGAAAACATGCTTTTGGGCCCTAAACTACCCGGACTAAAGCATAATAGTAGCTACGCACGGACTCTCGTCACCTCGTGCATACGTAGCCCCCGCAAATAGGAGCACATAACCATTTAACTCACCTATGTGGACAATTTCCTCTTACAAGGTTAGAAAGGAGACTCACCTCGCTCCGAAATTTCCATAACCGGCTTCCAAGCCCTTCCAACGACTCCAATTGATGCACAACGCCCCAGAACTATTCAAACAACGGGCAAACCAATAAAAATTCACTCTAATACTTGTAACAATTCAAATTATATTAGTTCCCATCTCCGCTCGAAAAGTTGACCAAAATGCCCTCGGGCCTACGTGCCCGGATTCCGAAATTTTTAGAAGATAAATTCTACCCATAGCTTTACTAACTCAAATATACAATTTGCTCTAATTTTCATGCTCAAATTCAAGGTAAAAGTCCAAATTTCCAAATTCTAGGTCTTCCCCAAAAATCCCAAATTTATACTAATTTTCCATGTCTAA
The DNA here is from genome assembly GCF_001879085.1 of Nicotiana attenuata. NCBI lineage: Eukaryota > Viridiplantae > Streptophyta > Magnoliopsida > Solanales > Solanaceae > Nicotiana > Nicotiana attenuata. The sequence goes on from NC_031998.1 coordinate 39,433,317, forward strand.
ATCCATGTAAGATCACATATTTAACTCAAAAATAGGAAGAAATCAGTTACCTAGTGTTGCTTGGTGAAATCCCTCCTTGAGCTCTCCAAAATCGTCCAAGCCAAATGAAAGAAATGGGCCAAAACTCGTGTTTAAAACAACCTGCCCAGGCTTCATCGAGTTGTACCTTGCGCTGTGTAGGTTGTACATCCTATTACAATTTTTCCCTGCTGTACACCTTCTGCAAAACGCCCATAACTCCTTGTGGAAATATCCAAATGACAAACGGTTTGAAGATTTAGAAACTAGACTCGAAGATCTTTCATTTGATAGGTTGCACACCATATAACCCTTTATATATTCCGAGATATGAGCTTCTAAAGTCGGCTCCATGCATTAGAAAATTCTGTCGAAACTGCTCCACCAGCCATCTTCAATCGATCATAACTTTCTGATAAAATATCCAAATCATGAATGATTTAACTTTCTGGAAACTAGAATGCAAGGACAACAACTTTTATGTTTTGCACATTTTCAGATTCCTTATAGATTTCGAGATATAAGATTCCGAATTCAGCTCCGCGATTGCACTAGTTGCTGTCAAAATAGCTTTCTTGGTCCGAAATTCATTCCGTTAACCTTCCGAAATCCACCCGAGGCCCAACATGTCCCAAAACATGATACAAACTCGCTCGAGGCCTCAAATCACATCAAACAACGTCAAAATCATGAATCACACTCCAATCCAAACTTTATGAACTTAGAAATTTCAAAATTCTACATTCGATGCGGAAACCCGTCAAATCACGCCGGATTGACCTCAAATTTTGCACACAAGTCATATTCGACATTACGGACTTTCTCCAACTTTCGGAATTGGAATCCGACCCCGATATAAAAAAGTCAAACTCTCGATCAAACTTCTCAAAAACCTTCAAATTTCTATCTTTAGCCAAATGACTTCAAAATGACCTACTGACCTCCGAATTCACTTTCAATCGCGCTCTGTTGGCCCAAGTAAAGGTTAGTTTTGAAGACTGACAAAGGAACTCAGGATGAACCAGGTACATCACTCAGGTGCACAAAAACGGGCATATTCGAGCATGTGGATTGCACGTGAAGGAGATAAGCTTAACTTGGTGTATTTAATATCTCCTGATCGAAAAGGTTGCATAATTGATAAGGAGAAGGAGTCCTTAATCAAAAAGAACACAATTCAAGATAGGGAAGGAGTTAGAAGTTGAAATCAACTAGAACTCTTTCACCAAGGAAGAGTTGCATCAGAACTCTAGTTATTTCTTCATCTACTAACTCTATAAATTGCAGGATGTTCTCACATTACAAGGGTTGCACAAAAATGCAAAATTTAAACGTGAATTGAGAGCAAAATAGCAAGGCTTTTTGCATGCAGTTCGTGTGTGATTCAAGTGTGCAAACCTGAAGCTACATGAACCAGATTGAAGAACCAGCTCCATAAAGAGTTTTATGTGTCTTTCTTTATTTCTAGTTCAATTGTAGTAGGTGTTTTATATTGTACCTTTCAGCTTTATCTAGAAGCAATTGTA
>NC_031998.1:39434885-39459171 GCF_001879085.1 Nicotiana attenuata
TATTGATGATGATTGGGGTCTACACGGATCAATTTGAAGTACAGAGCTTACTTACTGCGCGCAGGAGATTTAATTATAACGGAAATGTAGCTACTTTGAAATGAAGAAGGATACAAACTAACAATTTGACATTGGAAGGAATGTCTGCCGCCCACGATTTAATTGATGTACCACAGAGGGCAGTGACTGGACTGTGCACGCTAAGAGAGTGAGCCGGCACTTCTGGGATTATTGATTGTCGTACGTGCATCTGTACCCCGCATCATTGCCACACACACTTGCGAGAGATGTCGAGGCCACGTACATCCCAATAGGCAAGACTTATCCCAACGTGAGCACGAACGCCGGTCCACTTGTCTCTCGGCACAGCAGACGCTTTCTGCACAAAAATTCTGTATTGTTATACACGCAAAACGAGACCGTCGTGCGATATTGCTTCATCTTCGTGTGTTGAATGAATCAGAGTATAAAAAGGGTTTTTACAGAAACGATTCAAGAATTATATTGGGCGGTCTTGATTGCCACAACCGGGTCTATGTCACATAAGATAAAGTAAATCCTGTGCGATGAATCTTCAGAGCTTGATGCGTCAATAGTGGCTTCAAGCTAAGTGGTACATTTGAGCAACGGAAATTCGTTAAAAGTAATTTAATGGTCTGCCTTATTGGCTTCATTGTTCAGACTTCGGGAAGGTGAGGATTTATGCCTTGTATAGATGCGGGATTTCAAGGAGAACAGTAGATATCTGCCGGATTGCTTCCTCGAGGGTGGTATCTCATGTGCTAGAAGATTCAGTGGATTAATTTTTATTATTCGGGCCAAGTCGACGCGGTTGGCCTCTCAACAACGGTCCTAGTGCGATTCAAAAGGAGCAAAGCGTGGTGCCTAATGACTTGCGAGCCTATACGGTACGGTAAGAATCAACTTCTGTAGCAAATGTATGAGAAGCAGCACAGAATGTTCTATTTGATGTTTTGAACTCGCAGTGGTATAGCATATTGCGAAGGTATGAAATGGTTCTGAGATTTGAGGACAAGCTGTAGGTCTCGTGATTCAAGGGTCCTCGGGATGGAGTGCGGATGGAGTGTGTGATTATGTCGTTTAGAATGGAGTTATTATTATTTTAGGCAATCCAAGAAAATTAATTCTAGGAAGAAGATTAGATTGGTTTAGCCATAGTGGACAATGGCATATTGTTAGGTATACGTGATCAGTTCCTCAACGTGATTTCAGTTATCGCAACGTCGATATACGTGTGACACAGCGCACGTGTAGGACTTGCTCGAACACCTGTAATTAATCGTTATTCAAGAAGTATTCACTGCTCTATGGCCTGTATGTGTAGCAGGATCCCGGAAGGGCTATGGTGGCTTAGGACCATACTTATAGAGATTTGCATATTCTACGGTTATGAGAATTCACTTGTATTTGTTGCTATGGTTCTCCTGAAGTGAGTTAACTGAAAAGTTTTATATGATGAAGTATTAATCTATTAGTGGTTACGGAGTTATGAATGAAAAATGTGTATCTATCCGTATATTGCATGTTGGATGCAGTGAAGTGGTTATGGAATTTGAGAGTGAGGATCAAGGTTGCATTCTGTTGACAAGATGTCACGAGCTCGGAGAGCAGCAAAGGAGTTTCGATGTCTTAAAGTAAGTGGGGTATCGTCTTCAGCGCGTCACCTGAGATCGGTGTTTTGTGAAAAGGCCTGCATCCTGGTTATGGATTCTGAATTGCTTTCTCAGCGTAGTGCGGACTGGCTGGTATGGATACGCCTTACTTTTGTCTTGTTACGAAAGTCATGGGAGTGTGCACCCACAGGAAGATTGTATAAGTGTGGGATGTAGTCACATTGACTTGATTGAAGATTTAAAACCAAGTATGAAGGCAGGTTGTGATATCATTAATTTGAGAATTTATGCTTGGAGGGCACTCAGACTTATTGGGTTGTGGACCGTGGAGGATCTGCCCCGGTTATGATTGTTTCTCGTGTGTATGAAGAAAAAGGGCAAGTTATTATGGACCTTCGAAAGTTATTAGCCTTAGTTCAGTGATTGATCAGAAATCAGCTTGAGTAGTCCTGTGGAATGAATCCTAAAGTGAATATGGGCTCTATATCAGGCCAAGATGTGTTCATTTCAAGCCCAATGCCCGCTCCTATTGGACAAGTATTCGCAAGCGTAACCATTTTCCATCGTCAGCTAGTTTTTTTTCAAAATTTTTCTTTTTTTTTTTTAATTTTTTGGTTTTATAGTTAATTTCTTTTTTTTATAATTTTTTTTTTTCTTTTTAATTTTTATTTTGTTAATTTTTGTCGTTTTTGTTTTTTCTCATTTTGTATTTTTTTTTGTATAGTTCACTTTTAGTGCCGCGTTGTGCGGTTGTGTTCCTTCCCTAGAATTTTGTAAATTCTTACGTTTACTGTGATGATTTGTCTTTATCTTCTTTTTTTTTTTTTTTTATTGTATTTCTTTCTTATGTATTTATGTTTATGTTCTGTTTTGATTTGTCATTAATATTTTTTTTGTGTTTGTTCATTTATTATTTATTTCTAGTTTTTTTTTGTTATTTATTGATCTTTATTGTTTTATCTTTTTATTGTTGTTTTTTATTGTTCTATTTTGATTTTGTTATATATTTATTTTTTTTGTTCCTTTTTCTGTTTTTTTTTATGTCATTTTTTCCTTTTTTTTTTTTTTTTAATTTCCATTCTTATTTTTTTTGTTATTTTATTGTATTTTCTTTTGTTTCGAGTGAATTATATAGTGCTCTATCTTTTAAGTCTCTTTACTTTTATTTTTGTATTTTTGTTTTTTTTTTTCTGTTTCATTTGTTTTTTTTTCTTTTGTTTTTTTTTTATTTTCTTTTTTTTATTTGTTTTGTTTAATTGTATTATGATTGTTTTTGCTGCGTATGTTTATTTTATTTTATTTTTATTTTTATGTTGTTTTTTTTTTTTTATTAATTTTTTTTTTTTTTATTGTTGTTATTTGTAATGATATATTGGCTGTTCTATGAGTTTTGAGACGGCTTGGGAATTTCTTATGTGTTGAGTTCCAGGTAGAGATGATGTTATATGACGCAGGATGGCTCTCGAGATTCATATCGTATATCACACCTCAACTGTGCTTGAGTTTTGGTAGCCTATGCACTATAGCTCCCAGGATCGTATTATGCACTTAGCGTGCTTGTGACGATATTCGGTATTTTGTTGTAATGAGCAATTTAGCTCGATGTATATCTCCTTATGTGAATTCTATATTGTGGATCGCGGTGGCACGCTGCCATGGCATGTTATTTAGATCGGGTTGCACGCACGCAACAGTGTGATGTGAGTACAGTTTTCTATATGCTATTTTGTTATGCCTTGCTTTCTATTTTCTAAGGAAAGTCCATATTAGTGTGTGAGTTGAGTAGTTCCTTCCAGAGTTCGTTTCCTTTTGTCACGTTCGAGTTCATAGCCTATTGGCACATTGTGCATCATATGAGACTTTTGATCATGTCCGGGTGCTTATTGCCTGAGCGATTCGTATCGGTGTGAGACGAGATCATTGATTTAGGATCAGTGCTATCTGATTATATGAATTATATTAAGGAGCTAAGACCATTATTTGGTTCAGAATAGAGTGTATGGTTCTTGTCAGGAGTATAGACCCAATGATTGTTGATTCGGCAGATGGGTATGAATTTCTACACACCTCTTCCTCTTGGCAGTTATGTAAGAGTTAGAGCAAGACCTATGTAGGTCATGAGGTGCAATGGGAGCATCAGATTTGTGGAAATTCGACTAATTTGATCAGAGAATGTTATTGTGGTCCTGTGAGTAAAGTTGTGCAAGGTGTGAATTCAGCTAAGGTATGTAGTCATGTTTTGGTGTTGCGGGTAGTTATTGATACGAATGAGCTATGTTGAACAGCATGGCAGAGAATTCCGATGTAGAATTGGGCTCTAAGCTTATTTGCTTAAGTGAAAAAGGATATCTTTAGATTTGATCGAGCTAGCGTGCCCAGCTGAGTTGTGGTAGCACGGTAAGTGCTCGAGGTGTTAAACAGTGATTTCGGACAACCCCAACACGGTTCTTAGCACGTTCGAGGACGAACGTATGTTTATTGTGGGAGGAATGTAACGACCCGACCGGTCGCTTTTGAGCTCTAGGCGTCGCTCAGCAGTTTGGGGCCATGAGCAGCGTCACTTCAGGTATTTTATGACTTGTACATGGCTGTCGGATTTAATTCGGCGAATTCGAGTGATTTGGAAAGGGAATTCTCATATCGAAGCTTTAAGTTGAAAGAATTGACTAAGATTGGATTTCAGAGTAAACGACTCGGAATCCGGGATCAGAAGGTTCCAGTAGGTTCGTATGATGATTTCAGACTGGGCGTATGCCCGGATCGGTTTTGGATGACCGGGAGCTTTTTGGCGCCTATTGTGGAAGTAGCATTTTGGAAGAAATTTCATAAGTTTGGGTTGAAGTTGCATTTAGTTGTTATCGATGTCCGTTTGGGATTCCGAGTCTGGGAGTAGCTCCCATGGTGATTCTGGAGTTGGCAGCGTGTGTTTTAAACGTCAATTACCACACAGATGATGGGGTGATTTGTGTGTACCCAATTTTCGCTTAAACTGAAACTATAGAAGGACTGGTCTCTCTAGGTGTTCCAAACTTATTGCTGTTTTGCGAATAATAAATTACAGAAAATAAAGAACATAGAAATTTTACGTGGAAAAACACCTGGCTCGACAAGGTGAAAAAACCACGACTTACTATCAGATAGATTTTCCCAAACTTTCACTAAAATTCACTTGAGCCTAAACAGCATTACAAAAAAAAAACCTTCTTTGTAAACCCTAAGATTATAACTCTAAATCCCGTTGTGGCACACAGCCTCAACTGCTGCGACAACTTCAAGTTTAACTCTAACTTGAATACTCTAGTACCTAAGTACAATTGCTTCTTAGAATTAAAGCTGAAAGTACATATAAAAACACCTACTTACAATTGAAACTAGAAATAAAGAATAAGAACAACATAAAAACCTCTTTATGAGCTGGTTCTCAATCTGGTTTCATTGTAGTTCTCAGGTTTGGCACACTTGAAATTCACACACGAACTGCTTGCAAAAAAGCCCTTGCTATTTTGCTCTCAATTCACGATTTACTTTTGCGTTGTTGTGCAACCCTTGTAATGTGAGAACATCCTGCATTTATAGGTTAGATAGATTGAAGAAATACACTAGAGTTCTGATGCAACTCTTCCTTGGTGAAAGATGCCATAGTTGATTTTCAACGCTTTCTAACTCCTTCCCTACTTGAATTGTTTCTCTTTGCATTAAGGACTCCTTCTCCTTTAATCAATTATGCAACCTTTTCGGATCAGGAGATATTTAAATACATCCAAGTTACGTATCTCCTTTCACGTGCAACCACACATGCTCGAATATGCCCGTTTGTGCAACCTTGAGTGTCATGGACCTGTGTCATCCTAGTTCCTTTCAGTCTTTCAAAAACTAACCTTTACTTGGCCAATAAAATTCCCCCTTTTTCGATGATGGAAAACTCTGTGCTCTTTCATACAGCTGTAGCGCCCTGTTTCAACTCAGCTCAACATGCAACACAATGTTAGAGAATATTTTCTTTTATCAACTTATATCGAACGACCAGTACATTAGGTATAAAACATCACTGTTCAAAGTGTAACACACTTGTTTAAAGCACAAACCTTTTAATTCCCCCTTTTAAGGATATCGATCGAAAAGTATGCATAAACCAAGTGAGGATAACCAGATTTTAAAGCTACTCATGTCCACTGGGGGCTACTTCAAATGCAATCATGGATTAATCATCACTAAGATCAAGCTAAGAATTTAACCTCAAAGAAATATTGCAATAATATCCAGTTAGACATGCTAAAAACGATAAATTTCATTTGCATGTTATTGATACAGATTCATACCACAAAGCATAAGAAAAATAAAAATACTGGAAGAACAATGAGCAAAAGAAACAAAACGTTCCTGAACTGGGTCCACTTGCGATTGATCTTACTGAGGCTAAGGAGGCTTAAAGGATGGGAAGAACTAAGGTGCTTGGTTTTTGACTCTGAGGATTTCCAGCACACTCTTGAAGCAATGCCATTCATTCTTCTCTTTTTCTCTGCCATCTCAGTTCTTCACGAGAGCATTATCCCTTAGTCTCGCCCCATCTCAAAACACAACCTCTTCTTTCAGCCGCTTCAATCTCAGCATTTTAGCCGCATTACATTCTTGCACAAGGCCCTGACCTTGCTATTCAGCTAGGGTACCTTTTTGAATGAACTAGGTTCTTCTTGAAGTGAAATTGACCTTCATAATATTCAGCAAGCAAGCCTGAAGTAGTAGTAACCCAAAAAATGATCCATGCCTTTACTCAATAACCTGACCCACTTTTCTCATTAGGTTCATTGAAATGTACAACGCACAGTGTGACGAATGAAGTCCATTAGGAATGGTATGGAGATTACGTTCCTTGGTTGCATCATAACCTATCAGACTCACATACATGCTACAGCAAGCTGCATTATAGCTTTCAATCACTATTCTTCAGACAGGTCTCGAGGTTCCTCTACAGATGAAACCAGGTTCATCTCCCCAAACAACCATTGCACCTGCGTTTCTTTGGTCTTAAACTCACAGAGTCGGGTGAAGAATCAGCCCACCCTTGTCCCCTTTTTCTCCCGCACTAGTACTTCTACACCCTTGGTCTCCTTTCTTTTTTCATTTTTACCACTAACTTCTTCCACGATTCTGTAGTTCTCAGACACCTTCTATAATCTAAAAATCTTATTTTCCAAATTTGCAGGCAAACTTTAAAAAATTGTGCTCAGGAAGAACTTTAGAATCCAGAAAGATACCTGTTCAGTTTCGGAATACCTACTTGTCTTCCCCCTTAGTAGCAGACTTTAAAAATGATCTTAGATTTTCTGGATTCTTCATTCCTTACCTGCTTTCAATTCTTGTTTATTTGCTTAATCTGACTCTCCTTCCAGCGGACAATCTTACGAAGCATCATCGTTTACTCTACTTTTCTTAGAGATTGGTGTTTAGAAGGTGGTCACTGGAGTGCTCTCCTGTGGTTGGTGAGTGAAGTATTTTTCGGACGGGCAGTTCGACATATCTAGGCTAAGGATGGAAGAGACAGAGAAGTTAGCATTATAGTTTGGAAGAGATGAAAGTAAGACTGAGAGTTTTGACGACTTGACGTAGAGTCTGAAGGTAAGTGAATACACTACATGCCTGTTATCATAATATAGCATGGAATAATGAATGGCTCAATCGAGCTTAACCTACAATCGTTTTTCAGAAGCTCTAGAAGTTTAATCAAAACTGCAAACTTCAGCTTGGAGTGTAATCCCTACGAATCTAGGGTACTTCCATTCGATTTGGGACTCTTCTTGAATGGACCTGGTTCACTTTCAACGGATAAGTCCAAAAGGACTTTGGCTATTTCGGTAGGGACTTTGCTCATGATCCAAATACAGTTATTCAAATTATTGTTAGAGTGTAGAAAACCATGCCGTTTAATCTTGATGAAGCAGGTCTTCACTGACTAATTCTCTTGTGTGAGTCTAAATTTTGCCAAAATAGAGAAACTATCATAGTATTAATAAGATTCACTTTAAACACATGCACAAGAGTATACTATGGAAAAGTATGAGACTTGATGACCAAGATATTTAATCTAAATTATTACAATTTAGCTGACTTTTCTAACAAACAAAATTTGTTTTTTCATTTTTTTTGTTTAACCTTGAACTGTCCTTTTAGGTGATCTTATCATCCTAATTCCAACTGTTTCTCTCAAAGTGATCTTCTAACCCTAAGGCTTTTTGTGAACGTGTCAGCAATTTGCTTGTTTAGTAGCAAACAAAATTCGCAACCAGTGGCCAAGCCTTTCTCATAGTTGGTCCTCAAGAAAAATGGTGCCTATATCTTATGGCTTAGTTTCTTATGATGAAACTGGTTTTTTGTCATACTAATAGGCACTAATGTTATCAACAAAAAAATCAGGGATGCAACACTATCAATTTTCCAAAGTTCATATAATATGTGCTGGATTTGATGCCACAGCAATTATGAAGAGCCATGAAGCAAGCAACAACATACTTACCGCTTCAGCAGTTAGATAAGGCCACTGAATATTTGCTTTTTGTAGCCCATGACACAGGAACATGAACCAAGGAAGTGTGCCACACCTGAGTTTCTTCTATCCACAACGAAACCTGCATGATCAGCGTCAGCATATCTCACTAAGGTTAAAATTACTAACCTTTTGGATACCAAAGGCAAAGTGTCAGTGGTGCCTTTCAAGTATCTCAATTATTCTCTTGACAACAGGTAAGTTGGACTTCTTTGATTTGCTTGAAAATCGAGCACACAAGACTATACTAAAACAATTCAGCTCTCGCTTAGCAGTAAAGATTACAAAAGGAAACCAATCATCCCCTTATACAAACTTCGATCAACAAGAACTAGGTCATCTTATATCCATATTTCATGATGTTGCCAATAGGAGTGTTCAATTTCTTGGATGTTCCTGCCTGGTTTTGTTACTTGAGGACATATGTTTCATGGACAGGTTCCCTCGAGGTTTGAGATCAATCCTCTCTAGTTCAGTTCCCCTGTCATGTTGCCATGGGGTGAAGACCGTGTTCCATCAACCTGTTCTCTTCTGTGATGCATCTTCAGTCTGGATGTGCGTTTCACCATTTGAATTTCTTATCAGGCCAATATCTTCATTATTTTGTCCTCCTTAGAAAGAATGTTAGTTTTTTAAAAACAAATAACATATAACTTTTTTTCTACCACACATAGTTTCTTTTATTATACTTATAAGCTTTACTATGTGAGAACTATCCCAAGAATACTCCCTCATCACTCCTGGAGATATCCTTACCTAGGGAGTCTTGCTTAACAAGAGGTCTAAGTCATTTTTTTTCCCTTTTTTTTTTTTTCCCCCCCTTTTTTCCCCCCTTTTTTTTTCTCCCCCCCTTCAACTATTTATGATATTAGCATCGCAAAAATCAAGCAAACTTAGCATTTTCAAGATTCAGTTCACATGATCAGAAACTAAATTTGATGCAAGTTGATTACCTAGTTGTTCTGAGTTTTTCTAACAAAAAAGATAAACATGTCAAATGTTCATCTTTAGATGTTAAAAACAATGTCCAAGAGTAAACCTAGAAATCATCAAAATACCCAACCCATTCACATATTGTTATTTTACCACCTCTGCTTAAATGTTCTCATTGGACCACAGAGATCCATATGGACCAGTTCCATCGTTCTGCGTGGCGCTACCACTTTATTGCTTAAAGAGGATCTTACCTGCTTTCCCCCTTGCACAAGCTCACAAACTTTGTCTTCCTTGAACTGATGTTAGGCAACCTATCACCAGATCCTTGGGAGACTAATTTGTTGATTAACTCAGACTTCGCATGTCCAGTCTCTTTTGGCAAGAGGGAGATCATTTCCAACACACTTAAGCAAGCGAGTTCATTTTCTGAAATGTGACAAAATCTACAATGTATGTCTTGTTTACTCTTTTTTTCCTGCCACAAACAATCTTGTTAGTGGTAAAGATTAATCACAAAACATTTTCGGTAGAGTGAATGCTACCAAAGTTTACCTCTATCACATAATTGATGATACACTGATATAGGACTTACTTTAGGGCCATCTATCAATGTAGACATTCTCAATAGATATGAGAATCAGTCTTAACCTACCTTTCCAACCCAATATTTCCACCTTTCTTCCCATTTCAAAGGAGACATTACCTCCTTTAAGGCTCGCTCCAAGTGAAAGGAACTTGTTCTTGCTTTCCTCGTATATACTTTGAACAACACTATCATTGTTACCACTATTTGGCTGCTCCCCCTTCAACTTGGGACCCTGCGAAGGGAAATCAGGGTTTAGTCTTATGGAACCCAAAACTAGTTGGTCCTCTCTTTATTATAAGCACAACTTGGCTGAATCAACTTCTTTTTAAGGCCAAACCTGCACGCCGTATTTTTCTCTTATGAGAACAAATTCTGTTATTCTCATTTCTACATCACCTTTCTTAATTGCAATTAAATCTCCACTACTTTTGATCAGTATGACCACAGTGTTTCCACCTTATGCTTGCAGGCAAATAGTGTGCAATCACTCGGATGTGAGGTACTGCGCTTTGGGTCCCACTTAGGTAGAGTCCCGTAGCCAAGTCCTCTTCTTATTGCTACTATTTGGTGTTCATGTAGCCGCCCTAAGAACTGTACTGCAGAGGACCTATTCCATTTATAGGTTCTGTCTAGCTCGTGCATTAACTTTTAGCTCCTCCTAAGGACTCTTATCTGCCTCATCTCTTTGATCGTAACCATCCATCTTTCATTTTTCTTACATTTTCTATTCTAAAGTGAGTGTGTTGTATTAGCTTTCTCTGCATTTACCAATTCCTAGATTCATTTTAGATTTTCAGATTAACTCTTACTGGTGTCAAGTTCATTGAACCTGTTCTTAAACTCACTTTTCACTTATCACATTTCCACTAGCCCTAAAGTTCCAGTTTTTGCACTTAGCTTTCAAATCACACACTCCTTAGACAGCTGTTTGTTTTCATTGTTTAGATCCTCATAATTCTCAATGAAATCCAGAGTAACTCAGATAAGCCTTTCTTTAGACAAAAATTTAATCTTTGTCTTTGAGATGAATTATACTTACCTCAGATTCCTCATCGATTCTCCAATTGCTTAAGTGCTTGTTCATCTTCCATCTTCATCCTCTGAGTCCTCATCTGAGCTTTCTCCCTAAGGCAGGGCAACCATAGCCTTTGTTGATCCTTTGTTCTTCTTGGTTGAACCTGTTCCTTCTTCTGTTCCTTCGTTCAGTTCTTTCCTTCTTCCATCTCAATTTCTCATTGAGGGCAGTTTTTGATGTGGTGATCAGTCTTCCCACACTTGTAACACCCCTCATTGGTTTGTTTTTCAGGAACCCTTGTTTGCGTAGCTTCACTTCTTGAAGGACCCTTTCCTCTCATTAGGTACTTCTTGAAGTCCTTTGTGATCATGGTGCATTTCATCCTCCTCTAGATCAGCACCTTCAGTGATTTTTGAATGCCAGGCTCCTCTTTTTGTACCGTGCATCCATCTTCATGGTTTGCCTTCTTAAGTTCATAGGAGTGAGATTTTCAATTAGCTCATCCAACTTAAGAGTGACAATGTTCTTTGATTTCCTGAATAGCTGTGATTTTGCTTTCCCAAGAGACTGGCAGAACCCTTGTCAAAAATCTTCTCAACTTTGTCTTCTTCAAGAATAACCCTTCCAAGAGATTTAACTTCATTTGTTAATGTGTTGTGAACCTTGTGTGTACATCTCCTGGATGGTTTCTCCTGCCTTCATGTGAAATTCTCATAATGAGAAATATAGCAATGTTCCTCTTGATCTCTTTACTTGAGGACTTCCTTCATGAGCCACTTGTAAAGTGTCCCATATCTCCTTAGCTGTGGTGAGCTTTTAATCCTGTCTGTACTCGTCTGGTCCTAGTCCACACACAAGCCATTTCTTGGCCTTGGCATTCTTTTCCCATTTCTTCGAATCTTCAGCAGTGCAGTCAGCTCTTGTCTTTGGCACGTCCACTCCTTCAGCATTCTTTTTTGTAATAGCCATGGGACCATCAGTGACTATGTCCCAGAGTTCATAGTCTTCTCCTATGATGTGATCTCTCATCATGTTCTTTCCACGCAGAATAATATGACATTAAAGAGTGGGCCTAGCAGTGGATTGCCCTTCCCAGTTTTCAGGTGTGCACTCATTCTTGATCTTTTCCTAAGGTGTTAAGCTCTTCAAGGATAAGATACATATTGTATGTTTAAATGTCATACCACACAAGAGGGGGGGGGGGGTAATTTGTGTGTACCCATGTTTCTTCTTAACTGAAACTATAGAAGGAACCTGGTTCTTCTAGGTGTTTTCAACTATTGCTGTTTGGGGGGATAATAAACACAGAAAATAAAGAACACAGAGATTTTACGTGGAAAACACCTGGCTCAAAAGGTGAAAAAACCTCGACCTACTACTTCAGTAGGATTTTTCCAAACTTTCACTAAAATCACTGAGCCAAAATAGCATTTACAAAACTCTTTTGTAACCTAAGGATTAACTCTAATCCCGTTGTGGCACACAGCCTCAACTGCTGCGACAACTTCAAGTTAACTCTAAACTGAAATACTCTAGGTACCTAATTGAGTCTTGTACTTCCGCACCCCAAATCTGGACATTCATAGGCCAATTAATTTCCCTCCGCCGGAAGTGGAATATCATATCTCTGAATCGTGCACTGAGTAGATTTTCTTTCAACTCATTCACCGCCCCAACACATAGGCAAGTCTCCTACCATCAAGTCAATACTGTGTGATAACCAATCGCAAGCATCATAGCAACCTGTGCATAGCCTCCAAGCTCTTAGAAGCACAACTATCGAGCCGAAACGATAGAAAAATCCTTCCGCAAGGCGACGAGAATAGCTCACCCAACTATACCAGGAGAAACATCCCACACCACATCTGTAGTGCCATTACAATTCTTCAATTCTCGATTTATAACAAGCGGTTCGTGTCGCGTAACATTGAGTAGGAATGAAACAAGGGCATAAGCCTCAAGGAGTCAAGTCGCACGATGAGGAAATCAAGAAGGGAAGTGCTCCTAACACCCCTGTAGCCTCCCGAAGATAAGTACAGACGTCTCCGTACCGATCCGCGAGACTCTACTAGACTTGCTCATGACTCGTCAGACCTAAGGGAACCTAGTGCTCTGATACCATGTTGTCACGACCCAAAATCCACTAAGGGTCGTGAGGGCGCCGGACACCATTGTCGGGCAAGCCAACAACAAATAACTAGTAACTTCTCATTTTAAATATTTCTGAAATCACTTCTTTTATTCGTTTAAACAATACATAATAAATTCCACTGAATAAATAATGAAACACTTAACAATTTTAAATTTTTGAATAAACCCATAGACATCCCAGAACCCGGTGTCATAAGTGCATGAGCATTTACTAGGAAATAAAATAAAATACAGTAACTGTCCGATATACAAAGAGGACAGAAATGAAATTACAATACAATACTCTGAAGGAGACTCTGCTGGCTGCGGGTTGTCTCGATAAGTGCAGCTCACCTATGTCTCTGTATCAACCATGCCGCTAAGCCACTAAGCCACTAGTCACACATAAACCTGTGCAACAAAAATGCACAACAAGTGTAGTATGAGTACGAAAACAATGTGTACTCAGTAAGTATCCCGTCTAATCTCGAAGAAGTAGAGACGAGAGGTCGACTTCGACACTTACTAGTGGTCCAATAATGTTATATCAATAATATATTAAATCGTGGATTTTTATAAACATGATTGTAATTCAATAGAATGAAGCAAGTAAACAATTCTTTCTTTTATAGGAAATTTCCAAATTCCTTTTCGTCATTTATACATTTATTCTCAAGCCGGGAAGGAACAACATCACTTCAATAAATTCCAAGGCAAGCAATACAAGCATGCGCAAATCATGCCGAGGACGTACGACCCGATCCAACAATATTTAAACTGTGCACTGCCAGAGGGTCGAATGGCGCGAACCATAGATGCATCTATTAAATCTACCGAGGCATTCGGCCCGTTCCACAATTGATAAACACATTCAAACAATCAAATCAATAATTCATCAAGGAGCAAATATTCAGGAAAAGGCAAGTTTCTCTTCTAAAAGTCAAGAAATGATATCTAGCATTTTTTTTACAAATTTATTTACACGTTCGATATGTTTTAAGAATTTTAAGTTTGTCAACAAAGTTGCAAGTATTACAAGAAAACATGCTTTTGGGCCCTAAACTACCCGGACTAAAGCATAATAGTAGCTACGCACGGACTCTCGTCACCTCGTGCGTACGTAGCCCCCGCAAATAGGAGAGCATAACCATTTTACTCACCTATGTGGATAATTTCCTCTTACAAGGTTAGAAAGGAGACTCACCTCGCTCCGAAATTTCCATAACCGGCTTCCAAGCCCTTCCAACGACTCCAATTGATGCACAATGCCCCAAAACTATTCAAACAATGGGCAAACCAATAAAAATTCACTCTAATACTTGTAACAATTCAAATTATATATGAGCTTCTAAAGTCGGCTCCATGCATCAGAAAATTCTGTCAAAACTGCTCCACCAGCCATCTTCAATCAATCATAACTTTCTGATAAAGTATCAAAATCATGAATGGTTTAACTTTCTGGAAACTAGAATGCAAGGGCAACAACTTTTATGTTTTGTAAATTTTCAGATTCCTTATAGATTTCGAGATATAAGCTTCCAAATTCAGCTCCGCGATTGCACTAGTTGCTGTCAAAACAGCTTTCTGCAGAAAATTTCAGCAACTCTTTTGGTCCGCAATTCATTCCGTTAACCTTCCGAAATCCACCTGAGGCCCTCGGGACCTTAACCAATTATACCAACATGTCCCAAAACATGATACGAACTCGCTCGAGGCCTCAAATCACATCAAACAACGTCGAAATCATGAATCGCACTCCAATCCAAACTTTATGAACTTTGAAATTTCAAACTTCTACATTCGATGCCGAAACACGTTAAATCACGTCCGATTGACCTCAAATTTTGCACACAAGTCATATTCGACATTGCGGACTTGCTCCAACTTTCGGAATTGGAATCCGACCCCGATATCAAAAAGTCAAACTCTCGGTCAAACTTCTCAAAAACCTTCAAATTTCTATCTTTAGCCAAATGACTTCAAATGACCTACGGACCTCCAAACTCACTTCTGATCGCGCTCCCAACTCCAGAATCACCATACGGAGCTACTCCCAGACTCGGAATCCCAAACGGACATCGATAACACTAAAATGCACTTCAACCCAAACTTATGAAATTTCTTCCAAAATGCTAACTTCCACAATAGGCGCCAAAATGCTCCCGGGTCATCCAAAACTCGATCCGAGCATACGCCCAAGTCTGAAATCATCATACGAACCTACTGGAACCTTCTGACCCTGATTCCGAGGTCGTTTACTCTGAAATCCAATCTTAGTCAATTCTTTCAACTTAAAGCTTCTGATATGAGAATTCCCTTTCCAAATCAACTCCGAATTCGCCGGAATTCAAATCCGACCATGCGTACAAGTCATAATACCTGAAGTGAAGCTGCCCATGGCCCCAAACTGCTGAGCGACGCACTAGAGCTCAAAACGACCGGTCGGGTCGTTACATCGAGGCTCCAAACCAAAAATCCACACAAGTCTAAAAATATCATACAAACTCGCTCGCGCGATCAAAACACAAAAATAACTTCTAAAACTACGAATCGAACACCAAAATGCATGAATTTCAAAGTAAAGTTCAAGAATCTCTAGAATTACAACTAAACGTCCGAATCCTATCAAATCAACTCCAAATGATACAAAATTTTACAGAAAAGTTCCAAAATAGAGTAATGGACCTATTCCAAGTCCCAAAATCAAATTTCGAGCCCGATAGCTAAAAGCCAACCTACGGTCAAACCTTTCAACTTCAAATTTCTAAATTTCGGCAATACAACATAAGTCAACCTACGGACTTCCAAAATCAAATCTGGGCATATGCCCAAGTCCAAAATCGCAATACGAAGCTATCGGATCCATCAAAACACCATTCAGGGGTCGTTTTCACAAAAGTCAAAGTTTGGTCATAATTTCTAACTTAGGCTTCTTAGTCAAGAATCAAAGGGTCCAAATCAACCCGAAAGCTTACCAGAACAAAACTAATCGACCCCCAAGTCATAAAATTATAAACACACATATGTGAAGCATAAAAAGGGGTAACGGGGGGGGGGGGGGTAATTACACAAAATGACCGATTGGGCCGTTACATTCTCCCCATCTTAAAACAAATGTTCGCCCTCGAACATGCATAAGGACATATCTGAAGTGATGAATAGATGAGGATAACGACTATGCATGTCATGCTCGGTCTCGCATGTCGCCTCCTCGACCAGATGACCCCTCTATTGAACCTTAACTGAAGCAATATTCTTTGATCTCAACTTTCGAACCTGTTTGTCCAAGATAGCCACCGACTCCTCAATAAAAGTCAAATCCTCATCCAATTGGACTGTGCTGAAGTCTAAAATATATGACAGATCACCATAATACTTACCAAGCATAGAAATATGGAACACCAGATGAACCGTAAAGAAACCAGGTGGAAATGCAAGCTTTTAGACCACCTCACCAATCCTCTCAAGGATCTCAAAAGGTCCGATATACCTAGGGCTCGAACCTCATCACACCCTTCATGGGTGAAACCTGGAGCAAGACTTGCTTTCCAACCATGAATGCAACATCACGAACCTTCCAATCCGCATAACTCTTCTGTGATTAGGCGGTACGAAGGCGATCATGGATCATCTTGACCTTCTCCAAGGCTTCTCGAACCAAATCTATACCTAATAACTTAGCCTCTCCTGGCTAAAACCATCCAACTGGGGAACGACACCGTCTCCCATATAGGGTCTCATAAGGACCCATCTGAATACTCGATTGGTAGTTATTGTTGTTGTAGCCAAACTCCCCAAGCGGCAGGAACTGATCCTAAGAACCCCCAAAATCCATAACACAGGCACCAAGCATATCCTCCAATATTTGAATGGTGCGCTCGGACTGTCCATCCGTCTAGGGGTGAAATAATGTATTCAACTCAACGGTGTGCCTAGCTCACGCTGTATATATCTCCGCAAATGCGATGTAAATTTCGTGCCCCGGTCAGAGATAATGGATACCGGCACGCCATGAAGTCGGACAATATCGCGGATATAAATCTGAGCTAGCTGCTCTGAAGAATAGGTACTCACTACTGGAATAAAATGAGCCGACTTGGTCAACCTGTCCAAAATAACCCATACCGCATCAAATTTCTTCTGAGTCCGTGGAACCCAACAATGAAGTCCATGGTGATACGCTCCCATTTTCACTCGGGAATATCGAGTCTCTGAAGCAAACCGCACGGCCACTGATGCTCATACATCACCTGCTGACAATTTAGGTGTCACACCTCCTTTTTCCCTAGGGGATAGGGAGTTTTTCCAATTAAAGTGGCATTAATCGAAATGAGATTATTTATTTAATTCTAGAGTCACCACTTGGGGATATTTGTTGTGGTGTCCCAAGTAACCGGTTTATTTTAAATCCCAAATCGAGGAAATTTGACTCTGTTTTAAAGTTTGCGAACAAAGATGACCGGGTAAGGAATTTTGTTAACCCGGGAGAAGGTGTTAGGCACTCCCGATTCCATGGTTTAAGCAAGATCGCTTTGATCATAACTCACTTACACACACATGCCACATGACTCACTCCAGATTGGCTTATCAAGACACTCTCGTTTGAGTACTCAAGTCAGTTACAAACATACAATTTAAGGCACTCTAACAAGAATCAACCACTGAGACTAAGTGTCACACTCTAGTACCTACTGTGTTCAGGTGTATCAACGCTAAGGGCTTCTCTTCCTATTTCAGCTCATCACCCATAAGTACCAACCAAAAACTAAAAACAAAATAAACAAAAACTAACTACATCCGGTTCAAGCAAAACCCTTGGAAAAGAACCGTGGTCCAAAGCAAAAACCAAGGGGGAGTTACTACACTACCTAAAACAAAAAAAAAACTTTTTGGTATTTTCTTTAGACTAACTTCCCTCAAGAAAACTGTCTAGAAGATCCGTCATCAGGAAGAGTCCAACATATTTCTATTTTTTTTTCAGATTTTCACGTCGACTTAGACCCTCAAGAACCCCGTCGAAAGAGATCCGTCGTCGGGACAAGTCAACTTACCTAATTTGACTATTACTCAAAACCACAAAAACAATCAAGAAAAACAAAGAAAACATAAAACAATCAAGTTGTCACATATACACACATACATTGAAGTATCCCCCACCCCACACTTAAAAGGAAGACATGTCCTCATGGCATACAAAAATAAAGAACAGTGAGGTAAAGGAACTTCCCTAATTGATCACTCTTGATCGGAGACCGTGTCCGGGTTCAGATTGCATGTACGACCCAGAGCTCGCAGCCAGCGCAATATTTTCTTGTCTAATTTAACATGCTGGGTGGCCAGCGCATCAACACGTGTACCTAAGTCGGCGACCGAGGTACGCAACCCTGCCACCTCCTGCTCTAAAGCTGTGAACCGGGTAACCCGAGAAGCCCCAGATGGTCCTGCAGCCTCTGCAATTTGCTCATGGGCCGGTGACTCGGCCCTTGCTTCCTCTTGCTCATCCTCCCCTTCCTCAGAGTTATCGGATTCAGCAATATCACCACCACCAGCTGCCACTGGCTCCTTCCTAGTAGTTACCTTATCAGCTCGGAACTTGGAGTCTCTTGGCACTAACCCATCCACGTTCAAATTTTTCGGCACCCGAGCTGCCCGGCAGAGTCTAGTAACTAAGGAAGGGAAGAAGAACCCATACCTCTTTACCGGACAACGGGTAAACATCTCCTCGCGAATGAGCTTGGCCACGTCAAAGTTGTGACCATTTACAAAGCACCAAATTAGTAGCTCGAGGAGCATTCACCTCCGTGGTGTTGGAAGACGGGATCAGGCGGTTGTTGATGACATACAACCAGCATTTCCCTTCAAAAGTGAACGACGCGGAATGAAACTTCTTCCCATACTTCATCCATATAATTTCCTTGCCGGGTACACAAATGGTTTCAAAGAACATCTCCCACTGGGTGTATTTCCTCCCATACATTTCATAGTAGTCGTCGTACTCCCCCACAGGTGCGGGCAGCTGGTATATCCACCGAATAGCCTCAACAGAGGCATCCACGGCCTTACTGCGCACAGTTACTACGCCATTCACATGTTCCTTTACGTTGGCGTAGAATTCACGGACAACCATCAAATTCCCCTCGTCCGGCTCTTCAAAGAAGATTTGGAGCCCCCGCCTGACCAGCTCAGTATACAAGTTAGGGCAGCCCAGCTGGAGCGACCCTATATCCATGCCCCTCTCCGGTATTGGTTTCTTAGGGGCCTTCTCCGCAAAGCAGTCCTGAACCTTGGCGGAGACAAACCTGCTGCTATCAAAAGGACGAGTAGGAGCTGACCCACGCGCCCTGGATGATCCAGCTTGACCACTGATGAAGAAGTGGTGGTTCGGCGTTTCCTGGAGGGAGCCATAGTACCTGGAAGAAGAATAGCATTAGCACAGCACAAAAGGTGTGACTCAACTACGGTTACTCAGACTTCACCCGCACAATTGGTCACAAATACCCATTGACACTCACTGTGACATTTAGACAAACACTTTGTGAGCACTATATACCGGAACTCCCAAATAAACATGTTGTAACCCAATTACCACCACAATTTCCCCTAAATCGCCCAACTAAGTTAAGATATACAACTCTACCAACATCAGCACCCATAAACACTACGCACACACTACAAATTACTTCTAAGAAAAGAGAAGAAAAAGCTACTACATAATTAAGAAATTAAAACGAAAATCTGCAGAGAAAAAAAAATGGCAAAAAGAAACCTTACCTGTAATGAGAGAAGATGGTGAGAAGTGAAGAAGAGTAGGGGAGGAAGTGGCTTGAACCTTGGGGAATTTGGGTTGCGATTAGTTAGGAATGGAGAAAGGGGGAATTTGGAGAAGATGGGAGTTAGGGTTGGGGATACTTAGGCGTTGGGTAATTGGGAGTGAAGAAGAGGGGAATAGTTAGGATGGGGGGGGGGGGGGGAATAAACAACTAAAACAATTAACATACAAATAAAAAAATAAAACAAATGTTAAGTTAAACAAAGTGTCCGGCGGACGGGACTAGCGCGGTCATAGCCCGTTCGAGCGCGGCCGCGCTAGTTGAGGCAAAATGTTTGCCCACTAGCGCGGCCACTAGCGCGGGCGCACTTCAAGCGCGGTCACTAGTGCAGGTGTGCTACTGGGCAAGATGCTGAGGTAGAATGTTTGGCCATATGCACGGCCTATAGCGCGGCTTGTAGCACGGACGCGCTCCTGGGCTCAAAAATTTTCCACTTTTTTACCCGTTCCATCTAGTCTGATGGAATTAGCACTCGCCCAAGCTCACCTGCATTGGTTAGTACTTATCAAAAATCAAAAATAACAAATATTAACTATACTAAAGTCACTACACATTGGTTTGCCTCCCAACCAGCGCCTTAGTTAATGTCGTGGCACGATAGTTACAACAAGTCAATGGGTTGCCTCCCATGCAGCGCCTGATTTAATGTCCCGGCATGATGCAGATGAGCGCATTTAAGGCTCGCTCGATGATAACTAGGGATTTTGATACATTTTATACTCCTTCTTGCTTATGTTTTGATTAGAAATTTGTACAAAATAGTCCCAAAAGGCTCACAAGTTGTGCTTGATTGCAGGTTTGATCAACAAAGTGACAAGATGTCAAAGGTCAGCTCAAAAAGGAGTAAAACTTGCACAAGTACCAAGACAAGACAAAGCTCGGGCAAAACAGGGCCAATGCGGCCGCACACCATTCTGTGCGGTCTGCATAAGTGAGGTTCAGAGAGTTTGATTTCCAAGCCAACAGGTAATGCAGCCGTATGGGATTTACTGCGGTCCGCATTGGAGTCACTGCGGCCGCACTCGATTTAGTGCGGTCCGCAGAGCCGAGAATCAGAGAAGTGCCAGTTTTGAGTTTGGAGCCCAATGCGGTCCGCGCTCCATTTCATGCAGACCGCACTAGAAGCCACCGCGGCCGCACTCGATTCTGTGCGCTTAGCATTGCCCAAGTTCAGAGAGCAGTTTTGTCTGTCAGAGCCCTAGTGCGGCCGCACGTGATTTTGTGCGGTCCGCACTAACCCCGTGGGGGTATTTTTGTCCAGATTTGTCGGCTTAATATAAATAGCTTCTTTTTCATTTTTAGGAGAAGCAGATAGTTAGTACTGAAAGCTGCGCTCGTGGGTTCAAATATTTTAGCTGTTTTGAGTAATTTTAGCTTCATTTCAACATTGAATCTTCAAGTTTAATTTAGCAATTAATTAATATGAGTTCTTCTTCATCTATTTCTTTGTTTTTGTCTTTAATTATGAGTAGCTAGACCCATCAACTAGGGTTGTGGCTCAACCCTAGTGTGGGTAATTGATGGGTCTTGTATTTTAGGGCTTGATTGACTATGGGTGTTTGATATTTGGGCTAATTTCATGTTTTATTGCTAAATTAGTGGTTGCAAACACTAGTTTGTGTTTAGTTGACTTTAGCTCTTCTTGAGAAAGAGAGCCTAAGTCTCTAAAATTAGTCCAACAAGGAATTGGGGCATACTCAAGAGAATTGATAGCCCCAATTAAAGGGTTAAACCGAGAGATCGTAATACCCGACTTGAACCTTAATTGCTTGTGCAAATTTGTATACCCAATTGGTCTTGAGAAAGTCAATTCGGCCAAAACCACTCGAACTACCGAGAGGTATAGAGTGAGTAGAATCGAGCAATGGTTATATTATACTCCCCAAATGTGTCAATCTAGCTTTAGACTCAAGAATCCGTCAATTGACCACCTAGGCGAAAGTCACTACCCTAGTGCCTTTTAATCATTTGAACAACTCACAATAGTTTAATCCTAGCTTATAGTAGTTTAATTGAGTATTGTAGTTTATAAAAATTAGAATCATAATTAAAACAAAAAATGTGTAGAAGTGCAATTTGGAGCAAATACACAACTCCACTTTAGATAGACACCCAACTCCAATATTAGCTCCCTGTGGAAATCGATCCCGACCCTAAATCGGGTAAAAGCTGCTTCGACCACTCTCGTTACTTAATAGTAGTGCAGGGTTGGCCTCAATCACTTTTTGGCGCCGTTGCCGGGGAGCTAACGGTTTTGGCTATCTATCTAGCTAAGTTTGTGTTTTGTTCTTCTTTCCTTCTTTGTTACTAATTTGTGTGCGTCACAACTTCAGGTACAATATGGCATTAAATGCTAATGACCCTCTCGGAAACGTGATTGCGGGGGAGGAGGTTGATGACAATGGCGATGAAGAGGTGCCTCTTGCACCTCAAGGACAGCGTAGAGGCCGCCAAGTCAATGCAAATGAGAACATTCCAGACCCTCCTCCGCCACCTCCAAGAGCGGTTCCTCGAGTACTCCCAAACCAAGGCTATGCAACTGCAATTGTCCCACCCCGCATCCGGGCAGGAAATTTCCAAATTACTAATATGATGTTGACATTGCTGGAGCAGCATGGGTACTTCACGGGCGCTGCCACTCAAAATGCTTACAAACATCTCAAGGGGTTCGTGGATACTTGTTGGGGGAGCAAGCAAACCAATGTGTGCGAGGATGCACTTCGATTGAGGCTCTTCCCATTATCACTTAGAGGGAAGGCATTTGTCACGACCCAAACGGAGGGCCATGACTAGCACCCGGCCATACTTACCGAGTACCAACATACATTTTATCTAACCTTCTTTATTATCTTTTAGGGCTGACGAAATCAATATAAATGGTGGACATGGGTCATGGACAACCAACAATAAAATATGATAGCATGAACATACATAACATGGGATGACTAGACAATCAAGAAACTATATATACGGTACGAGCTACCACACTACCATGAGAGACTATACAACAAAAACCAGCCGACAAGGCCTACCAAACTATACATGAGTCGACACCTGTCTATGAGCCTCTAAAGGAACATAAGTGTTGCAACATAGCCGGAACAGGGCCCCGACATACCCATAATATCTATAACAAAAATGCATACCAAGACCAAGGCAAGTCCGAAGAAGGGATCTCGCCAATCACCGCTGAACTGGACAGCCTACTATGGTGGGGGAGCTGCGCCTGCCTGTCTATCAGGACCTGCAGCACGACATGCAGCGTCCACAAATAAAAGGACGTCAGTACGAATAAAGTACTGAGTATGTAAGGCAGGGAACCATAAGTACGAACAGTAATGTAAGCAGGGATAGAGAATAAACAACCTGTAACATCTGGGTACCTCTAAGGCTACTGACATGAAATGCGTAATACATATGTATATATACATAAACTTTTAAAACATACGCCTCTGTGGGCATCATCATCATCATATCGTACCCGGCGTAACTAGGCTCGGTAAAAACGTACCCGGCACGTGGAGCTCGGTAAAACCCAACTGACCAGTGGTTGCACAATAGGTGCCGTACCCGGCCGACTATAGCGTGGCTCGGTAGAGTAAAATAGATACATATATATAATGCATGCTCGACTCATGAACTCACGTTCTAAACCTTTCGGAGTGACGTAAGGTCGGTATCCTCTGTACACGTTATTAGGACTAACTCTTCACCATGAACCTTATAAAAATCGGGAAGTACCAATAACATTGATAACATAAGAATAAGAGAAGCAACATCAACATCAATCGTTCCATAAGAGGGGAAACAATGTAAGTACTGCTAGCTTCTAAGAGTAGAGTATCTTTGGAAGCTCGTTCATTACATTATGTACAATCGGAGTCGTGCAAAAGAAGGAAACGGATAGCCTCACATACCTTGTATATACTGCCCCAATCTCAAGCTATGCAATTTTCACGACTCCTTAGTCTACAATAAGAGAAACGATACTATAGTTACCATTCAAGCGTCATAACTATTATGTATCGACCACAACCTATTTTACGATGAAACGGACAGCACCTCCCCTATATATATGACTTCACACAATTCCAAACAATCACCAAACAGCCCAAACAACATCAATAATAATCATATTGAGCCTCCCAAAACAGTCCACGCACAACCAAATCACTTCATACATACGACGGCCACCGTAGTCGTGTCAAACGACCCGGAAATGTTACGAAGAACTACCAGCCCACAACCTACATCTATATGGTGTTTCTCCACACCCTTCCTCCTCCAAAACTCCACAAAACAGTAGTAAAACACGCAGCCCAACAGCAACACAAAACAGTCCACAAAACAGTCCGCTACAAGTGAATAACTCGAACTCACGGCTTCCGATCACCGTCCCGTGAGTTCTTACATGTATAGAACGAATTACCATGAATTCACAGCAGAATAAATGTATGAAAGATAGCAGTAAACTCACCTTACTTGTTGGATAACTCAGCCCTTATCTTGGTTCTTCAAACTCTAGGGTTTGCCCCCAATTTGAACTTGAAAGAGAGGGAAAATCAATTAGGGTTTGTGGATAATTTTTGGGAGGAAGTTTGCAGGGGTTTAGGG
>NC_031998.1:39459271-39484226 GCF_001879085.1 Nicotiana attenuata
TGAGGTTTTGGGATGAGTAGTGGAGGGTTGTTTGGGATATGGCAGGTGTTGCACTGGTCTTTGGTGGAGCAACGGGATAGTGAGGAGCGGGGATAGTTTCTGGTTGTTTTGGGGATGGTTTTGAGGAGGTGTAGGGTTCTGAGTGTTGGGGAAGTTGACATCTGGGGTGCTGAGGGAAAATGACAGGCTTGCCAGATTTTGAACCTGTTCGAGCTCTTCCTGAAATTTCAACAGCTTCTGCTCAAGTTGTGATACATTCTCGTTAGGGACCCGAATACCATGGCCATCAGTGGCCTCAACCCGTTCAGTTGGGTTCTCCTTCCTGATGTTGTTCAAATCTTCCATCTTGCCTTTGTTTTTATTTTTAACAGGACTAAGAAGAAGAGTGGGTGGAGGGCCCTTGGATCTCGTGGAATAAGATGACAATGCCAGAGTGCACGAACTAACCTTTGGGGAGGGGAATAATAAAAACAAAAACAAAAGGTAACCAAGTCAGTGAGGATCATAAAAAGTATTGCAATATTTAAACACACAGTGTAGGAATGTAAAGCGTGTCCTAATTTGGGAGCCTCGTTGTGCACGAGGTAGGCCTAGAGACAGATTGATTTGGAGAACTTAGAATGCTAAATGCCTCATTTTATTGATAAAAATAAGACGAATCCCAAATTGACACTAAATAAACAAGAAATAAAAGTCACTAATGGCCATTGGCCTTATTACATTTATAAAGCGAAAAATAAACTCCTATCTACTTGGTCCCAGATGGACCTTCCCCAGATTCGGCATCCTTGGCTCCATCGAACAGCTTCACCAACTCGCGAAGTCCCAGCAACAGGTACGCTCTCGCTAGATATCCACCTTCGGTCCCTACAGCCTCTTGATAATCTTCAACTCTTTTGAGGAACTTTCTTTCCAATTCTACTATGCCTCGCTCCAAGTATCCTAGCCTTTTATTGGCATTGATAGCCATGTCTTTCCATTCCTCAATCAGCTTTTGGTTGGATTCTTGTATCTTGCGGTGCTCGCTCTCGCATTCACGGATCCTTTTGCGCAGCTAGTTGTACTTGACTTGTGCCTCGGCCCTTTCATCTATAATTCTGTGACCTTGAACGAACCCTGGCTGGCCCAGACCATCATGATTGTCTTCTAACCAACCTGAATAGAAGGGAGTACAACCGGCATGATATTAGTCTGGCTCGATGGTGTCTTTCCCCATTACGATCTTGCAATGCCACATGTGTTGGGCTTGGCACTTGTAGGGACTATCATCGTTTTGGAAGTCAGCTCGGAAGTGGCTCATCTTGTCGACCCTGGGTATGACTTGCTTCCTACCAGCTTGCCTCATAACTCGAAGAGGGACGTAAGGGTATGTTCCTCTAGACCAATTAGTATCAGAAAAGGTGCATCTCTGGATCGGGCGATGAACTCCCCTATCGAAAACCACTCGAACATCCATTGAACCTATTCTTCGGTCAGATTATCAAATAGCTCAACCCACCCTTTGGAATTCTCAGGCTGAGTGAACATGTCGGGGATGTAATTCATTCGCTTTGGATGGTGGAAAGCAATGTGATCATCCCAATCCCTTTGCTGAATTTCTTGTCGGTATTCGCCCTTTTGGAGATGTTCCATGAGCCAGAGTTGAAGTAGTAAATTGCAACCTTCGAAGTGTTTTGCTCCTTGTTGACACTTCTCTAAAGCTCGGTATATGTCTGTGATGATCATGGGTACAATGCTGAATGTTTGCCCACCAATCCCCTCCATTAGGGTCTTAGTTACCATAGCCAGCCTGGTATGAATTCTTCCTTTCTTTATCGGAAATACGATCAGACCCAGGAAGCAAAACATGAAGATGAAAACCCTGTGATGGATGTGTCCCAAGGATGTGATGGCAAACTCGTCAGGGTAGGTACGGTAGGATTTGCTGTGACCGTACCTTTCATACAGGTAGTCAAAAGGGATGTATCCTTTAGGCATGTCAATTCTGCATTCTTCTTCAAACCCATCATTTTAAAGAAACCTCTGCCTGTGCGGTTCTCGGGCATTAGCAGACCCGGAGTTTCCCACACTAGACCGGCCAGTTCTCCTATCTCCTCTAGCAGAGGTGTCATCTCGATGTCCCCAAAGCGGAACACGGCCCTCTCACAATCCCAAAACAACGTAGCAGCTTCTATGATTAGGTTGTTAGGTTGAATCTCCAGGAGGGATGGTAGACTGCCCATTTATTTTCTGACGAGGGTTTGGTCACTTGAATGTAGATCTCTCTACCAGCTTAGCAATCTTGGGTGGATGTTGGTGACCATGCCGAATCTGGGGACTTCGTGCCTCATCTTTCTGCAAGACAAACAAGGTTAGTCCCTTACCCCCACCAGACTCGACTATTTAATATCAATAATTAGCATGAAGCGTTTAAGTCTCCAAATAAATGCACAGAACATGATGATGTCCGTTTGGGTTTTAAGGAAACCCGGTGGACTTTGGACAAGGCTATCTTAAAGGATCATTATGTAGACAACATAACTGACCCGGCTAGGTTTGACCATGATGCATGCACATTTTAACAGAGTAAGGTTTCTATGGGGTTTTAGACCGGTACCCTTGAGCGGACAACTCAAGGGGGAAGGCACGGAACTGTTGACTGCACCGCTGATCGACTAGTTTTACCATAAATATGCCTTTCCGAATGTAGGGGTAATGATATAGGAAGAGTGCAACCACTCATTAAGCGTTGCTATAGTATTTGTTTGGCACGAGTGGAGTAGATGTTGAGCATGATTGTGCAACAATTAAAAAGCACGTTGACATGTATTTGCACGTTAAGAAAGCAATAAATACAGCAGTTTTTATAATTTAAAGCAGCAATAAAGGAAAGAAACAAGAAAGATATGTCAGTTTTGCATTTTGAAGAAGAAATTAAATTCTTAAAGAAATTAAACAAGTAATTGCACATAAAGGGAGGGTACAAATTCACAAGAACAATCTGAAATGGTAAAAGCCTAAAAAAAATCCCCAGCAGAGTCGCCATGCTGTCGCGCCACCTTTTTCCCTCCGTGGAGAGGAGTCCGAGTTTCGACATTCATGGAGGTGCAATGACTCATTTCCTTTTGGGAATCGGGTATTACGTTTTGAAGAGTCGCCACCTAACGATTTTAAAGGTGTGTTAGGGCACCTACAAGGTTCATCTACAATTACATTTGATAACCAGAGATAGGGTAAGGGCTTGAAATCATCCTAAGGGGAAGGTGTTAGGCACCCCTCAGGATCCACTAGTGTGGTTCCTGCCCAGATAGTTTTTTTGTGAATTTGTGCAATTAGCAAGTAGATAAGTAAGGATCACATAGCAGGGGATTTAGGTAGAAATACACAAGCATTTGAAAAGCGATTAATAAAAGCAAGGTTTTGAAAAGAGTTATAATCTAAAGCATGCTTATGAGAAAAGAGGGGTCCTAGGTTTGTCTGTAATATGGATCACATCAGTACAATGCCTGGTAATCACTCCTTAGAAAGGGGCTACGCGTGGCATTAGCGCACCGGTAATCATATCCATATCTACTCTTTCCCACCCGTGAAGGCAATTAAAGCGAGGTTTGGTCTCGATTCTTATTACATGCTATTACCCGTCCCTTCCTGTTAGTCCCGGAGGTTAGGACTCCTATCCTATAAGAAGGAGGTTCTAGGCAGACCCTCAGGTTTAAAGGCAAAATACTAAGGCGACATACAAAACAGGTAGGACTGCGTTTAAAGGGGGAAAAACACAGAAAACGAATAGGAGGTTCAGATATACCTCCCCAGATAATGCACATAGACAGCATGACTTATACACAATTAAGGTCTGAATTTAAAATCTTAAAGTAAGGTGTTTGAGTGATAACTTCAGAACCAGATTTATCACATGACTCAGAAAAGAAGTCCGAATCAGGTTTGCTTACTGATTTTAACAGTTGATAGTTAAACAAAGGTAGTACCAGTTAAGGGTATTACCTAAGGCTTGCCTAGGCGTAAAGCAATATGCAGTAGTTATTCAGAATTGTTGAGACAGTTGGAGATTATTTCACCCTAAGAGCATGCTATTCTAGTTGCAGAGATTGTTGTAAAAACATCACAGTATGAAAATTATTACTTTACTACCTTTTTCATGAGTTGATAATTAACTAGGCGTTTTTAAGCAAAATGCAAACAGGATCCTAGAACATGTTTTCTAATATGCACATGCAGATGACAGAGTTCTTAAGGCATGGTTGCTAGATGAAAGAGTTGTAGAATTATTAAGGAACAACTTCATGAGTAACAGTTTTTGTTTCATTTATTCTTCCTAGAAGCAGGATTTCTAAGTGATGGACACGAAGCATGGGTTAATGAATGAGATGCTGAAGCAAGAAGCATGAATCCTAAGAACATGGTTTCTAATGCATTGTATGAATTCTAAACATGATTTCTATTGCACAACTTGGAATATAAACCTAATAACATGCTTTCTACCCTTTAACAACTATAGCATGCATATACTCCCATCCCTTTTCACTAGCCACCCCAGTACTTGTTTACAAATTATTACAGACCATGTGATTGAATTACATAAACAGAAATGAAAAATAAGAGGTTACAACTATAGGAAGCCTGATTCTGACTTCCTCTCTGAGTTACGTAATAAACCACCTCAAATGCTAATATTGTTCCAGCTTTCCCTCAAATCTGGGTGTGCGAGAGTTCCCTAAGGACCTCAAGGAGTCCCGGGCAGTGCTCACACCCAAATTTTATGGCTAAGACAGAGTAAATGCAGTGCAAAAAAGGCCAGCTTTCATGCATCCAAGTTCAGAGAGAGCTCAAAGGTCCCAAAGCAAGGCTCACACAAAAGGGGCAGAACCTAATAACTTAAGAGTATAGTGAAAGTGCTTGACATAGACTCAAAGGAGCAGAGTTGGAAAACAATCTTGAAAACAACACGTTTGAAATAAGTTTGTAAAAACAGCAGAAGGATTGCTTGGTGAAAAACAGTTTTTTGAAAGAGAAAGGGGATAGGGGCAACAACACCACATACAGAATAGTTCAAATAGCAGTGCAGTTTCAGGAGTTTCAACCAGGGAAGTAGGGGTTGGGGACACAGAGGGTCCAAGTTAAAACACATAATTAGTCATGAATCAAGTGCATTAGGAGACAAGCTCGTTGAAGGACATAAGCAGGAACAAGTAAACATACTAATTACATTTGAACAAAAGAGGGCAGAATTTTAAGCATGCTGAGTAAAGCAGTAAACAAAAGTGCAAGAGCATGAGTCATTAAGTCATTGCAGAAAGAGACAGTGATTGACAACAAGGGAACACATAGGTTTGAGTTTCAGAATTTAAACTAGGGACATACCAGTTGAAGAAACAAAGTGTAGGAAAAGATAAGTAAAGCAATCAGGATTCCACGGTCTAGCCTTGGCTTTCAGCTGGCAAGACAAAGCAGTAGCACAAGTAGTAGAGAAAGAAAGAGAGTTTGAATGTGTAAGTGTGTGTTTTGAACTCAGTTGTTCGTGTCCTTTTCTAATAAAAACATTGGGGTATTTATAGCTTTAAAAACGAGTAGAGAATAAGGTAACAAGTAAGGTTTTATCACAGACATGGAAATAATCACAATCAGAATCAATCAACACAAGTACTTTCCTTTAATCAAGGGATTACTGCTCAAACGGATACTAACAGGGTTAATTAAGGAAAGAAATCAGTTTGAGACAGATTGATTCTTGCCATATAAGGGGTAGTAAAAGTATATGGTAAATAATTGAGTCTAAGTACAATATATACTTAATTTTGGGAAAGGATTCAAGGTAAAACATCAAAGTAATTAAAGGAAGGGAATCAATCAATTTAAACAAATGAGTAAAATTTAGGGTTTATAAGAAAACCTTGCAATTAAACCGTCACTTAAGGAAAGCAAGATCAATCAAGAAGTGGTCACGATTCTGCACTTCAACATATAAATAGCAAGGAATGAACTGGCGTATTAGACATGCAGGGTCAAACATGTTGACAAAAGATGCAACACAAACATATAGTAGTAGCAAGGGTAGGCTATGATTCAGTAGTAAAGAAACCTACTCGGAGCACAGTAGTTAACAAAGTCAAGCGGTCACATAGAATCAGAAATGAAGAAACCATAATAATAGGTAAAGGAGATCAACACACAGAAACATGAAAAGTCTTTAAACTCATAGCAATAAGTGAAGAAAATATTTATAAGGAATTAGGGTTTTGACAGAGCTGAGTTGAAAAGGTAAGAACTCAGAATCAGATAAGGCAAACAAGAAAGAAAAAAAATGATTCAAACACAAAGAACTTAATCGAACCAAACATGCGTATAAAATAAACAAAGAGAGAGTTTCAGAAACCCAGATAGAACCAAAACACTTAGGGTTTTTCACACGATGAACCAGGTAGCAGAAAACAAAGACAAACTGTTTAAACATAGTAAAATCATAAAACACACTGAAAATCGGAGAAAAGTTTAGGAAACTCTAATTTGAAAATGAAGAGTTATTTTGAAAGAAAATCGAAGAACCTTTGAGAAAACACTAACAAGTCCATAACATGCATAGATCTAAGACAGATCTGGAAGAAAAATCGCAAAGCTCTTAAAGTTAGGGTTTCAGAGATCCCAAAAAAGTGAGAAAGACATTGAAAGGTTACCGATCTAGCCGGAAAAGCCATGGATCCGACTTGAACGGTCATGGATGGCCGGAAAAGACCAGAGATAGAGGTTGAGCATAGAATAAACCAGATCTCTTCGAGATCTTTCCATGGAATCACGAAAATAGGTAACCAGTAGACATAGGAGACGAGTACACGCCTCACCGCCATGGGAGTCCATGGATTAGGTGGGGATTGAAGGGAATTAGGGTAGATTTGGGTGGCGGCGGCTAGAGTTTCGGTGATGTTGAAGAGAGAGTTTGAGAGGAAGGGATTCAAGGGCGGCGGGTGGTGAGAAATGATTTAGGGTAATGGGTCATTTAGGGGTTAAAAATAGAAAGGGGCAATGGTGGCGGTTGATCTGAATGATCAGCGGCCTAGATTAAAAGGGGTAGGTGGGGATCCGGGTTTGGGTAGGATTTAATTGTGTAAGGGTCGGGTTTAAATTAAAATTGGGCTGGGGAATTGGGGTTCAATTTAGGCTAAAATTGAAATACAAATGGGCTGTTATTTAAATAGCCAATTTTCCCCTTTTTAAATTATAAGAAATAGTAAATTGCTTCTGAAGACTATTTTAAAAAAGCTAAAATGATTTATAACACATAATTAACAATTTAAAAATACAGGACCCTATTTTATAAATGTAAAACCTAATTAAACCTTGAAAGGGCTAATATTGCAATTATATGTAATTTTAGCTTTAAAAATACTAAATAAAATTGTAAAAATATGTAAAAATTACCTCAGCCATATTTTGGCATAAATATGAGAATCCAATATATAAATTACCAAAATAACAATTTTGGAAAAATTATTGGGGATTTTATGGAGGAAAAAGGGAAATAAATCAATTAAATAACCCTTTAAAATTATGGAAAAAATAATAAAAATGCTTGGACATGCTTATATATGCATATATATATGCTATTTTGAAAGTATTTTTGCATATTGAAAATATATAGGAAAAATTGGGTATCAACAGCTGTCCCTCTTTATCCGGGAAGGATGAAAGAGTTTTCGGGTAAAGAAATGATGGTCAATTTTGACCGAGCGAAACGGTTTGAAGAGGTTTAGGCCGCACCCTGCTTCTGAGCTGCCTACATATCCCTGGTTTTACAGGAATCAAGCCGTATGTAGTTCAGGACTCATCGGCGGAGTATACCGATGAAGCGATTTCAAGAACGGACGCAGCATTCAGGGCTGGGTGAGCGGACGGTTTACGGGAATGGTTAGGTTTGATATGGCTGCAGGCACTGGAGCGGAACTGCTCTCGCCGGGATGTCTGTTGCTCGCCGGTTTACATGCAAATAAACAACACAAGCATATATTGTGCGCAAATTTAAACATGATGCTGATTCCCGTTGGACCATGAATGCTGTCTTTGGACGGTTAAGAATGGCGTCCTCAGACCATGATTTCCTGGGCCATGAAGCGTATAATAAAGGATTCACATGCCATGAAATGATGTTCTCGGGCTATGAGGATGGTGCCACCGAACCATGACGCCTTTGAATAATGATATGCAAAAGTTTGAAAGAAATCATCGGGCCATGACATGGTGTTCTCAGGCTATGAAGATGGTGCCTCCGAACGATGACGCCTTTGGATGAATTGGCGATATTTCAGCCCATGAAGGATCCAGTAGCATGTGGCGATCTTTTAGCCGTGCAATGTGGCGATCTTTCAGCCGTGTAGTGCAGTATGAGGCGATCTTTCAGCCGTGCAATGCAGTATGAGGTGATCTTTCAGACGTGCAGATGCAGTATGTGGCGATCTTTCAGCCATGCAAATGTAGTATGTGGCAATCTTTCAGCCGTGCAAATGTAGTATGTGGCGATCTTTCAGCCATGCAAATGCAGATGGAGACAGCGTTTAGTCTCGGAAGGCAGAATAGTAGCCTTATGCAAGTTGGAAGGCAGAATGGTAGCCTTATGCAATGCAGATGCAGATGGAGGTAGAGCTTAATTGGAAGGCAAAATAGTAGCCTTATGCAAGTTGGAAGGCAGAATGGTAGCCTTATGCAATGCAGATGCAGATGGAGGTAGAGCTTAACCTCGGAAGGCAGAATAGTAGCCTTATGCAAGTTGGAAGGCAGAATGGTAGCCTTATGCAATGCAGATGCAGATGGAGGTAGAGCTTAACCTCGGAAGGCAGAATAGTAGCCTTATGCAAGTTGGAAGGCAGAATGGTAGCCTTATGCAATGCAGACGCAGTTGGAGATAGAGCTTAACCTCAGAAGGCAGAATGGTAGACTTATGCAAGAAATAAAATAGCAAATGACAGTAGAGTTTTCTTAGCTGACAGCAAGATTGCGGCGTTATGACTACTGGGAGCATCGTGACATACAGAGCATTACAGGTGCGTGCTGATAGCAAATGTTGGCAAGTGCAACAGTTCGGAGAGTCGTATTTTTGAACAATGTTTGTTTCATGGGCGTATAGTATGTTTAATGATTTCGCACTCCTAGTGCCTGCATCCAAAGAAAAATCGTGAGTTTTGTAAAAGGGGGGAGGTAGTTCGTATCCCCGCTGGCTTTGCTTGACTTGTTCGGCTTTGACCTGGTGATACCGTTTGAATCATTGGGGTAGCGTTGCTAAACAAAGCAGTTTCAATAATAATCATGCATGATTTTGTAAAAATATGGCATAAATTAAAAATAACTTTTAGATGAACCGACGACTGTGACGTAGCTCAGGACATTGCAACCTCTCCTGCTACGGAATTTTGAGGGTCCTCCTCAAAATTCTGCCCCAGTTTGATGGGCTGACGCTTCTGACTGCTGCTCGTGCGGCGATCGGCTGAAACGACTTCGGAATTTTGAGGGTCCTTCTCAAAATTCTGCCCAGTTTCCAATTTCAGGGGGAAATGAAAATTTTATTGAATTGTGACCGAACCCATAGGGCTGCCTACGTATCCCATCTTAAACGGGAATCAGGTCAGGCGTAGTTCAACTTACATCATATGAGGAAAGCATGAAGATTACACATAGTAACGCTTGACTGCATCTGAATTAATCGGCTTTGGCCAAACTTCTCCATCCATTTCTGCAAGTATGAGGGCTCCTCCTATCAGAACCCTATGAACCATGTATGGACCGTGCCAGTTAGGAGAGAACTTCCCTTTGGCTTCATCTTGATGCGGAAAAATTTTCTTCAACACCAGTTTCCCCAGTGTGAATTGTCTTGGCTTGACTCTTTTGTTGAAGGCTCTGGACATTCTGTTCTGTTAAAGTTGGCCATGGTAGATTGCATTCATTCTCTTTCCGTCTATAAGAGCTAGTTTCTCATAACGACTCTTCACCCACTCTGCGTCGTCGAGCTCAACTTCCTGTATGATCCTTATGGAAGGAATTTCTACCTCAGCGGGAATGACAGCCTCTGTACCATAAACCAGCATATAGGGGGTTGCCCCGGTTGATGTGCGGACTGTGGTGCGATATCCCAATAGAGCAAATGATAACTTCTCGTGCCACTGTTTATGCTTTTCTATCATTTTCCTCAATATCTTCTTGATATTCTTGTTGGCGGATTCTACGGCTCCATTCATTTGAGGCCTGTAGGCTGTGGAATTCTTGTGTTTGATTTTGAAAGTTTCGCACATATCTTTCATCAAGTCGCTGTTGAGGTTGGAGCCATTATCAGTAATGATTGACTCTGGAATTCCGAATCGACAAACAATGCGGTCGCGGACAAAGTCTACCACGACTTTCTTAGTCACTGCTTTGTAAGACGCTGCTTCGACCCATTTGGTGAAATAGTCGATGGCTACTAGGATGAACCTGTGTCCGTTGGAAGCGGCAGGCTCGAATGGTCCAATAACGTCCATTCCCCAGGCAGCGAATGGCCACGGTGAGCTTGTTGCATGGAGCTCGCTCGGAGGTACATTTACCATATCTGCATGTATCTGACAGCGGTGGCATTTTCGGACATACTAGACGCAGTCCGTTTCCATAGTCATCCAAAAGTAGCCAGCCCGGAGTATCTTCTTTGCTAAAACAAAATCGTTCATATGTGGACCGCAAGTCCCAGCATGAATTTCCTCTAGCAACTTTTCGTCTGCTTCCTCTTCAACATGGGCACAGTAAGCTGGCTGATTATGGATTTTCACTGGAATGGGATCAATGAAATTCTTGTCCGGATGTTGTATCATAGATGATAGGGTGGCCAATGCATCGACGAACTCATTTTGGACTCTGGGAACATGCTGGAATTCCGTCTTCGTGAAACTCTTTCTCAATTCTTGCACGTGGTGCAAATGCGGGAGTATCTTGGAGTTCTTGGTTGCCCATTCTCCTCGTACCTGATGTATAAGTAAGTCTGAATCTCCAATCACTAGCAGCTCTTGAACGTTCATGTCAATGGCCATTTTGAGTCCTAAGATGCAGGCTTCATACTCGGCCATATTGTTGGTGCAGGGGAACCTGAGTTTGGCAGACACCGGATAATGCTGACCGGTTTCTGATATTAGGACTGCTCCAATGCCAACTCCTTTGAAGTTCGCTGCTCCATCGAAGAACATTCTCCAACCGTCATAGGATTCCGCAATGTCTTCTCCTATGAATGATACCTCTTCATCAAGAAAATACGTTTTCAGGGGTTCGTATTCTCCATCCACGGGGTTTTCAGCAAGGTGGTCTGCCAGTGCCTGTCCCTTGACCGCTTTCTGAGTTACGTAAACAATGTCGAACTCACTCAACAGGATTTGCCACTTGGCTAGCTTGCCAGTGGGCATGGGCTTCTGAAAGATGTATTTGAAGGGATCCATTCTTGATATGAGATATGTAGTATAGGAACAGAAGTAATGTCTCAGCTTCTGAGCTACCCAAGTCAAAGAACAACAGGTGCGTTCCAATAGAGAATATCGGGCCTCGTACGGGGTGAACTTCTTGCTGAGATAATAAATGGCTTGTTCCCTTCTCCCTGTCTCATCATGTTGCCCAGAACGCAACCGAAGGCTCCATCTAACACTTCAAGGTAGAGTAATAATGGTCTACCCGGCTCGGGCGGGACTAAGACTGGTGGTGTTGACAGGTCTTCCTTGATTCTATCGAAGGCCTTTTGGCAGTCATCAGTCCATTTGGTTGCAGCGTCCTTCTTCAACATCTTAAAGATGGGCTCACAGATAACTGTGGACTGTGCTATGAATCGACTGATGTAGTTAAGCCTTCCCAAGAAACTCATCACGTCCTTCTTGTTCTTTGGCGGTGGTAGTTCTTGAATGGCTTTGACTTTTGATGGATCCAGTTCTATTCCTCGGCGGCTCACAATAAACCCAAGCAACTTCCCAGTAGGAACCCCAAATGCACACTTTGCGGGGTTTAGTTTCAGGTTGTACCTCCGCAATCTATTAAAGAACTTTCTCAGATCTTCCATGTGGTCAGTGGCCTTCTTGGACTTGATAATAACATCATCCACATACACCTCTATCTCCTTGTGTATCATGTCATGGAAAATGGTAGTCATGGCCCTCATGTAGGTGGCCCCTGCATTCTTCAGGCCGAATGGCATCATCTTGTAACAGTACCCTCCCCATGGCGTAATGAAAGCCGTTTTCTCAGCATCTTCCTCATCCATCCAGTGATGATAGCCAGCAAAGCAATCTACGAATTACTGTAGCTCATGCTTGGCGCAATTGTCGATCAGGATGTGTATATTTGGCAAAGGGAAGTCGTCTTTCGGATTGGCCCGGTTGAGATCCCGGTAGTCGACACAGACTCTGACCTTCCCATACTTCTTTGGCACTGGCACAATGTTGGCTAACCAAGTCGGGTATTCCACTACCCTGAGAACCTTAGCTTTGATCTGCTTGTTGACTTCTTCCTTGATTTTCAAACTCATATCAGGCTTGAACTTTCTGAGCTTCTGCTTTACCGGTGGACACATAGGATCGGTTGGCAATTTGTGAGACATAATAGACGTACTCAGACCAGTCATGTCATCATACGACCAGGAAAATATGTCCTCATATTCTTTCAGAAACTCTGTATACTTTTCCTTTTCTGACGGCGATAGGTGAATGCTGATTCGTGTTTCCTTAACGTTTTCTGAATCTCCCAGGTTTACAATTTCGATCTCGTCCAGGTTGGACTTAGGTCTGTTCTCAAAGTTCTCAGCTTCTTTGATAATTTCCTCGGGTATCTCATCTTCTTCTGAATCAATATCTGTTTGTTGTGTTGTCTCATTGCATGTCACAGTCATTGGTTCATCAAGATAGGTAATAGTAATGTTGTATTGGTAAAGTAAGGAGAGATAGCAATAAATATTAAATCATAATAAAAATCAAACATGCTTTTGATAAATTGAATAATTGTTTTGAACATTGAAGGTCTTACTGTGGAGATTGAAAAATGCGAAAAGAAAATCATTTAGTAAATAAAACAATGAATAATGCTTGTTTTAGCCTTGCTACCACGAGGCTCGTCGGGCTCTGGTTGTCCTAATGGTCCATTTCTGGAGATATGCCCCTCTGCTCACAGCCTGTATGGAAGGGCCTTCCTCCCCCTCCTCCTCGAGAATGACACAACAGTCCTTATCACTGTCCTTTAGAAATAAGTTCTTCACTGCTGCAAGTGCTTCTTCTTCATCTGACCCATAAATAACGTCAGCCTATTGGAAAGTCTGCTCCAGATGTGGTATTGGCTGTTCTAGTGGATAGTAAGGACCGCGCCATGGTGGCGACCAGTTGTTGACTTTCTCCCAGCTGTAATCATATCCCAAACCGAAGGCAGTGCCATGTTTTTTGAGTTTTATGGGTTTAGAGATTCCTTGGAGATTCTTGCCGAGCCCTTTGCCAGGTTCGTACCCACTACAATTCAGTATACTCTCGATTTTGTTATCCCACCATTTGTCTTTGTTGACAGCTTGACCCGCTCGATGTGGTGGTAAGTTTCTCCACCTAGCTTCCTTCTTCCCCCGATTGCCGGATGGTCTGGCGACTGTATATAGGGTTTCTACCGTTGCCGTGAATGATCACTTCCTGGTGATTCCATTCGAACTTTACTGCCTGATGCAGCGTTGACGTTACGGCCCCAACAGCATGGATCCATGGCCGTCCCAGCAGTAAGTTGTAAGATGCTGGTACATCTATTACCTGGAAATCGACATCGAACCAGGTTGGTCCCATCTGTAAGCACAGAATAATCTCACCAATGGTAGACCTCTGAGAACCATCGAAGGCTTTCACATTGATTGCTCCGTCTTTTATCTCGTGCAGCCCTTTACCCAACTTCTTGAGTGTTACCAGCGGATAGATTTTAAGACTGGAACCTCCATCGATCAGGATTCTGGTGATAAAATAATCTTCGCATTGCACGGTGATGTGCAGTGCCTTGTTGTGCCTCAGCCCTTCAGGTGGCAGCTCGTCTTTATGGAAGGTGATCTTGTCGCTTTCCATTTCCCCGTCAGTGATGTTACTTGGTTGTGACGACCCAAAGAGGTCATCACCTGTTTCCTCATCCGTTCCGTGCTTTCGAGGCCTTGAAAACCTCATTTTTACTTGCCTCGATTTGCGTACGCAGTCCGGGCGCATAGCCAGAAAGCTTTTATGTTGAAATATGTGAATTTTGTGAAAAATTTAAAGAATTTTGACATTAATATGACTACAGTAGACTTTGGTCAACATTTTTGGAAAACGGACCCGGACCCGAGATTGGACGGTCCCGGAAGGTCTGTAGAAAAATATGGGACTCGGGCATGTGCCCGGAGTCGAATCCCGAGGTCTAGAGCCCGAGAAATGAATTTTTCTGTGAAAATGTTTTTCTGAAATTTATAAGGAAAATGGAAATGAAAATTTATTAAAAGACTGTAGTATCGGGCTCGTATTTTGGTTTCGACGCCCGGCACAAGTCTTATGTATTGTTTAAGCGCTTTCTGTGAAGTTTGGTCGAAATCGGACGTCGTTTGACGTGTTTCGGACCTAATTATCTAAAGTTGGAAGTTTATGAAGTTTGAAATAGAAATGATGAGTTTGAGGCTTGATTCAATGATTTTGATGTTATTTTGGCAATTTGATCACTCGAGTAAGTTCGTAGGATGTTATTGAGTTAGTGTGTGTGATTGGTTAGGAGCCCCGAGGGCTCGGGAGTGAATTGGAGGTGGTTCGGGGTGTTTTTGCACTTAGAATGGTAGCAGATTTTTCCGCAATTTTTGCTCAGTGATTTCCTCTTACGCGATCGCAATCTTCAGCCCGCGATCGCGTTCCTTTGGCTCTTTGCTCTTTCGCGTTCGCGTACTTGATCACGCGATCGCACTGCCTCAGCACTTCCTTCAATGCGTTCGCACCAGTAGGATTGCGATCCCCCCCCCAGTATTCCCCTACGCGATCGCATTACAACTCACGCGATTGCGTTGCCCATTCTGTGTAACCTTTCGCGATCGCATCCCTATATCCGCGATCGCGTAGGGCAAATCCGCCCAGTAAATTTTTAAGTCAAAAACAGAACCAGTGACGGGAAAAACATATCACTTCACGAACTCTTCCTTCTCCAAAGTCCTAGGGCGAATTTTAGAGCACTTCTTCATCAAAGCTTCTTGGGTAAGCATTGTTTAACTTGTTTTCTTCAATTTCCTTCATTAATTACTGAAATCCTAGCCCTAAATCATGAAATCAAGGTATAAATTATGGGTTTTGGGTAGAGTTAGGGTTTTGAGAATTTTGGATGATTCAACCTCAATTTGGGGTCGAATCTTAAAACAAATTTTGTATTTGGACTCGTGGGGTTATGGGTGATCGGGTTTTGGTCCGAGCCTCGAGTTTGGACCATGTGGGCCCGGTGTCTAATTTTGGTATTTTTGGAAGAATGCTAGAAATTCATATCTAGGCTATGGGATGTTGCCCTTGAGCCTTTATTAATATTATTGAATTAATCATGCCTAGATATCACTGTTTCGGAGTCGGATTTTAAAGGAAAGGCGGTCTTTGAAGGTTAATTGCTATTCTTGGGACCGAGGTAAGTGTTTGGTTTAACCCTAGCTTGAGGAAATAGGAGCTGAGTCTTGTTGCTAATTGCTATGTGATCGAGTACGATGTATAGGCATGGTGACGAGTATCTATACATTGGTGTCTAGCATGACCGTGAGTCTTTATAATATGATTATCGTGACTTGGTTGTGAACTCCGTGTTTATTGGAGGATTTCTATTTGTTGTGAATAACATGTGAACGATAATATGATCACTTGATTCCTGGGAGCATTGGCTCGAATTGTGATACGAATATTGAAAATATACGAAATGACTTGATTCTTTGGAGCGTTGGCTCAAAATAGTAAAGTGAATTAAAAGATAAGGAAAGTAAGAAAGAGAAAGCGTTGTTGATTATTCACTTGCCGGGATGTTTGGTTGCATTTGTTGAATTCTTTCCCTTGCCGGGATGTTTGTCAAATATTTGCTTATTTGTGCCCCTTGATTGTGACTGCTGTTTGGGGAGTCGGACTGTACTATGATATTGAGGATCGGGTTGCACGCCGCAACAATGATATTGAGGATCGGGTTGCACGCCGCAACAATAATATGTGAGGATCGGGTTGCGCGCCGCAACAATGATACATGATAAATGAAATGGGTCGGGTTGCACGTCGCAACAATGATATTGTGGAGCGGGTTGCACGCCGCAACAATGGTAATTAAGGGCCGGGTTGCACGCCGCAACAGTTATTGATACAAATGTGCTTATTGTTGGTATTAGATTCTTGCTCGCTGTAAATTCTAAGTTGCTTTAGTTTGTTACTCTGGATTATTGTTAGTGTTGTAACTCCCCATAGCATGTTTCCCCTCCTATGTTGGTGACTGCTTTATATATTCGATTGCCGCTGTATACTTATAACTGCACAGGTTTATGTGGTGTCCAGTCTAGCCTCGTCACTACTTCGCCGGGGTTAGGCTAGACACTTACCAGCACATGGGGTCGGTTGTGTTGATGCTATACTTCTGTGCATTTTTGCACAGGTCCAGGTTTTGAGGAGCAGCAGCAGCAGTAGTACGGGAGCAGGCTTTCATATCACGAGACTGAGGTAGCCTTGCAGGCGTCCGCAGGCCCGGCGTCTCTTCTTTATGTTTCCTTTTGACTGTTGCCTCATTGTTTTTGAGACAGACAGATATTATATTTCTTTCAGACCTTTGTATTTAGTTTATTCTTAGTGGTTCGTGAGTAATGTGACACGAAATCTTGGGTAGAGACTATTGTTGACTATTCCGCGTTTTGATTCAGACTTATAAATTAGACTTCCGCTATTGTTATTATTAAATTCCACATTTCTTTTAGATGCTAAAGATTGTTAACAGATTTATTTATTAATGAAAGGTAAATAAGTTTGCTTGCCTAGCTACCACGAGTAGGCGCCATCACGACTCTGATGGTGGGAAATCTGGGTCGTGACATTGGTACATATGCTTCACTTAACACCTTTAACAGAGCATTCTTGTGTGCCTCAGAATTCTGCAGCAAAGAGAGAATGGATATTTGTGCTGGCGTCCTGTTTAACTGGTCGATGACTGAATATTCCTTGGCCTGTATCTTCCTCCAAAGGTCATCCGGACCTGTCTCAATAAGGGGCGCCGATTGGAGTCCTGCTTGCTTGATTCAGCTAGGTGTTCAGGGGTATAGACCCTACCAGTTCTTGTCATACCTTGTGCTGTGACAGTTTCTTCAATATTGACCTTGCCTTTTCTTCTCGCCTCGGCTGTATAGTCCCAGGGTACAACATTTGTATAGAATGGCGGCGTGGTTGACATTGCCACTGGGATTGGCGTGGCTATCCTCACTTCGAATGGAACATGTGCCTTGGGTGGCAAGACTGCAACCTCAAATGGTACGGGTGTATTCGCCGGAGATGCGAATTCAACCTCAATTGGTGCTGGTGTCTTTGCGGATGATGTTGCTTCAAACTCAAGTGGTACAGACATATTCACCTCAGCGTCCCCAGACGGTTGAATCTGGACTATGATTGGATTGAGAGTAATTTTTGGTTTCTTTGGGTCATCACCTTCTGTGATCAACCCGATTGATCCCTCGGGATCCCAGTCATCTTCTAATTCAATCATGTGGATACCTCCACCCTTATGGTCTGGCAGAGGGTTGTTGCGGACGTTTGGAGCGGATTCCTTTGCCACAATGATCTTGTTATCAATCAAAGACTGTATCTTGTCTTTCAAGGAGCGGCATTCATCGATGGTGTGTCATTTCATGCCGGAGTGGTATGCACAGGATTTGTTTGGGTTAACCCATTGAGAAGGATTCTCAGGGGTTGCAGCAGGGATGGAGGTGACATAACCAGCAGCTTTGAGTCTCTCATACAGCTGGCCAATGGGTTCGGCGATGGTTGTATACTGTTTTGGAGGCCTGCAATCAAAATTTGGTCGAGGTCTAGGGAAGTTTTGGCGTGCAGGGGTGATTGATAATGGGATGGTTGAGCATTATAGGTTTGGTAGACATGAGCGGGTTGGGAGTATCTGGGTGAGGTAGGTTGGTATGTAGGAGGTGGAGATGACTGATAAGTTGGTGGAGGAGCTTGGTACGAGGGTGAGGGTGCTTGGAAATTTGGAGTTGGCTGATATATGAGTGGAGTTGTTGGTTAAGTTTGGTATTTGAGGGGAGACTTGGTTCTTTGTGCAACCATCACGACCCCTACGTCCCTCTTCTTGGACACACCATCGGACTGTAAGGCCTTATTTGTAGCTTGCAAGGCCTCAAAGTTTGTAACATACCGCTTTTGATACCTTCTTCAATTCTTTCACCCAATTTGATAATGTCGGAGAACTTGTTGTTCTCAATCATCATCAGTCGTTCATAGTACTATGGGTCTTGAGCCCGGACAAAGAACTTGTTCATTTGTTCCTCTTCTAAGGCAGGTCTGACCTTAGCAGCTTCGGACCTCCAGCGAGTAGCATACTCTCGAAACGTCTCTGTGGGCTTCTTATCCAGATTCTGTATATAGAACACGTCTGGTGCATTCTCCGTATTAAACCTGAATTTGTCCATAAAGTCAGATGCCATGCCTACCTAGCTTGACCACTTCTTGGGATCTTGGCT
This sequence comes from Nicotiana attenuata, assembly GCF_001879085.1. Taxonomy (NCBI): domain Eukaryota; kingdom Viridiplantae; phylum Streptophyta; class Magnoliopsida; order Solanales; family Solanaceae; genus Nicotiana; species Nicotiana attenuata. The sequence continues at coordinate 39,477,966 of NC_031998.1, forward strand.
GATGTACCAAGATAATGCATCTCCTTTCAAACTTCTCATGAACAGCTTCATGCGGATTCTCTCGTCTTTCCCTACTCCAACCAACTTGTCGCAGTATGTCCTCAGATGGACCCTTGGATCACCCGTACCATCAAACATTTCGATCTTAGGAGGTTTGTACCCCTTGGGCAGTTCGACATCAGGCTGTATGCAAAGATCCTCATAGTTCAGCCCTTCAATTCCTTTGCTTCCCTCGACGCCCTGAATCCGGCTAGTCAACTTCTTATGCTCCTCAGCCAGGTTCCTGATCAGCAGATCCTTTTCATCAGACTCAGGTGTGCTTGAGATAGGTTGGGTGGAGTGTGGCATGGTCTCCACGTAGATAGGGGTGTTATGGTGACCTGGTGTATGGGCGTGGAAATGATCGTTTGTGGAGTTCTGAGGTTCTGGGATGAGTAGTGGAGTGTTGTTTGGGTTATGACAGGTGTTACATTGGTTCTTTGGTGGAGCAACGGGATAGTGAGGAGCGGGATGTTTCTGTTGTTTTGGGATGTTTTGAGGAGATGTAGGGTTCTGAGTGTTGGGGAAGTTGACATCAGGGGTGCTGAGGGAAAATGACAGGCTTGCCAGACCCCGAACCTGTTCGAGCTCTTCCTGAAATTTCAACAGCTTCTGCTCAAGTTGTGACACATTCTCGTTAGGGACCCGAATACCATGGCCATTAGTGGCCTCAACCCGTTCAGTTGGGTTCTCCTTCCTGATGTTGTTCAAATCTTCCATCTTGCCTTTGTTCTTATTTTTAACAGGACTAAGAGGAGGAGTGGGTGGAGGGCCCTTGGATCTCGTGGAATAAGATGACGATGCCAGAGTGCACGAACTAACCTTTGGGGAGGGGAATAATAAAAACAAAAACAAAAGGTAACCAAGTCAGTGAGGATCATAAAAAGTATTGCAATATTTAAACACATAGTGCAGGAATGTAAAGCGTGTCCTAATTTGGGAGCCTCATTGTGCCCGGGGTAGGCCTAGCGACAGATTGATTTGGAGAACTTAAAATGCTAAATGCCTCATTTTATTGGTAAAAAATAAGACGAATCCCAAATTGACACTAAATAAACAAGAAATACAAGTCACTAATGGCCATTGGCCTTATTACATTTATAAAGCGAAAAATAAACTCCTATCTACTTGGTCCCAAATGGACCTTCCCCAGATTCGGCATCCTTGGCTCCGTCGAACAGCTTCCCCAACTCGCGAAGCCCCAGAAACAGGCATGCTCTCGCTAGATGTCCACCTTCGATCCCTTCACCCTCTTGACAATCTTCAACTCTTTTGAGGAACTTTCTTTCCAGTTCTACTATGCCTCGCTCCAAGTATCCTAGCCTTTTGTTGGCGTTGATAGCCATGTCTTTCCATTCCTCAATCAGCTTCTGGTTGGATTCTTGTATCTCGCGGTGCTCGCTCTCGCATTCACGGATCCTTTTGCGTAGCTGGTTGTACTTGACTTGTGCCTCGGCCCTTTCATCTATAATTTTGTGACCTCGAATGAACCCTGGCTGGCCCAGACCATCATGATTGTCTTCTAACCAACCTAAATAGAAGGGAGTACAACCTGCATGATATCTGCATGGCTCGATGGTGTCTTTCCCCATTACGATCTTGCAATGCCACATGTGTTGGGCTTGGCACTTGTAGGGACTATCATCGTTTTGGAAGTCAGCTCGGAAGTGGCTCATCTTGTCGACCCTGGTATGACTTTCTTCCTACCAGCTTGCCTTATAACTCGAAGAGGGACGTAAGGGTATGTTCCTCTTAGACCAATTATTATCAGGAAAGGTGCAACTCTGGATCGGGCGATGAACTCCTCTGTTGGAAACCACTCGAACATCCATTGAACCTGTTCTTCGGTCAGATTATCAAATAGCTCAACCTATCTTTTGGCATTCTCAGGCTGAGCGAACATGTCGGGGATGTAATTCATTCGCTTTGGGTGGTGGAAAGCGATGTGATCATCCCAGTCCCTTCGCTGAATTTCTTGTCGGTATTCGCCCTTTTGGAGATGTTCCGTGAGCCAGAGTTGAAGTAGTAAATTGCAACCTTCGAAGTGTTTTGCTCCTTGTTGACACTTATCTAAAGCTCAGTATATGTCTGTGATGATCATGGGTACAATGCTGAATGTTTGCCAACCAATCCCCTCCATTAGGGTCTTAGTTACCATAGCCAGCATGGTATGAATTCTCCCTTTCTTCATCGGAAACACGATCAGACACAGGAAGCAAAACATGAAGACTAAAACCCTGCGGTGGATGTGTCCCAAGGATATGATGGCAAACTCGTCAGGGTAGGTACGGTAGGATTTGCTGTGACCGTACCTGTTGGCCCAAGTTCAGATGAAGTTTTGAAGATTGACAAAATAAACTCAGTCATGAACCAGGTCCATCATGTGAGACACAGTGTTGATATGGTTACACATGTGACATACGCATGAAGAAGATAAGTCTCAAGGATCAGCAACAATATCTTCTGAATTGATCGAAAAGATTGCATATAGGATAAGGAGTTGAAGTCTCCTTATGAAAAGAGAATTATATCCGGATCAAGGATATGGATTAGGAGCTAGAGTTGTTCTTGGACTCGAATTGTCAAAGGATCCACAATTCGAGTTCTTATCAAACTCTGATTACTAACTCTATAAATATAACGATTGTTCTCTTTTACAGGTGATTGCACATAAGCAGAAGTTAAGCATATTTGAGAGCAAAAAGATCAAGTCTGATTTGCAAGCAACATATGCGAGATACAAGTGTGCACGCCTGAAGCTACATGAACTAAGATAGAAGAACCAGTTTCATCATTGTGTTTATTCTAAGTCTAGTTCAATTGTAGTAGGTTTTCATATTGTACCTTTCAGCTTTCATAGAAGCAATTGTAATAGGTATATTGAGTATTCAAGTTAGAGTTAACTTGAAAGTGTCGCAACAGTTGAAGCTGTGTGCTACACTGCGATTAGAGTTAATCCTTAGGTTTACAAAGAGTTTTGTAAATGCAGTTTTTGGCTCAGTGATTTTAGTGGAGTTTGGGAAAATCCTACTGAGTAGTAGCTCGTGGTTTTTTCACCTTTTGAGCCAGGTGTTTTCCACGTAAAAATCTCTGTGCACTTTATTTTCAGCATTTATTATTCCGCAAACTGCTGTAGTTAGAACACTTAGAAGAACCAGGTTCTTCTAACGCGAAAATTAGGTACCACACAAATCACCCCCCCTCTTGTGTGGTATTGACGTTTATAACATCAATTGGTATCAGAGCGGGTTATCCTTGAAGAGGTTAACACCTTAGGAAAAGATCAACATGAGTTCACCATCTGGGAACTGGGAAGGGCAATCCACTGCCAGGCCTCCTCTCTTCAATGGCCTCTACTACTCCTGGTGGAAAAACAGAATGAGGGACCATATAATGGGCGAAGACTATGAGCTTTGGGATATCATCACTGATGGACCTTTAGCCACAACCAAGAAGAATGCTGAAGGAGTGGATGTTCCAAAGACAAGAGTAGATTGTACTGTTGAAGATCTAAGGAAATGGGAGAAAAATGCAAAAGCCAAGAAATGGTTAGTGTGTGGACTTGGTCCTGATGAGTACATCAGGATTCAAGGCTGTACTACTGCCAAGGAGATTTGGGACACTTTACAAGTGGCTCATGAAGGAACACCTCAGGTGAAGAGGTCAAGAGGAACACTGCTGTATTCTCAATATGAGAATTTTACTATGAAGGATGGAGAAACTATCCAAGAAATGTATACCAGGTTCACTACACTGACAAATGAACTTGAGTCTCTTGAAAGGATTATCCTAGAACAAGGTGGAGAAGATTCTAACTAGAGTTTTGCCAATCTCCTGGGAAAGCAAAATCACTGCCATTCAGGAATCCAAGAACATTGCTACTTTGAAGTTGGATGAACTGATTGGAAATCTCACTGCCTATGAATTGAGAAGGCAAACAATGAAGATGGATGCTCCAAAGAAAGAAAGAAGTCTGGCTCTCAGAACTTCAGAAGGATCAGATCTTGAAGATGATGAAATGGCTATGATAACCAGAGATTTCAAGAAATATCTTATGAGAGGAAAGGGTGCTTCAAAAGGAACAACATTCAGCAAACCGAGGGCTCCTGAGAAACAAACCAATGAGGGGTGTTACAAGTGTGGGAAGACTGATCACCACATCAGAAACTGCCCTCAATGGGAGATTGAATGGAAGAAAGAAAGAGCTGAAAGAAGAAACAGGAAGAAGGAACAGGTTCAACCAAAAAGAAACAAAGGTTCAACTAAGGCTATGGTTGCTGCTTGGGGAGAAACATCAGATGAGGACTCTGAAGATGAAGCTGAGGAGGATCAAGCTCTAATGGCCATCGGAGAATCAGAAGATGAACAGGAGGTAAGTATTCTACACCTTAAAGAAAAGATTAAGTTCTTGTCTAAAGAAAAACTGGCTGATCTGCTGATGCACTTCATAGATGAGTCTGAAATAATAAACAGTGAGAAGGATGTTCTGTCTAAGGAATGTGTTATCCTAGAAGAAAAATGTAAAAGGTTAGAGTCTAGGGCTGCTGAGAGCGACAACACAAATACTGAGTTGAAGAACCAGGTTCATCAACTTGAAAATAAGATTCTAGAACTTAGATCTGAAAATATTAAACTGAAATTAGGGACAGGAAAGAAAAGGGCTGATCAATCATTTCTCACCCTAGAGGAAAATCTAGGAAAAATGAAAGATGAACTGTACAAGAAAGATGAATTGATTAAAGCCCTAAAAGAAGATTTAGGAAAGGTAAAGCATGAACTAGTATCCCAAAATGGGACTTGGATTTGGGTGCAAGAACATCATAGTAGCAACAAGAGAGGACTTGGATTTGGGACACAAGCTCCAAAATGGGATCCCAAAAACTAGTATCTCACACTTCCTGAGAATAAGATCTGCACACACTATGGTAATACTGGCCATTACAAAAATGAATGTAATGCAAGAGAAAAGGCCAGTCAAAAGAACAAAGCCTTTGTTCAAGAAAAGCACAAACTGCCTGGTTGGGCAAAGAAAAATTTAATTCATCCTTTTGCCCATAGAAAGGGAACCAAACTAGTTTGGGTTCCTAAGACTAACCCATGATTTCTTTTTGCAGGATCAAGTGAAGGGAAGTAGCCAAATATGGTACATGGATAGTGGCTGCTCAAAACATATGACTGGTAACAAGAACCAGTTCCTTTCACTTGAGAACCTAAAAGGAGGTAATGTCTCCTTTGGAAATGGAAAGAAAGGTGAGATCATTGGTGTTGGAAAGGAACATGAAGATGAAGCCATTGGACTGGTGAGACAATTGACCGAAGCCACAGCACAAGTCAAAGTGGCATCAAAGGAAGGAGCAGGTCCTCTCACCCAGGGCAACCTGACAGGGGGAACCAATCTGAAGGAACCTGTACCTGAACCTGTTCCTCTGCAGCATAACTATGAAGGAGAAATTAGCAGGAACCAGATGGTGGGGAAATCTTACAAGTACCTGAGTTCTCACCCCATTGAGAACATCATCAATGATCCAACATCTGGGGTCAAGACAAGATCACAACTGAAGAACCTGTGTGCATTTGATGCTTTTCTGTCCCTCATTGAACCTAAAAATGTGAGTGAAGCTCTACAAGATGCAGATTGGGTCAATGCTATGCAAGATGAGCTCAATCAGTTTGAAAGATGCCAAGTCTGACACTTAGTTCCAAAACCAAAAGACAGGTCAGTCATTGGGACAAAATGGGTCTTCAGGAACAAACTAGATGAAGATGGAACAGTTATAAGAAATAAGGCAAGGTTGGTGGTTCAAGGCTATAATCAAGAGGAAGGCATTGATTATGATGAGACTTTTGCTCCAGTGGCTAGACTTGAAGCAATTAGACTCCTCATAGCCTTTGCAGCACATATGGAATTCACTCTTCATCAAATGGATGTCAAAAGTGCCTTCCTAAATGGGTATCTCAAAGAACAAGTGTTTGTGAGACAACCTCCAGGATTCGAAAGTAAAGAATGTCCTGATCATGTATACAAGCTAGATAAAGCTCTCTATGGTCTCAAGCAGGCCCAAGAGCTTGGTATGAAAGATTGTCAAAATTCCTTCTGGAGCATGGGTACAAAAGAGGTAAAATTGACAGCACTTTGTTCCTAAGGGAAAAAGGTAAAGATCTTCTTGTTGTACAAATATATGTAGCCTTATGCAAGAAATAAAATAGCAAATATAGGTTGAG
>NC_031998.1:39484251-39509958 GCF_001879085.1 Nicotiana attenuata
AAGAGAGAGATTTTCCTCCGGACATGCTGTATGCACTCTTATTCTTCATTATGTTCAGGTCCTTTTTCCCTCTTTTCTCTGTCTACTTTTCGTTACGAGCTTAAGTATATACAACCGTTAGTGTAAAATAATTTTTATACCGTAATGTCAACATCTTTCTTGTATAGTAGGTAGTACTCTTTAGATATCTTTGGATAATCGGATAAGTTTAAACATGACATGACAACTAATATGTATAATGTTTGAATTATGATTGAACTTAACAGTATAACACAAATCAATCAGTATTTTAACCTTCATTAGTATGTATGAACAGAACTAGGGGCGGAGCTAGAGGATATTAATACGGGTTGCGCCGAATCCAGTAGCTTTTGCTCAAACAGGTCTTTATTGTTAAAAAACTTCATGCTAAATATAAAATAAAGATTAAATTTAGAAGGCAGTTAGTAGCAACTTAAAGTCGTGCGTTCTAGAATTTAGACTCATAAGCATTGAAATCCTGGCTCTGCTCTGACAGAATCTCTATAATTTGGGAGCAAGGAAAATTGGTGTCACACTCTGCCGGCCAACGGGTTGTTGCAGCAGCCAATTACTTTATTTGGTGCAGGAAGCAAATCAATGTGTAGCAAAGATTGAACCCAAGATGCAGTTTTCTTCACAACAAAACTCAACACAACATCAGACAATTTGAAGAGCAGACTTTCCTGGCCTTAAACTTGTAGTTTTCGACATCTATCAGCTCTCCCTTGGATCTTCATCACTAAACCTACCGATAATGGTATTTGCTAAAACATGTTCTTTTTTTCATCTTAGACTATAATACTGATCAATGATCATAATCTGGCTTAAAATAACTGAACTGTTAATCCACTATAGTATTTGTCGCCAAAACTTTTGACTTTTATTGCTTAGTGCGTCAAGTTACCTAAAACTTTAATATGAAACAAAATAGTTTTGTGACTTTACTGTTAATAACTGGATCCATTGCAGTAATAGAGAAGGGCTATTTTGTCCTTCTTGTTGTAGTTGAAGTAGCATTCCCGGAAGAAACGCCTTCAAAGGATCCTTGAGTTAACCAGATCGCGGGGATGTGAATCGGTTTCAGACCAAACTCTCTCTTACTGGAAAGTTAATATAATCCAAGAATCTCAGGCCCTTATCCTTTGCTCTCGAAAAGAGGATTTTCCGTATATACTAGTGGTGGAAGGGAGTCTTCCGTAGCCTGGTAAAGTTGTTTGTTCAGTGAACCAGGAGGTTAGCGGTTTTCGAGCTGTGGAAACACTCTTGTAGAAATGCAGGTAAGGCTAACATACAATAGACCCTTGTGGTGTCCCGGCCCTTTCTGGACTCTGCGCATAGCGGGAGCTTAAGTGCATTGAGCTAACCAAAACGAAGACTGACTGTACATGAAAAATGAAACCTTATATATTTTTTCTTCTGAGTGGACGGAGAATTAGTTATGTTGAAATCAAAGAAGGAACAATGTAAATCTATGATAATTTCATTTCTTCAGGATTCTTCGAATCGAGGAGAGCATGTTGGCGGAACTGGTACATTAGAAACACAATTCCTGTGCAATGTCCAGGTCAATCGGGAACATGCTCGAATGCGACACAGTACGTATTCCTGGGACGGATTCCCATCCGTCTGAAGCTGCTAATGAAAAATTAAGCTCAAAGTCTACTGGAGCAGGGTTTTGATCTCTCACTTAAGCCTGAAAGTTTGTCTACTTTTCATAGTTCAGTCAGATTAGTTTATAGTTTGCCTGTGGAGTTGCAAATGGTTAGTTTCATTCAGGTTTAAGCTATATTATGTGTCCTTGTGGAGAAGTAGTTAAAACTATTTTAAAGGGCTGCAGAGAGTTTCCTAGGTAGTTTCATACATAACAATTTTTGCCTAAACAATTTCACACCTATAATCAAGCAGGAAAATACTTTAATTAATTACTTACATATGTGAGATTTTCCACATAACAGTCTGTCTCTTCATATTATGTGATTTCTCCCTATTCTGTGTAACATTACTGTGAGACACATAACAGTCAGTTATGCAGTCTCAAAATTTTCTTTGGAATAATGTGCGCCGCACACTTGTTTGTGCGATCGCACACACTACATAAAAATAAGGTTTTAGTGACGAACCAACTTGTGGCGAAGCCGTACGTAAGTACCGAGTACCTAATATGTCGCTTGCTTGGGTAGCGACCTATCTTAAATAATATATTCTGTGCCAAAAATTTGTTTTTTTTTTTTTTTTTTTTTTTGTGGCGAGAAAAAGTCGTTGCAAAAGCTAATAACAAAACAAAATTTAGCTTTTGTTGGCGACTATTCTCACCAAAAAAGTAAACATAACTATATATCATTTCTTGTGGTGACTCGCGCGCAAACTTACAATTTTGGTGGCGAAACAAAATTATGCGCCACAGAAAACCTTTGTCCTAATAATAGTGACACTAGTCCATTTCAGTCCATCAAAGATCTCTTTGCAGCTAACAAGGACCAAGCACTGATTACTGTAGCTAGTCGCTAGCATATAATTTCAGACTTCTATAGAAGCCTAAGATCAGCATAATGTATAATATTCCTACTTATTAGCTCGCGTCCAACATGACTGCTCTGGCAAAAGGGTATTTTTTGAAATTAACAACTTTTTTTCAGATTGCATTCGTTTTTATTTTCATTGGTCCATATAGTGTGTTTACTGTAACTTTTACTGTACCAGACATTTTACGCCCTAAATATGGTTGGACCCCATCTGAACTTTCATTCATACCTCATTCTGAATTTGCTTTTTTATAAGTGGACACGTGGTCACAACTTTCTCTCTAGCTTATGTTTGTCTATACAGCTAAAAATCAATTCAAATATTATCATTACTCATTATTAAACCCAATGTGGTACTCCTCCAGTTTCTAACTAATTTTTTTTACATCCTACTCTAAAATGTAATAAATACCTGAATGAATTTCTATGTTGGGATAAATAATATGCTCGCAACTCATTTTACAAATTAACTATCTCATTTGAGAATTCACAAAATTGTTTAGTAGTTAATTATTTTATTAGGTAACGTTGTATCATAAATGTTTAGAAAAAATTCCTATAATAAATTAAATAATTATAGAAATCATGTCTTTAACACTTTTAAATTTAGAATAAGTATAAACTATAAGTATTTAAAAAAGAATATAAGTATTTAAATTTTGTAGCATTATTTTATAAGAAATATAAGTATTTTAAAAAAGAATCAACGTCTTTAACACTTTTAATTTAGAATAAGTATAAACTATCAAATATTAAAGTGACTATTATATTTTTAAGGAAATATTCAAGGTAAGAGACATTTTTTTAATTTTTGCCATCAAAATTTGATCTTTATATTTTCCCACTAAAATTCTTGAACTGTTGAATTTTTTAAACTCTTGGAGAAGAAGTAAGAAAAGAAATAAAAAAAGAAAAAGTACGTAAACTTATAAGGAAGAGGTGTCTAAAAATTTAAACCTATTCATATATTCATATAATAATTCTAAATATTGATGGTTTATTCAAACGCAAACAAAATTATCTTTCCTTTTATATGAAAATATTATTTTCCTTAACTAAAAGACACAATAATTCTTTAAAGAAAACTTAATAAAATTTAATTATTGCTAAAATGAGCCCCTTAAATTTGAAGGCCTAAAAAGAGAGCTTTGCCTTGCTTTATTAGTGAAGTCGGAACTGTCACTAATATAATACTCTCTTCCGCCCTATTTAATAATAGAAGAAATTAACCCAATTAACTTGCCCACCCTTTCGCTTAAACTAAAAAAAAGTTAATTGATATATAATATATGTATAATTCTTGTATTCATATGTGTAACTATAATTATATATAATAATAAATAATCTATGTAACTACCAGCTTAAAAAGTAAACAGTGAATCTGCCACAAAACGTTTTGATTACACACGAAATTTAAAAAAAAAACTTTTAAACTTATAAATCTAAAACATTTGACTATAAGTTTATTGGGCCCCGAGCACACTCAGGCTAATCGTAACATTATATATATATATATATATATATATATATATATATATATATACTATATTTGAAAATCCGATCCTTGTTCTTTTTTTTCCTTTTACCTTCGCTTTGAATTCCTTTATTCAATCCAAATGTTAACTATTCTGATTTAGGTAACAAAAGAGATATGCATATGTATCAATAGGTTAGCGGAAAGTGCTTTTGGATCACTATCTTGATTTCTTTTGAACAAAAAAATTCACCACTAAAAGAAATGTGTTTTTCAGACCGGAAAAATCGACCGATAATACCTACTGAAAAATACACTTACTAAAAAATGCGTTTTTTTTCCAGAAAAATCCTCAAGCTTTGTGACTACCCCAAAAAAAACAAAATGATTGAACCCCGCTTCACATCGGGGAGGATTTTTCGAGAGTCTAACGACCGTTGACTCATTCTAAGACCCAAGAATATCCAGGAATTGCACATTAAAAGAGTTGCAATGTGCTAGAAATTTGTACTTACCTTAATTGATTATAGCCTGAAAGGACAGTGACCGTAGCTCAATGGTAGATAAATAAAAGCCTATATTAAATATTGTGTGTGTGGATAAAGTGGAGGCCCAATAATTATTGACCTGTGATGGGTAGACACTCTTTTAAATAAGTAGTCATCCCCTTTCCCTTTCTAATTTTAGAAAACCCTAAGCGTAATATCTGTCTCTTGATAACGTGGTAACGGTAAGGCGTCCATCAAGTCAAGTTCTCCCGGGCTGTGAGAGCACCGTAGCTAGTGGATCGTAGGAAGTTGGTCTCAGCTTAAATCGTTGTTTGTTTGTCGCTGTTATCCATGGAGTTTAACGGTACGCTTTCTTTAGACTCTAACTCTAAATTGATTGTGTACTTGTGTCTTAAATCTCATGATATGGCTACGAATAATTATCTTACAGCAATGATCTTTTTTAAGAGTTGCTTAAATGAGTCTGGAATTAGTCATTTTGATATTTTATCCAAAGAGCCATTTTGAATGAATATTCAAAAAGTTGGTTAGAGGTTGTCTAAAGAGTCATTTTGATGTTTACACCTCAAATTCACCGTAAAGACAATTGTATTGGTCAAAATCTGACCAATATGGCAGACCGACCAACGCCCCCGCTCGCAGACGGCAAAGCAACAAAAGGATCGGCATGGGCTGTTCCATATCTCTTGGCCTCGAAACGACTTTTTCGTCGAAGCGGTAAAAGAATGACCTCCAGCGGGTAAACCGAAAGGAGTGTGAGGCACCAGAGAAGGCGTCGATAGATGCATGTAGCCGGAGGACCAGGGCTGTAATATAGGAGGGTAAAAACCTCTCAGAGGAGGGCCTTTTTTTGGGGAGGGAGAAAAACATCTGCTCCCATTCTCCATCTAATCTCCTCCCTGTACTTCGGTAAATAGAAGGATGAAGGAGGCAATCTGGAGCGACTGATGTAATATGTAACAGTCTAACTCCACCGATTAGTGAGAAAATTACTGGAAAGCCTCAATAAGATCGTTTATTTCTGCACTTCTTTTTAAGATGTTATTCTTCTTTTAAAGTTCATTGATCTGGAATTTATTACGAATGACTAAGATTTACCCCCATTATTTTCTTCGATTGATTTAATTCAAAGGTTACAAATATCTTTTGGAGTCAAATAAATTTGGCGCTGTCTGTGGAGAATTTCTTAGTAAAAATATCCTAGTTTCTTCCAGATCAAAGAACAAGGAACACGATTATCCCTCAAGAAAGATCGCTAAGAACAAAGCCCTACCCAAGCATAAGAAAGGCGCATCCCCAGAAAGGAAAAGAAAGCTGAATACAACCATCAAATGTAGGAACGGCTTCCATCACCCATCGAAAGGCCTAGCAAAAACGAGCTACGTTATAAAAACCTATCTCTGATCCACCGATTCATCGGATTTGGAGGCAAGAAAAGTACAATCGTTCTAATTTGCTTTCCCTGCTCTCTGCTCAAGTAGGGACCACAAAGGCCGGCGAGCGAGTGAACAAAGAAACACTTCAATTGGAGAATGAGAAAACTACAACACGGCAAACCAGAACTCACCCGCCAATGTATCTCCGACCGAAAAGGCATGAGTTAGATAAGGAAACTCCTATAACACACCAAACAATATAAGCGAACGGCGACGTTTCATATCCTCCCAGTGTTACATACTCCAATGCGAACAATATCTAGCTAATTGGGACTTCCCCAAAAGAACGCCCGATTCTCCGAAAAACTGGGACTGACGACGGGTTAACATTTCGATAAGTCGAATAAACCCTTTAAGGCAGGGGCCTTCCGCCAAAAAGACGAGTTCGACCTTCGATCAAACGACGACGGGTTACATTTCAATAAAGTCGAAATAACACCCCTTTAAGTCCAGGGGCCTTGCCAAAAAGATGAGTGCGACCTCGATCGATAACGCGACGGGTTACTTTGCGTAAAGTCCGAAATACATCCCTTTAAGGCCAGGGGCCTTCGCCAAATAGATGAGTTTCGACCTCGATCGAACGACGACGGGTTAACATTTGATAAGTCGAGATAACACCCTTTAAGCCAAGGGCTTCGCCGAAAAAAGATGAGTGCGACCTCGATCGAAGCCACGGGTTAACATTTTGATAAGTCGAAATAACACCCTTTAAGGCCAGAGGACTTCGCCATAAGACGACTGCAACCTCGATCGAACGAAGAAGGGTTAACATTTCGATAAGTCGAAATAACGCCCTTTAAGGCCAGGGGCCTTCGCCGAAAAGACGAGTTTGACTCGATGACTACGACGGGTTAACAAATTTCGATAAGTCGAATAACACCCGTTAAGGCCAGGGGCCTTCGCCAAAAAGGCAAGTGCGACCTCGATCGAAACGAACGGCGGGTTAACATTTCGATAAGTCAAATAACGCCTTTAAAGGCCAGGGGTCTTCAGCCAAAAAAGACGAGTTCGACCTCGATCGAATGACGACTGGGTTAACATTTCGATAAAGTTCGAAATAACACCCTTTAAGTCCAGGGGCCTTCCGTCAAAAAGATGAGTGCGACTCGATCGAAAACGTGAACGGGTTAACATTTCGATTAAGTCGAAAATAACAACCTTTAAGGCCAGGGGCCTTCGCCCAAAAAAAGACGAGTGCGACCTCAATCGAACGATGACGGGTTAACATTTCGATAAGTCGAAAATACACGCCCTTTAAGGCCAGGGGCCTTCCGGCCAAAAGATGAGTACGACCTCAATCGAACGGCGACGGTTAACATTTTCGATGAAGTCGAAATACACCTTTTAAAGGCCAAGGGCCTTCGCCAAAAAGACGAGTGCGACCTCCGATCGAACGACGACGGGTTAAACATTTTGAAGTCGAAAATACGCCGCTTTAAGGCCAAGGGGCCTTTAGCAAAAAGACGAGTTGACCCTCGATCGAACGACGACGGGTTAACATTTCGATAAGTCGAAATAACCCCTTTAGGCCAGGGGCCTTCGCCAAAAAAGATGAGTTTCGACCTCGATCGAACGACGACAGGTTAACATTTCGATAAGTCGAAAATAACGCCTTTAAGCCAGGGCCTTCGCCAAAAAAAAACAAGTGCGACTCGATCGACGAACGACGGGTTAACATTTCGATAAGTCGAAATAACACCCTTTAAAGCCAAGGCCTTCGCCAAAAAAGACAAAGTGCGACCCTCGATCGAAACGACGACGGGTTAACATTTTTGGATAAAGTCGAAATAACGCCTTTAAGGCCAGGGGCCTTCGCCAAAAAAGACGAGTTCGACCTCGATCGAACGACGACGGGATACATTTCGATAAGTCGAATAATACCACTTTTAAGGCCAAGGGCCCTTCGCCAAGACGAGTGCGACCGTCGATCGAACGAACACGTTACATTTCGATAAGTCGAAAATAACACGCTTTAAGGCCGGGGGCCTTCGCCAAAAAAGATGAGTTTTTTGACCTCGATCGAACGACGAAGGTTAACACTTCGAAAGTCGGAAGTTAGCACCCTTTAAGGCCAGGGGCCTTCGCCAAAAAAGAAGAATTAAACCGTCGATCGGACCGATGACGGGTTGACATTTCGATAGGTCGAAATAACACCCTTCGAGGCAATGAGCCATCACCAAAAGAGAAAATTCGAAATATTCCCTAAGGCCAAGGGCCAATCAAGCAAGATAAGAGAAGACTGGGACTCGCCGTGGCGGGAATCTATCTCACGCGATAATCACGAAAAACAAAAACAAAGGTAAAAGTACGAGTGGATTAGACAGCGAAAGGCTCTTCTTTATACAAAGTCACGCGCAAATGGTCCGCGGATTACAATGAGGCCCCAGTCAACAATATAAAAAAAAAACAACGACAACGCGACCAAAAAAATGATGAAGGAGGAAAACAACAAACAGAAAAACAGATCAAAGATCACTACTCTCTATTCGGCATCAATCATCTCCACTCTCCAACCTCCGGGGACGTTACCTTCCGGCCGCCCAGCGCACCCTCATCAGCTTCTGGCGTCGTCGATTCAATCCACAATTTGATGCGAGCTTCTCGTGCCTTCACCCGCGCTTGCTTTCATATGTGGCCCTCTGGTCACCTTTACCCGTCTCCCTACAATTCTTATATAATATCCCGCTGGGCTTCAAGCTGGACCCAAAGCTCGTGCAAATGATGAAGGAACGGCGGCAGAGGAAGACTCTAGTTGAGCCAGCAGTTTGCTTCTTTTTCGGCTTCCAGATCATTGACCCGATTCCCCCAAGATCGAGGCCTCCCGGTCAATCTCGCTAATGCGCTCTTAAGCCTCTCTTCCCTTAGCGTGGTCGTCGCCCTCTCTATTCCTGCTCGGATTGGAGGACGTGAATGGTATCCTCCAAAGCCGCCGCCTCGCCGAAGCTGAGGACCGGTTCACTCTCCATATGCATTCCAACAACGAGGCCACCTTTCTCTCCATCTCAGCCAATTTTCCCACCCACTGCGCACGTCATACCCTTGACCCTGAGGAGGTTCCTTGATCCATCTCAGAACTGCATCAAACCTCACATCTCCTGGAGTATAATTTTCGCACCTCCCCGCGGCGACTCCTTTGCCCAGCTCGGCTCTTTCGTCCTTCGCACAAAGTTGCCTCTCAAGCGCACTCTTGAATGCGAATAGCCTGCAACAATTCCTGGTCCCTCTTCTCTACTTCTAGGCCGAGAGTCCGATCACAAGGGTTTCGCCTTAAGTCGCTCATGCATCTCACGGCACTTGTCGCGATAGCGCCCGATATTTTCTTCACAGCATCTTCAAGAAAAATCTTGGCCCGAATTGTTGCCCTGGAAATACTCTCTCAACCTCCATCCGCATATACGTCTGAAAAAACGAAAAGATGGGTTAGCACCCCGTCATCAGAAAACGAAAGAAAAGCAATAGGGATAATGTAATGTACTCTCAAGCCCATAGTGGCCCATCAAAAACCAGTATCGGGAACATTCCAAAGGGCCCCATAGTCCTCGGCCTCGGAGCACAAAAATGTCAAACTACGGTACCAAATCCCTCCGTATCCCCCAGAAGGTTGACAATCCCAAAGGATCTCAAGAAAGCGGGCCGGACCTCCCTCGAACCCACCGAATGGTAATGCCCCTCCTCCAAAACATCCTAACATCATCAAGGGTCGAGGTCCGACTCAGACTTCGTAGTTGTCCGACCAACGACTCCCTTCTCCTCTATTCAGCAGTTGAAGAGGAAGTAATGACCGAGCACCGGAGGAAGAGGGTCGTCCGAAACCACAACGGCGGCCCCAGTAACCCGGCCCTCCCGTTCCGCCGGTGATGCTGGGTCACCACAATGGCTGGAATCTCTGATTGAGCAGATGCACGGCCGGTCCGTCAGAGGGAGCCTATATCAAACCCGCCAACTCCAGATCCCGCCTGAAGGAGAGTCCGTCCAAGATGAATCGCAGTTGGGGGCGTTTGTCTCGAACGTCCACTCGCCGCCTTTTGGAGGTCCCCCTTTCGTCCTCCAGTGTTGATACCTCATTTTTCCCTATGTATTTTAATATACAAAATACTTTCCAAATAGCATGTACATGCATATATAAGCATGCAAGAGTTTTTGTAATTTTTTTCTTATTTTTAAAAAGATTTTAAAACACAATTTAATTGTCTATTTTAAATCAATAAAAAAAAATCCTAAGCCAATAATTATTCCCAAGATTATCATTTTGGTGAATAATTTTATTTTTAATTTCTCATATTTGCACCAAAAAATAATAATTAAGGTGATTTTTGCATATTTTTAACCAAATTTTCTTTGGTATTTAAAAAGATAAATTGCATATAACTGCAATTATAGTCTACTTTAAGATTAATAGCATTTTTAATAATTGGTAATTAAGTTCCAGTATTTTTAGAGTTAATATTATATAGTAATTTGTTGGCTCAAGTGTTTTTAAAATTTACTTTTAAAAATCATTAATTGCTATTTTTTATAAAATAAAAGGGGAAAATTTGGCTATTTTACATTTAGCCCATTCGCTATTTCAATTACAGCCCTTTTTACCTTTCAATTTTAAAACCTCAAATTTGCCCCAAATTTCAGTCCCCAAATCGGACGAGCCCAAAATCCCCAAATTAAACCCGACCCATAACCCAATTAAAAAAACACCGCTCGGGCTCAAATAATTCAATCCAAGGTCGTTGAATCATTTTGATCAACGGCCATAAATATTCCCCCTTTTCCTTTTTAATTTCCAACCCCCCCCCCCCAAAACCTTAATCACTTCCACCTATCAGCCGCTTCGAACCCCCTCGTCTCTAAAACTCTCTCGAACCCTCCTGGAACCCTAATCGTCCGACCCCTTTTCCACCGAAATCCCATGGCGTCTCAAGGCTATGGACCGGTCTGTAACTCCACCCATTTTCACCATTAGACCTAATCCATTCAAAGGCTGTGAAGCCTGAACTTCGATGGTTCTCTTCAAGAAATCTTCTCAGATTTTGTAAGATCTATGGCTTTTTTTCGGCCACTAACTTCCGTCGTATTCAAGCAATATGAGCCCTTTTCGAACTCAGGATCTGACTTTCCTCAAGACCTTTCTCATTTCTAGGGCTTTTCTCTAACAACCCTGTTTTCGAGGTTTCTTTATTGCTTATTCTTTAGATGCTGGAACATGTATGTGTTCTATTTGAAACTTTTTAAAAGGGTTTTTCCCCAAATTATCTTTTTTCAAAAATCGTTTAATTTCGATTTAGGGGTTTCCCGAAGTTTCTTTCTTAAAATAACCTTCTGATTCTTTTTTTGTTCTTTCTTCATGTGTGTTTTTGTCCGGTTTTCTTTACTATGCATGTAAATGTTCTTCTACTTTCTTTCTCCTAAATGCTCATCATGTTAATTCTTGCTATATGTGTTTACGATTAAGTTCTTTGATTTTGTTGGGTTACTGTCACTATGTTTGTTTCTTTACTAAGCATGATTCATCTTGTTTTGCCCTAAGTTTTGGTATCTTTTTCTTGCTTGAACTTGTTAAATTCCTGAGTTTTTCAAACGTGTTCTCCCATGGCTCTTAAACTGTGTATCTTGTTTTTGTTTTTTGTTTCTCATGAGTCTTAACGGAAGAAGGACTCCTGAGCCTCTATCAAGGGGCTTGCTTCTCAAATCTCTAATTGTCCTGACTCAAATTTCGAAAAACCTAAGATTTGGGGGTTTCTTGGCAATTTTGGAAATTCTTGTGTGCGAGTTAGGGTTCCTCTTTGGGACCCTGGACTCTCAGACTCCCTTCGTGAGTCCATACAAATTTGGACTTGTACCACTTTTTTGCTTATGATTCTGAACCCCTCTTTGATTAAAACCCCTTCTAATAATTTGACAATCCCTTCTTGAATTTTGTGCTTTATATATAAGGACTCTGCTTTCAAAAAGGTTTTTCCAAACTAATTGATTGATTCCGAAATTCCTCCTTGATGTTATAAACGTCAATACCACACAAAGGGGGGGGGGTGATTTGTGTGGTACCTAATTTTCGCGTTAGAAGAACCGTGGTTCTTCTAAGTGTTCTAAACTAATAGGCAGTTTGCGGAATAAATAAATGCTGAAAGTAAAGTGCACAGAGATTTTTACGTGGAAAAAACTGCTCAAAAGGTGAAAAACCACGAACCTACTAACTGAGTAGGATTTCCCAAACTCTCACTAAAATCACTGAGCCAAAAACTGCAATACAAAACTCCTTTGTAAACCTAAGGATTAACTCTAATCCCAAGTGTAGCACACCAGCTCAACTGTTGCGCACTTTCAAGTTAACTCTAACTTGCAATACTCCAATATCCTATTACTTGCTTCTATGAAAGCTGAAAGGTAACAATATGAAACCTACCTACAATTGAACTAGACTTAGAATAAACACAATGACGAAACTGGTTCTTCTATCTTAGTTCATTGTAGCTTCAGACGTGCACACTTGTATCTCGCATATTTGTTTTGCTTGCCAAAATCAGACTTGATCTTTGTGCTCTCAAATATGCTTAACTTCTGCTTATGTGCAAATCACGCTGTAAAAGAGAACATCGTTAATATTTATAGAGTTAGTAAATCAAGAAGTTTGATAAGAACTCAGAATTGTGGATCCTTTTTGACAATTCGAGTCCAAGAAACAACTCCTAACTCCTAAATCCATATTCTTGATCCGGATGTAAATTCCTCTTTTCATAAGGGAGACTATCAAACTCCTTATCCTATATGCAATCTTTTTCGGATCAGTTCCAGAAAGATATTCATCAAGAGTATTGCTGCTTGATCTTAAGGACTTATCTTCGTCACGTGCACCTCAATGTGTAATGGGCCATAACACTGTGTCTCCTTAGATGAACCTGGTCTTACTAGTTCGTTTGTCATTTCCTTTTTAACTTCACCTGATCTTCGGGCCAACAAATTCCCCTTTTTGATGATGACAACTCTGTGCTTTTACTGATTATAGAACCTGTGGAACTGCAGCTAAAATATCATCAACTCAAAAATTTACTTATCATTAAGGGCCAGATTTAAATTGGGTCATAAACATCACTGTTCAGAAAATAGACACAAATTTCTTTTATAAGCACAATTCTTTCCCCTTTGGCCATCATCGAAAAGTTGCATAAAATATGTGAATCCCAAGATATTAATCAATTACTCAATGGCCACTGGGGCAACTGCAAGTGAAAGCATGCTTTAAGATATCAAAAATCAACTTGACAAAAATAACTAAATTAAGAGCAAATCATTCACAAAACAAGAGAATGCAAATTGTCATTGTTAAGGCATTGCTTCTACAGTACAGTCCACAAAAAGAAAAGAACAAAAAACTACCAACCATGAGCAAAAACAAGAAAATCCCTAATCTGGGTTCACTGGGGGTAACTGAAATGGTTCGGAACTAGGACAAAGATGGCCTAAAGGCTTAGAGGACTGGAGGGTTTGGGATTGGAGTAGGTTGAAGCAATTGTTTTGTAGCATCCCTTATCTTTTCCTTTTCTTTTTGCAAGTTCTGCCTTCAGCCCATTCTTTCTTCTTCCAATTCAGCTACTCGAGCCTGAAGCCTAGCCAATCTCAGCAATCTCTTTTGGTCCCACATTCTTGCATCAATTGCTCTAAACTTTGCTATTTAACTGGGAGTTTTTTTTACGGATGAACCAGGTTCAACAGGGGCAACACTTAAGCAGTAATCACAGGCCTGAAGAGTCTTTGATTCAAAGTGCTCCTTACTGGAGCATTTTTCCACTTCTTCAAAAGGGACGTTCAATCCTGTCCAGTACAGTTGTCAAAATGATCCATAAGGAGTAGCATGAGCCTTTGAACCATTTATGACTCTGTCCAGCAATTTTGACTTGAAAGCAGGCATTGATTTGTTTACCTCACAAAGGACACTGCCATGAGGACCAGGTCCCATATAATTTGCAGTGTGCCTCCTTTCTTGTCTAGGCAACAAACAATTTGTTCACAAACTCCAAAAGAAGCACTTTATGTCCGGCTTCATTACTCTTTTGAACAAATCGTGCTTCAGGCACCCTCTTTCACCATCCTTTTTGTGTCACAGAGTTCCTGGTAATTGGGTGTGTGGGCCAGATCATCTAGACAAGGACACCCTTTTCCACAGAGCCAATTCGCCATAAAATTCCAATCAACTCTCTTCTGGCTAGTCCTCTCCGCATCCATCTTTGAAGGACCATTCCTTCCAGCCCTGTGCAGCTTAAAGCATCTCCCATCCTAACCATTGCCTGGCTCCTCCAGGTCTTTCAGCAGCCTTCCCTTCGATATCTTCCTCCTGCTAAAAATTAACAAAGCGATCTTGCTCTTGTTCAGAGTCCCTCCTTTTCTCTTCTTCACTCCAACTCCTCATCCTTTCTTCCCTTAGTATTTTCACTTGTTTTCCCTTTACAGCAGACCCTTGTTCTTTCAGCCAAAGAAGGTTCAGCAGGCACAACTTTGAAGACTTCCTTTGCAGGCGTCTTGGTTCTCCTTTTTGGTTTGAAAAAGTGGGAAAACCACTTCCTTTCCCAGTTGTGCCCTCTTTCTCTTGGATGGACCGAGGTCATCTCCTCCTCCTCTTCTACAGCAGCTCAGAAACTTTCTACTACCTTTGACTTTCCTTTTTCCTTCTTAATTTTTTCTTACTCTTCTCTAATGCTTCCCTAGTTCTGCTTCACTTTGCCTTACTTTACTCTTGTAGTTCTTCCCGTCCTTAGTACAGAAGTAGCAGCAGTCTTGGAGATGTTACTTTGCTTCTCTTTGATGGGTTTGTCAGCAACTGGGGTCCTTTTGTGAAGATCGCCGTTGCGCTTCTTGGGTCATAACTGGCCCCTACTTTCTTTAGAATATCTGCTAAAGTCTCCTCCATAGAAGAACCAAGTTCTTCTTGTTGTATCCGTCAGTTACACAAGTCCTCACAGCTTCTCCTGATCTCTTCTCCCCTGTTTGCTCTCCTCAACCACCTCACATTCAGAATCCTTCCCTTTCTTTTTCTTTCTCTTCCCTACTAGTTCATTCGCCTTCACATTTCATCTTCACAGCATCCAACTAAGCAACAAACCTTCATCTACTTCTCACTATATCAGAAAAACATAACAAATGGTATTTAAACCTCTTTAGGGATTTCTTGACTTTTGTCATGTTCAGGACCCACGTTTCTTCTCCATGCAGCTTGCAGAGACAAAAGCTTTCAGACTCAGAGACTTGAGTGAGGATTCTTTAATGTAAGCTTTCCCTCTTTGACTACGCTTTAATTTCTTTCATTAGGCTTTTCTGCAGAGGCCTGTAGCACAGTTTTTTCGAAACATTATTTGCCTGCGAATCTTGGGTTTTAGGCGTTGTCGCTAGGAGGTTAACGATGATAGATGTAATTAGAGATACGGTGGGGGAGGTTCCAGGATTGTCTGAGAGTTAGTCATGGGGGAGAATTTTCTGAAAGATTTTTGGGGATTTTTAATTTTGGAGAAAGAAAAGGTGATCAGGGATTAAGAGCAAATGAAGGTTATGAGTGTATAAGGATATGTGGAGTGTATTTAAAGAGGAATATGATTAGCGTGAGTAACTGCCAGTTTTTTCAGGGTCCAATAGAAGCTCTATCATCATTAGGAACTCCGGTCTTTTAGAGAGTACATGATCGACGCCCTTAGTTTTTAGGAAAAAATCCCCGTTTTAATTTAGATTATTGAGATGAATGAAACTGGGTTCAATGCTCAAACGGTATAGATTATGATAGGAGTTGTGTTAGAACATAGGACTTCTGCTCATGTTGAAAATATTTATCTTTATTAATTGTGCAAAGTATAGAAACATACCTAACCTTTCTATGAGCATATACTGATGAACAGGTTCTTTCAAGTAAATTCCTCTGGTGGATATTTGCCTCAATATGTCAGAATAGAAAAAACTTTGTAAGAGATTAAGGATTCAATATAAACACATGTCACAGAGTATATACTAGATTAGAGTAATGAGACTGAGTAAGAATAAGTCTAGAATATTTACATTAATTAAGTAACTCCTAACCAAAAAAAAATGTTTTTTTTTTCATTTTTTCATTGCGCATTCTGAACTGATTCCTTTTAGGTGATCTTAATCATACCTAATTCCAACCTGTTTCCTTTCAAAGTTTTCCCCTAATTCAGGTGCTTCTGGTGAAGATGTCCAGCTAATTTGTTTTATCAAAGTAGCACAGAAGATTCTAATGAGATTAATCCTTTCTCATAAATTATCTCTCCAAGAAGTGGTGTCTAACATCTATGTTGCTTGGTCTTTTAATGAATGAACAGGGTTCTTTGTCAATACTTATAGCACTAGTGTTATCACAGAATATTTGGTAAATGCATCCACATCTATACAAAGTCTACTAAATTGTTGTTTGATCCACAGTAGTTTGAGCACAACAAGAAGCTGGCAAGCCACATACTCAGCTTCACGCATAGATAGGGCTAACTGAATTTTTGTTTCTTGGTAGCCATGAATATAAGAACATGAAACCAAGAATGAAGCCATACCCTGAGGTGCTTTTTCTATCCACTAGGAAACCTGCATAGTCAGGCATCAGGCATAAACCTACTAGATCGAAATTACTACCTTTAGGGTACCATAGCACATATTCGTATCCCTTCAGATATCTCAATATCCCTCCTGAAACAGCAAGTCAAGTGAGAACTCTTTTAGTGATTAGCTTGAACACGAGCGACAAAGTCCTACATGAAAACAATGTCAGGTCTGCTGGCATCAAGAATACAAAGAGTGAACCAATCATACCCCTATAAAACTTTTGATCACTGATGAACCAGGTTCATCAATCATCTAATTTAGTGGGCATTGGCAATAGGTGTATCTATTTCTTTTAGAGTCTTCATTTTGAACTTCTTGATTAGTTCCTTTTGTATAACTTCCTGCTGATGAATCATGGTTCCATTTGGACCTTTGTTTTGATCTGCAAAGCCTAGGAAGAAATTTTAGTTCGCCCATCATACTCATTTCAACTCCACTTCGCCATTAATTTTGCAAAGTCCTTACTTCAACCCTATTCTGTAAGTGGCCCAAATATTATATCACATAGATGTTTTGTCGATTGGTGTTTTAGAAGGATTTGTGCTAGTCTGATTTGTTTGTTAGTTCCCTTATGTGTTTCCTTTCTCATGTTCAGTCATTTTCGTTCTATGCAGACCTGACATTGTTTTCAGTGTAGGACTTTGTGCTCGTTTTCAAGCTAATCCTAAAGAGTCTCACTTGACTGCTGTCAAGAGGATATTGAGATATCTGAAGGGGACTATTGAATTGTGCCTATGGTACCCAAAAGGTAGTAATTTCGATCTAGTAGGTTATGCTGATGCTGACTATGCAGGTTTCCTAGTGGATAGAAAAAGCACCTCAGGTATGGCTCACTTTCTTGGTTCATGTCTTGTATCATGGGCTACCAAGAAACAAAATTCAGTAGCCCTATCTACTGCTGAAGCTGAGTATGTGGCTGCAACTTCTTGTTGTGCTCAACTACTGTAGATCAAACAACAATTAGTAGACTTTGGTATAGAAGTGGGATGCATACCAATATTCTGTGATAACACTAGTGCTATAAGTATGACAAAGAACCCTGTTCATCATAAAAGGACCAAGCACATAGATGTTAGACACCACTTCTTAAGAGATAACTATGAGAAAGGGTTAATCTCCATAGAATTTTGTGCTACTGATAAACAAATAGCTGACATCTTCACTAAAGCACTGAGTAGAGAAAACTTTGAAAGGAACAGGTTGGAATTAGGGATGATTAAGATCACCTAAAAGGTCCAGTTCAGAATGCACAATGAAAAAAAAATGATGAAAAAGAAAAAAAAATTTGGTTAGGAGTTCTTAATTCAATGTAAATATCTAGACTAATTCTTACTCAGTCTCATACTTGATTAGTATACTCCTGTGACATGTGTTTATATGAATCCTTAATCTCTTACAAAGTTTTTCTATTCTGACATTTGAAGCATGATCAAGGGAAGTTTTACTTGAAGAACCTGGTTCATCAGTATATGCTCATAAGAAAGTTCAGGTATGTTTCTATACTTTGCACAATTATAAAGATAAAATTGTCAACCATGAGCAGAAGTCCTAATTACACCAAACTTTCATAAATTCTATCCGTTGAGCATTGAACCAGTTTCATTATCCTAGGAGTCTAACTAAAACGGGATTTTTTCCTAAAAACTAGCGTCACTCATTTATCTCTAAAGAGACCGGAACTCTAATTTGATTAGACTTCTTATTGACCTCTGAAAAAGCTGCCGTTACAGGCTTAATCATGATCCCTCTTTAAATACACTCCAAACCCTCTCTCATCACTCATAACCGTCATTTCACTTCTCTAATCCTTCTGATAAACCCTTTTCTTCTCCAAAAATCCCCAAAATATTTCCAGCAATTATCCGCCATGACTAATCCTCAAGACAATCCTGGAACTCCCCCACCTATTTCCTCTAATACCTCATCATCAACACCTCCAGTTGAAAGTCCAAAACCCAGATTTCGCAGGCAAAAGATGTTAGCCAGAAAAACTGTAGCATCCGGCCCTCTCAGAAAAGCCTTGAACGAGAAATTAAAGGCTAGTCAAAGAAAAGAGGCTTCATCTGAAGAATCCCACTCAAGCTCTGAATCTGAAAAGTTCATCTCTGCTAGTGAAGGAGAAAAACCTGGGTCATCTGACAATGACAAGAGTCAAGAAAACCCAAGAGAGGTAAACACCTGTTATGTATTTTCTGATATAGCTGAGAAGGTAGATAATAGGTTTGTGCTTGTGGGTGCTGTGAAAAATGTTGAAGGGGCTGAGACTAGTAGGAAGAGAAAGAAAAAGAAAGGGGAGGTATTCTGAAGAAGGTGGCTTGAAGTCAGGGGGAAGCGGATCAGGAGAAGCTGCTGAGGGACTTGTTAAGATGAGTGAGCAACAAGAAGAACTTGGTTCTTCTATGGAGGAGACTTTAGCAGATATTCTAAAGAAAGTAGGGGCCAGTTATGACCCAAAGAAGCGCAAGGCGTCTTCACAAAAGACCCCAGTTGCTGACAAACCATCAAAGAGAAGCAAAGTAACATCTCCCAAGACTGCTGCTACTTCTGTACCTAGGGGAAGAACTACAAGGAGTAAAGTAAGGCAAAGTGAAGCAGAACTACAGGAAGCATTAGAGAAGAGTAAGAAAAAGAAGAAGGAAAAAGGAAAGGAAAAGGTAGTAGAAAGTTCTGAGGCTGCTGTAGAAGAGGAGGAGGAGATGGACCTGGTCCATCAAGAGAGAGGCACAACTGAAGAAGTGGTTCCCACTTTCAAACCAAAAAGAACCAAGACGCCTGCAAAGAAGTCTTCAAAGTCTGTGCCTGCTGAACCTTCTTTGGCTGAAAGAACAAGGTCTGCTGTAAAGGGAAAACAAGTGAAAATTACTAAGGAAGAAGATGAGGAGTGGAGTGAAGAAGAAGAAAAGGAGGACTCTGAACAAGAGCAAGATCGCTTTGTTATTTTTAGCAGGAGGAAGATATCGAAGGGAAGGCTGCTGAAAGACCTGGAGGAGCCAGGCATGGTTAGGATGGGAGATGCTTTAGCTGCACAGGGCTGGAAGGACATGGTCCTTCAGATGGATGGGAGACTAGCCAGAAGAGAGTTGATTGAATTTATGGCGAATGGCTCTGTGGAAAAGGTGTCCTTGTCTAGATGATCTGCCCACAGCACTCCAATTTACCAGGAACTTCTGTGACACAAAGGATGTTGAAGAGGTGCCTGAAGCACGATTTGTTCAAAAGAGTGAAATGAAGCCAGAGCATAAAGTGCTCTTTGAGTTTGTGAACAAATGTTTGTTGCCTAGACAAGAAAGGAGGCACACTGCAAATTATATGGACCTGGTCCTCATGGAGTGTCTTGTGAGGGGTAAACAAATCAATTGGCCTGCTTTCATAGTCAAATTGCTGGACAGAGTCATAAATGGTTCAAAGGCTCATGCTACTCCTTATGGATTCATTTTGACAACTGTACTGGACAGCCTGAACGTCCCTTTGAAGAAGTGGGAAAATGCCTCCAGTAAGGAGCACTTTGGAATCAAGACTCTCCAGGCCTGTGATTATCTGCTAAGTGTTGCCCCTGTTGAACCTGGTTCATCCGCAAAAACTCCAGTGAATAGCAAAGTTAGAGCTTTGATGCAAGAATGTGGGACCAAAGATGTTGAGATTGCTAGGCTTCAGGCTCGAGTAGCTGAATTGGAAGAAGAAAGGAATGGGCTGAAGGCAGAACTTGCAAAAGAAAAGGAAAAGAGTGAAGGGATGCTACAATCAATGCTCAACCTACTCCAATCCCAACCCTCCAGTTCTTCTAAGCCTTAGCCATCTTTGTCCTAGTTCCGAACCATTTCAGTTACCCCCAGTGACCCAGGTTAGGGATTTTTCTTGTTTTTGCTCATGGTTGGTAGTTTTTGTTCTTTCTTTTTGTGGACTGTACTGTAGAAGCAATGCCTTATCAATGACAATTTGCATTTCTCTTGTTTTGTGATGATTCTGCTCTTAATAGTTATTTTTGTCAAGTTGATTTTTGATTATCTAAAGCATGCTTTCACTTGCAGTTGCCCCATTGGCCATGAGTAATGATTAATATTCTGGGATTCACATATTTATGCAACTTTTCGATGATGCCAAAAGGGGGAAGATATTGTGCTTTAAAAGAAATTGTGTCTATTTTCTGAACAGTGATGTTTATGACCTAATTAAATCTGGCCCTTAATGATAAGTGATGATATTTTAGCTGAGTTCCACAGGTTCTATAATCAGTAAAAGCACAGAGTTTGTCATCATCAAAAAGGGGGAATTTGTTGGCCCAAGATCAGTTGAAGTTTTGAAGAATGACAAACGAACTCAGTAAAGGACCAGGTTCATCTAAGGAGACACAGTTGTTATGGCCCATACACATGAGATGCACGTGAAGAAGATAAGTCCTTGAGATCAAGCAGCAATATCTTGATGAATATCTTCTGAACTGATAAAAAAGATTGCATATAGGATAAGGAGTTGAAGTCTCCATATGAAAAGAGAATTACATCCGGATCAAGAATATGGATTAGGAGTTAGAGTTGTTCTTGGACTCGAATTGTCAAAGGATCCACAATTCGAGTTCTTATCAAACTCTGATTACTAACTCTATAAATATAACGATTGTTCTCTTTTACAGGTGATTGCACATAAGCTGAAGTTAAACCAAATTGAGAGCAAAAGAGCTAGGCGATTGTTGCAAGCAATTTGTGTGATACAAGTGTGCAAATCTGAAGCTACAAGAACTAAGTGTGAAGAACCAATTCCATTGTGTCTTTCTTTATTTCTAGTTCAATTGTAGTAGGTGTTTTAACATTGTACCTTTCCAGCTTTCTTAGAAGCAATTGTATTAGGTGCATTGAGTATTCAAGTTAGAGTTAACTTGAAAGTGTCGCAACAGTTGAGGCTGTGTGCTACACTGGGATTAGAGTTACTTAGGTTTACAAAGAGTTTTGTAAATGCTGTTTTTGGCTCATTGAAGTTTAGTGGATGTTTGGGAAAATCCTACTGAGTAGTAGGTCGTGGTTTTTTCACCTTTTGAGCCAGGTGTTTTCAACGTAAAAATCTCTGTGTTCTTTATTTCTGTATTTTAATTCCGCAAACAGTAGAAGTTAAAACACCTAGAAGAACCAGGTTCTTCTAGTGCGAAAATTAGGTACCACACAAATTAACCCCCCCCCCCCTCTTGTGTGGTATTGACGTCTAAAATATCAAGAGCCTAGGTTACTTGGTCTAGCGAGTCATGAGCCGGTTTACTAGAGTCTCGTGGATTGGTACGGAGACGTCTGTACTTATCCTGGGGAGGCTGCAGAACCTTTAGGAAAACTTCACATTCTTGAAATTCTTGTCGTGCGACTTTGTTGAACCGAGAACTAAACTTCTATTATTCTATTCTCTCACAGATTGTGAGGACACGAGCTGACGTGGCGGACGACCACCAGTGCCACCTACTGAGGCCGCCAGAGGCCGTGGACGCGGTCGTGGTCGTGGCAGAGGCAGAGCAGCCGGGGCAACACCTGCTGATCCACCAGTTGCCCCCAGCGCAGGATCAGACTCCAGTTGTGGATACTCCAGTAGCACCTGTTCAGGCACCAGTTGTGCCTATCGTGATTCCGGGACTTCAGGAGACCTTGGCACAGATATTATCAGTCTGCACTGGCCTGGCTCAGGCAATTTCAGCCACCACAGCAGCAGCAGCTACTTCACAGGCCGGGGGAGGCAATCAGACCCCCACTGCTCGCACACCTGAGCAGGTGGTACAGGGACTACAGACACCAGAGGCACCTCCAGCTCAGCAGGTTGCACCAGCTCAAGGCTTCGTGGTTCCAGCTCTGCCAGACGATGAGCAGCGTCGTCTCGAGAGATTTGGTATGCTCCAGCCTCCGACATTCAATGGTGCTCAGAGCGAGGATGCCCAGGGTTTTCTTGACAGATGTCAGCGTATGCTTCGTACGGCAGGGATCCTTGAGTCGAGTGGTGTGGCATTTACTACCTTTCAGTTCACGGGGACTGCTCTTACTTGGTGGGAGGACTTTGAGAGGCGTAGGCCTGTCGGTGCAGCACCTCTGACTTGGCAGCAGTTCTCCGCTCTTTTTCTGGAGAAATATGTACCTCAGTCCCGCAGAAAAAGAGAGAGATCTCTTGTTTTGTGATGATTCTGCTCTTAATAGTTATTTTTGTCAAGTTGATTTTGATTATCTAAAGCATGCTTTCACTTGCAGTTGCCCAGTGGCCATTGAGTAATGATTATATTCTGGGATTCACATATTTATGCAACTTTTCGATGATGCCAAAAGGGGGAAGATTGTGCTTAAAGAAATTGTGTCTATTTTCTGAACAGTGATGTTTATGACAATTAAATCTGGCCCTTAATGATAAGTAAATTTTTGAGTGATGATATTTTAGCTGAGTTCCACAGGTTCTATAATCAGTAAAAGCACAGAGTTGTCATCATCAAAAAAGGGGGAATTTGTTGGCCCAAGATCAGTTTGAAAGTATTGAAGGAATGACAAACGAACTAGTAAAGGACCAGGTTCATCTAAGGAGACACAGTGTTATGGCCCATACACATTGAGGTCACGTGACGAAAGATAAGTCCTTAAGATCAAGCAGCAATATCTTGATGAATATCTTCTGAACTGATCGAAAGATTGCATATAGGATAAGGAGTTTTGAGTCTCCTTATGAAAAGAGAATTACATCCGGATCAAGAATATGGATTAGGAGTTAGGAGTTGTTCTTGGACTCGAATTGTCAAAGGATCCACAATTCGAGTTCTTATCAAACTCTGATTACTAACTCTATAAATAACGATTGTCTCTTTACAGTGATTTGCACATAAGCGAGAAGTTAAGCAATTTGAGAGCAAAAGATCAAGTCTGATTTTGCAAGCAAGCATATGCGAGATACAAGTGTGCACGTCTGAAGCTACAATGAACTAAGAAGAAGAACCAGTTTCGTCATTGTGTTTATCTAAGTCTAGTTCAATTGTAGTAGGTTTCATATTGTACCTTTCAGCTTTCATAGAAGATTGTAATAGTATATTGAGTATTCAAGTTAGAGTTAACTTGAAAGTGTCGCAACAGTTGAGGCTGTGTGCTACACTGGGATTAGAGTTAATCTTAGGTTTACAAAGAGTTTTGATAAATGCAGTTTTTTGGCTCAGTGATTTTAGTGGAGTTTGGGAAAATCCTACTGAGTAGTAGGTCGTGGTTTTTTCACCTTTTGAGCCAGTGTTTTCCACGTAAAAATCTCTGTGCACTTTACTTTCAGCATTTATTATTCCGCAACTGCCTATAGTTTAGAACACTTAGAAGAACCACGGTTCTTCTAACGCGAAATTAGGTACCACACAAATCACCCCCCCCCCTCTTGTGTGGTAATTGACGTTTATAACATCAAGAGGATTTCGGAATCAATCCAATTAGTTGGAAAAACTTTTGAAAGCAGAGTCCTTATATATAAAAGCACAAAATTCAAGAAGGGATTGTCAAATTATTTAGAAGAGGTTTAATCAAAGAGGGGTTCAGAATCATAAGCAAAAGTGGTACAAGTCCAAATTTGTATGGACTCACGAAGGTTGAGTCTGAATGAGTCCAGGGTCCCAAAGAGGAACCCTAACTCGCACACAAGAATTCAAAATTGCCAAGAAACCCCTAAATCTTAGGTTTTTCGAATTGAGTCAGACAATTAGAGATTTGAAAGCAGCCCCTTGATAGAGGCTCAGGAGTCCTTCTCCGTTAAGACTCATGAGAAACAACAAAAACAAGATACACAGTTAAGAGCCAAATGGGAAACACGTTTGAAAAACTCACGAATTAACAAGTTCAAGAGAAAAAGATACAAACTTAGGCAAAACAAATGAATCATGCTAGTAAGAAACAACATATGACAGTAACCCAACAAAATCAAAAGAATTAATCGTAAACACATATAGCAAGAATTAACATGTGAGCATAGGAGAAAAGAAAGTAGAAGAACATTACATGCATAGTAAAGAAAACCGGACAAAACACCATGAAGAAAGAACAAAAGAAGAATCAGAAGGTTATTTAGAAGAAACTTTTCGGGAAACCCCTAAATCGAAATTAAACGATTTTTGAAAAAAGAGAATTTGGGGAAAAACCTTTTAAAAAGTTCAATAGAACACATACATGTTCCAGCATCTAAAGAATAAGCAATTAAAGAACCTCCGAACCTTAAGGGTTGTTGTAGAAAGCCTAGAAATGAGAAAGGTCTTGAGGAAAGTCAGATCCTGAGTTCGAAAAGGCTCATATTGCTTGAATACGACGGAGTAAGTGGCCGAGAAAAGCGCATAGAATCTACAAATCTGAGAAGATTTCTTGAAGAGAAACCATCGATAGTTCAGGCTTCACAGCCTTTGAATGGATAGGTCTAATGGTGAAAAGGGTGGAGTTACAGACCGGTCCATGAGCCTGAGACGCATGGGATTTCGGTGGAAAAGGGGTCGGAGCGATTAGGGTTCCAGGAGGGTTCGAGAGAGTTTTAGAGACGAGGGGGTTCGAAGCGGCTGATAGGTGGAAGTGATTAAGGTTTTGGGGGGGGGGGGGGTTGGTAAATTAAAAGGAAAGGGGGAATATTAATGGCCGTTGATCCAAGAATGATCAACGACCTGGATTGAATATTGAGCCCGAGCGGTGTTTTTTAATTGGGTTATGGGTCGGGTTTAATTTGGGGATTTGGGCTCGTCCGATTTGGGGGGACTGAAATTGGGGCAAATTTGAGGTTAAAATTGAAAGGTAAAAAAGGGCTGTAATTTGAAATAGCGAATGGGCTAAATGTTAACTAGCCATTTTCCCCTTTTATTTTATATAAAATAGCATAATGATTTTTAAAAGTAAATTTTAAAAACACTTGAGCCAACAATACTATATAATAATTAATCTAAAAATAATCTGGAACTAATTTTACCAATTATTAAAAATGCTATTAATCTTAAAGTAGACTATAATTGCAGTTATATGCAATTAGTCTTTTAAATACCAAAGATAAATTTGGTAAAAAATGCAAAAATCCCTTAATTATTGTTTTGGTGCAAATATGAGAAATTAAAAATAAAATTATTCACACAAAATGATTAATCTTGGGGAAATAATTATTGGCTAGGATTTTTTTTAAATTGATTTAAAATAGACAATAAATTCAGG
>NC_031998.1:39509983-39540730 GCF_001879085.1 Nicotiana attenuata
ATAAATGGTTTTAAAATCTTTAAAATAAGAAAAAATACCAAAACTCTTGGGCATGCTTATATATGCATGTACATGCTATTTTGAAAGTATTTTGTATATAAAATACATAGGGAAAAATTGGGTATCAACACTGAGGACGAAGGGGGACCTTCCAAAAGGCGGCGAGTGGAGTTCGAGACAACGCCCCCAACTGCGATTCATCTGGACGACTCTCCTTCGGCGGGATCTGGAGTGGGGGTTGATACGGCTCCCTCTGGACGGACCCGGCCGTTGCATCTGCTCAATCAGAGATTCCAGCCATTGTTGGTGACCAGCATCCTACCGCGACGGAGGGCCGGGTTACTGGGGCCGCCGTTGTGGTTTCGGACGTACCCTCTTCCTCCGTGCTCGGTCATACTTCCTCTTCAACTGCTGATAGAGGAAAGGGAGTCG
This sequence comes from Nicotiana attenuata, assembly GCF_001879085.1. Lineage (NCBI taxonomy): Eukaryota > Viridiplantae > Streptophyta > Magnoliopsida > Solanales > Solanaceae > Nicotiana > Nicotiana attenuata. The sequence goes on from NC_031998.1 coordinate 39,510,416, forward strand.
TGGTCGACAACTACGAGTCTGAGTCGGACCTCGACCCTGATGATGTTAGGATGTTTGAGGAGGGCATTACCCATTCGGTGGTTCGAGCGGGAGGTCCGGCCCGCTTTCTTGAGATTCCTTTGGATGTCAACCTTCTGGGGGATACGGAGGATTTGGTACCGTAGTTTGACATTTTGTGCTCCGAGGCCGAGACTATGGCCCTTTGGAATGTTCCCGATACTGGTTTGATGGGCCACTATGGGCTTGAGAGTACATTACATTATCCCTATTGCTTTTCTTTCGTTTTTCTTGATGACGGGGTGCTAACCCATCTTTTCGTTTTTCAGACGTATATGCTGGAGGTGGAGAGTATTCGCAGGGCCAACATTCGGGCCAAGATTTTCTTGAAGATGCTGGAGAAATATCGGCGCTATCGCGACAAGTGCCGTGAGATGCATGAGCGACTTAAGGCGAACCCTTGTGATCGGACTCTCGGCTAGAAGTTAGAGAAGAGGGACCAGGAATTGTTGCAGGCTATTCGCATCAAGAGTGCGCTTGAGGAGCAACTTTGTGCGAAGGACGAAGAGCTCGAGCTGGGCAAAGGAGTCGCCGCGGAGTGCGAATATCTCCAGGAGATGTTGAGGTTGATGCAGTCTGAGATGGATCAGAACCTCCTCAGGGTCAAGGGTATGAGTGCGCAGTGGGTGGGAAAATTGGCTGAGATGGAGAGAAAGGTGGCCTCGTTGGAATGCATGGAGAGTGACCGGTCCTCAGCTTCGGCGAGGGCGGCGGCTTTGGAGGATACCATTCACGTCCTCCAATCCGAGCAGGAATTAGAGAGGGCGACGACCACGCTAAGGGAAGAGAGGCTTGAAGAGCGCATTAGCGAGATTGACCGGGAGGCCTCGATCTTGGGAGATCGGGTCAATGATCTGGAAGCCGAAAAGAAGCAACTGCTGGCTCAACTAGAGTCTTCCTCTGCCGCCGTTCCTCATCATTTGCACGAGCTTTGGGTCCACGCTGAAGCCCAGCGGGATATATATAAGAATCTGTAGGAGACGGGTAAGGTGACCGAGGCCACATATGAAGAAGCGCGGGTGAAGGCACGAGAAGCTCGCATCAATTGTGGATATGAATCGACGACGCCAGAAGCTGATGAGGGCGCGGGCGCCGAAGGTGAACTCCCCGGAGGTGAGAGTGGAGATGATGATGCCGAATAGAGAGATAGTGATCTTGATCTGTTTTCTGTTTGTTGTTTTCCTCCTTCATCATTTTTTTTTTGTCGGTTGTCGTTGTTTTTTTTTATATTGTTGACTGGGGCCTCATGTAATCCGCGACCATTTGCGCGGTGACTTTGTATAAAGAAGAGCCTTTCGCTGTTAATCCATCTCGTACTTTACCTTTGTTTTTGTTTTTCGTGATTATCGCGTGAGATAGATTCCCGCACGGCGAGTCCCAGTCTTCTCTTATCTTCTGATGGCCCTTGGCCTTAGGAATATTTCGAATTTTCTCTTTGGTGATGGCTCATGGCCTCGAAGGGTGTTATTTCGACCTATCGAAATGTCAACCCGTCATCGTCCGATCGAGGTTTAATTCTTCTTTTTGGCGAAGGCCCCTGGCCTTAAAGGGTGCTACTTCGACTTGTCGAAGTGTTAACCTGTCGTCGTTCGATCGAGGTCAAACTCATCTTTTTGGCGAAGGCCCCCGGCCTTAAAGCGTGTTATTTCGACTTATCGAAATGTTAACCGTCGTCGTTCGATCGAGGTCGCACTCGTCTTTTTGGCGAAGGCCCTTGGCCTTAAAGGGTATTATTTCGACTTATCGAAATGTTAACCCGTCGTCGTTCGATCGAGGTCGAACTCGTCTTTTTGGCGAAGGCCCCTGGCCTTAAAGTGCGTTATTTCGACTTATCAAAATGTTAACCCGTCGTCGTTCGATCGAGGTCGCACTTGTCTTTTTGGCGAAGGCCCTTGGCTTTAAAGGGTGTTATTTCGACTTATCGAAATGTTAACCCGTCGTCGTTCGATCGAGGTCGAACTCGTCTTTTTGGCTAAGGCCCCTGGCCTTAAAGGGCGTTATTTCGACTTATCGAAATGTTAACCCGTCATCGTTCGATCGAGGTCGCACTCGTCTTTTTGGCGAAGGCCCCTGGCCTTAAAGGGTGTTATTTCGACTTATCGAAATGTTAACCCGTCGTCATTCGATCGAGGTCGAACTCGTCTTTTTGGCGAAGACCCCTGGCCTTAAAGGGCGTTATTTCGACTTATCGAAATGTTAACCCGTCGTAGTTCGATCGAGGTCAAACTCGTCTTTTCGGCGAAGGCCCCTGGCCTTAAAGGGCGTTATTTCGACTTATCGAAATGTTAACCCTTCTTCGTTCGATCGAGGTTGCAGTCGTCTTTATGGCGAAGTCCTCTGGCCTTAAAGGGTGTTATTTCGACTTATCAAAATGTTAACCCGTGGTCGTTCGATCGAGGTCGCACTCATCTTTTTGGCGAAGGCCCTTGGCTTTAAAGGGTGTTATCTCGACTTATCGAAATGTTAACCCGTCGTCGTTCGATCGAGGTCGAACTCATCTATTTGGCGAAGGCCCCTGGCCTTAAAGGGTGTTATTTCGACTTATCGAAATGTTAACCCGTCGTCGTTCGCGTCGTTCGATCGAGGTCGCACTCGTCTTTTTGGCGAAGGCCCTTGGCCTTAAAAGGTGTTATTTGACTTATCGAAATGTTAACCCACTCGTCGTTCGATCGAAGGCCGNTTTCGGTCCGGAGATACAATTGGCGGGTGATGTTCTGGTTGCCGTGTGGTAGTTTCTCATTCTCCAATTGAAGTGTTTCTTTGTTCACTCGCTCGCGCGGCCTTTGTGTCCCTACTTGAGCAGAGAGCAGAAAGCAAATTAGAACGATACTTTTCTTGCCTCCATCCGATGAATCGGTGGATCAGAGTAGGTTTATAACGTAGCTCGTTTTGCTAGGCCTTTCGATGGGTGATGGAGCCGTTCCTACATTTGATGGTTGTATTCAGCTTTCTTTTCCTTTCTGGGATGCGCCTTTCTTATGCTTGGGTAGGGCTTTGTCTTAGCGATCTTCTTGAGGGATAATCGTGTTCCTTGTCTTTGATCTGGAAGAAACTAGGATATTTTACTAAGAAATTCTCCACAGACAGCGCCAAATTATTTGACTCAAAAGATATTGTAACCTTTTTGAATAAATCAATCGAAGAAAATAATGGGGTAAATCTTAGTCATTCGTAATAAATTCCAGATCAATGAACTAAAAGAAGAATAACATCTAAAAAGAAGTGCAGATAAACGATCTTATTGAGGCTTTCCAGTATTGTTCTCACTAATCGGTGGAGTAGGACATGTTACATATTACATCAGTCGCTCCAGATTGCCTCCTTCATCCTTCTATTTACCGAAGTTACAGGGAGGAGATAGATGGAGAATGGGAGAGATGTTTTCTCCCTCCCCAAAAAAGGCCCTCCTCTGAGAGGTTTTTACCCTCCTATATATACAGCCCTGGTCCTCCGGCTACATGCTCTATCGACGCTTCTCTGTGCCTCACACTCCTCGGTTACCCGCTGGAGGTCATTCTTTACCGCTTCGACGAAAGTCGTGAGGGCAAGATATGGAACAGCCCATGTCGATCCTTGTTGCCTTGCCGTCTGCGAGCGGGGGCGTTGGTCGGTCTGACCATATTGGTCAGATTTTGACCAATACAATTGTCTTTACGGTGATTTGATGGTGTAAACATCAAAATGACTCTTTAGACACCTTCTAACCAACTTTTGAATATCATCAAAATGGCTCTTTGGATAAAATATCAAAATGACTTAATTCCAGACTCATTTTAAGCAACTCTTAAAAGATCATGCTGTAAGATAATTAATTCGTAGCCATATCAGAGATTAAGACACAAGTACACAATCAATTTAGAGTTAGAGTCTAAAGAAGCGTACCGTTAAACTCCATGGATTCAACAGCGACAACAAACAACGATTAAGCTTGAGACCAACTTCCACGATCCACTAGCTACGTGCTCTCACAGCCCGGAGAACTTGACTGATGGGACGCCTACCGTTACCACGTATTCAAGAGACAGAATACGCTAGGGTTTTCTAAATAGAAAGGGAAAGGGGGATTGACCTCTATTTATAAAGAGTGTCTACCCATCACAGGTCAATAATTATTGGGCCTCACTTATCCACACACACAATATTTAATATTAGGCCTTTTATTTATCTACCACTTGAGCTACGTCACTGTCCTTTCAGGCTATAATCAATTAAGGTAAGTACAAATTCTAGCACATGCAACTCTTTAATGTGCAATTCCTGGATATTCTTGGTCTTAGAATGAGTCAACGGTCGTTAGACATCTCGAAATCCTCCCCGATGAAGCGGTACAATCATTTTGTTTTTTTTGGGGTAGTCACAAGCTTGAGATTTTCTGGAAAAAACGCATTTTTTAGTAGTGGAATTTTTTCAGTAGGTATTATCGGTCGATTTTCCGGTCGGAAAAACACATTTCTTTTAGTGGTGAATTTTTTTGTTCAAAAGAAATCAAGATTAGTATCCAAAAGCACTTTCCGCTAACCTATGATACATATGCATATCTCTTTGTTACCTAAATCAAGAATAGTTAACATTTGGTTGAATAAAGGAATTCAAAGCGAGGAAAAGAAAAAAAGAACAAGGGATCGGATTTCAAATATATATATATATATATATATATATATATATATATATATATATATATATATATGTTACGATTAGCCTGAGCTGTGCTCGGGCCCAATAACTATAGTCAAATGTTTTAGATTATAAGTTGTAAAAGTTTTTTTTTTTTAAATTTCGTGTGTAATCAAATATCGTTTGGCAGATTCACTGTTTACTTTTTTAAGCTGGTATACATAGATTATATATTAGTTATATATAATTATACACATATGATACAAGAATTATACATATATTATATATCAATTAACTTTTTTTTAGTTTAAGCGAAAGGTGGGCAGTTAATTGGGTTAATTCTTCTATTATTAAATAGGGCGGAGAGAGTATTATATAGTGACAGTTCCGACTTCACAATAAAGCAAGCAAAGCTCTCTTTTTAGGCCTTCAAATTTAAGGGGCTCATTTTTAGCAATAATAAATTTATAAGTTTTCTTTAAAAGAATTATTGTGTCTTTTAGTAGGAAAATAATATTTTCATATAAAAGGAAAGATAATTTTGTTGCGTTTGAATAAACCATCAATATTAGAATTATTATATGGAATATATGAATAGGTTTAAATTTTTAGACCCTCTTCCTTATAAGTTTACGTACTTTCTTTTTTTATTTCTTTCTTACTTCTTTCTCCAAGAGTTTAAAAATTCAACAGTTCAAGAATTTTAGTGGAAAATATAAGATCATTTGATGGCAAAAATTAAAAAAAAAATTGTCTTACCTTGAATATTCCTTAAAATATAATAGTCACTTTAATATTGATAGTTTATACTTATTCTAAATTAAAAGTGTTAAAGACGTGATTCTTTTTTAAATACTTATATTTCTTATAAAATAATGTACAAAATTTAAATACTTATATTCTTTTTTAAATACTTATAGTTTATACTTATTCTAAATTAAAAGTGTTAAAGACATGATTCTATAATTATTTAATTTATTATAGAATTTTTCTACATTTATGATACAACGTTACTAATTAAAATAATAACTACTAAACAATTTGTGAATTCTTCAAATGAGATTAGTTAATTTGTAAAAAATGAGTTGCGAGCATATTATTTATCCCACATATAAATTCATTAGTATTTATTACATTAGAGTAGGCATGTAAAAAAAATTAGTTAGAAACGGAGGGAGTACACATTGGTTTAATAATAGTAATGATAATATTTGGAATTTGATTTTTAGCTGTAATAGACAACATAAGCCTAGAGAGAAAGTGTGACCACGTGTCCACTATAAAAAGCAAATTCAGAATGAGGTATGAATGAAAGTTCAGATGGGGTCCACATATTTAGGGCTAAAATGTCTGTACAGTAAAAGTTACAGTAACACACTATATGGACCAATGAAAATAACGAATGCAATCTGAAAAAAGTTGTAATTTCAAAAATACCCTTTTGCCAGGCAGGCATGTTGACGGAGCTAATAAGTAGGAATATATACATTATGCTGATCTTAGGCTTCTATAGAAGTCTGAAATATATGCTAGCGACTAGCGTACAGTAATCATGTGCTTGGTCCTTGTAGTGCAAGAGATCTTTTGATGGACTGAAATGGACTAGTGTCACTATTATAGGACATAAGGTTTTCTGTGGCGATAATTTTGTCGCCACCAAATTGTAAGTGCGCGCGAGTCACCACAAGAAATGATATATAGTTATGTTTACTTTTTGTGGTGAGAATAGTCGCCAACAAAAGCTAATTTGTTTTGTTATTAGCTTTTGCAACGACTTTTCTCGCCACAAAAAAAAAAAAAAAAAAAACAAATGCGCCACAGAATATATTATTTAAGATAGGTCGCTACCCAAGCAAGCGACATATAGGTACTCGGTACTTACGGTGACGGCTTTCGCCACAAGTGGTCGTCACTAAAACCTTATTTTATGTAGTGTGTGCGATCGCACAAACAAGGTGTGCGGCTGCACATTATTCCAAAGAAAATTTGAGACTGCATAACTGACTTGTTATGTGTTCTCACAGTGAATGTTACACAGGAATAGGGAGAAATCACATAATATGAAGAGACAGACTGTAATGTGGAAAATCTCACATATGTAAGTATTAATAATATTTCTGCTGATTATAGGTGAAATGTTGGCAAACATATAGTATGAAACTACCTAGGAAAGCTCTCTGCAGCCCTTTAAATAGTTTTAACTACTTCTCCACAAGACACATAATATAGCTTAAACCTGAATGAAACTAAACCATTTGCAACTCCAACAGCAACTATAAACTAACTGACTGAACTATGAAAGTAGACAACTTTCAGGCTTAAGTGATGAGATCAAAACCCTGCTCCAGTAGACTTTGAGCTAATTTTTCATTAGCAGCTTCAGACGGATGGAATCCGTCCCAGAATACGTACTGTGTCGCATTCGAGCATGTCCCGATTGACCTGACATTGCACAGGAATGATGTTTCTAATGTACCAGTTCCGCAACATGCTCTCCTCGATTCGAAGAATCCTGAGAAAATGCAAATTATCATAGATACATTGTCCTCTTTGATTTCAACATAACTAATTCTCCGTCCACTCAGAAGAAAAAATATATAAGGTTTCATTTCATGTACAGTCAGTCTTCTTTTGGTAGCTCAATGCACTAAGCTCCCGCTATGCGCAGAGTCCAGAAAGGGCCGGACACACAAGGGTCTATTGTATGTAGCCTTACCTGCATTTCTACAAGAGGTTGTTTCCACAGCTCGAAACCGTAACCTCCTGGTCACATGACAACAACTTTACCAGCTACGGAAAGACTCCCCTTCCACCACTAGTATATACGGAAATCCTCTTTTCGAGAGCAAAGGATAAGGCCTGAGATCTTGGATTATATAACTTTCCAGTAAGAGAGAGTTGGTCTGACCGATTCACATCCCCGCGATCTGGTAACTCAAGGAATCCTTGAAGGATTTCTTCCGGGAATGCTACTTCAACTACAACAAGAAGGACAAAATAGCCCTCTCTATACTGAATGGATCCAGTATTAACAGTAAAGTCACAAAACTATTTTTTGTCATATTAAAGTTAGGTAACTTGACGCACTATAGCAATAAAGTCAAAGTTTGGCGACATAATTACTATAGTGGATAAAGTTCAGTTATTTTAAGCCAGATTTATGATCATTGATCAGTATATAGTCTAAGATGAAAAAAGAACATGTTTTAGCAAATTACCATTATCGGTAGGTTTAGTGATGAGATCCAAGAGAGGCTGATAGATGTCGAAAACTACAAGTTTAAGGCCAGGAAGTCTGCTCTTCAAATTGTCTGATGTTGTGTTGAGTTTGTTGTTGAAGAAAACTGCATCTTGGTTCAATCTTGCTACACATTGATTGCTTCCTGCACCAAATAAAGTAATGGCTGCTGGCAAACAACCCGTTGGCGGCAGAGTTGTGACACCAATTTTCCTTGCTCCCAAATTATAGAGATTCTGTTCAGAGGCAGAGCCAGGATTTCAATGTTATGAGTTCTAAATTCTAGAACGACGACTTTAAGTGCTACTAACTGCTTCTAAATTTAATCTTTATTTATATTTAGTGAAGTTTTTAACATAAAGACACTGTTTGAGCAAAAGCTACTGGATTCGGCTGAACCCGTATTAGATCCTCTAGCTCCGCCCCTAGTTCTGTTCATACATTACTAATAAGGTTAAAATACTGATTGGATTTTGTGTATACTGTTAAGTTCAATCATAATTCAAACATATACATATTAGTTTGTCATGTCATGTTTAAACTATCCGATTATCCAAAGATATCTAAAGACGTACTACCTACTATAACAGATAAATGTGACATTACGGTATAAAAATTACTTTACACTAACGGTGTATATAACTTAAGCTCGTAACGAAAAGTAGACAGGAGAAGAGGAAAAGGACCTGAACAAATGAAGAATAAGAGTGCATAAGCATGTCCGAGAAGCGATCAGGTGAGTAGATTCTGTTGAGCATTGGATTTATGTAGTAATTCTGAATAAAATCACTGCTACCTGCACTTATAAGATGTATTCCTCCTGAGAATATGTTGTTAGCCTGTGTCCTCCCTACCAAATTCACTACTTTTCCTTGCCATTCCCTGTAATTATTTAGCTGTTGTGCCAGTGTAAGGGCGCGCTGCAAATAATTCCATATAGTAATATTCAAGTTAGTTATCCACAAGAGACCAGAATATTAATTAATTTCATGTATCATCATTCAACTTTATCCCTTATAAAGTTAAAGTCATAAACTTATTTTTTGAACTTTATCAACTGTAATAGTATAGTCATTGAACTTTACCCGCCATAACGACAAGACGTATCCATCATCATAAAGCCACTTTACTGGAAAATTGTGTAACTTTACTATTTTAGAAGATAAAGTTCACTTATTTTAATATGACAAAAAATAATTTTGTGGCTTTATTGTTATACTAGGAAAATTTCAGTTACTTTAACGTGAAAAAAAATAGTTTTGTGACTTTACTATTTTAAGGGTTCTTAAAAAGAAAGAGTTCGGGAAGGTTATAACACTGCATGCTCTTTAGGTGTATTATTTTTATTGTCAGTGCCAATATTCACAGTTTATTACCAAAAGAAAGAAACAATGAGTTTGAGAAGGTTCAATTGGCCAACATGAATTTTTGGATCCACAGGGTTATCGACATCAAGTTCGAACTAAATTCTTGTTTGAAATTATTTGTAATATAGAAATAAAATTATGAAAAAAGTTGAGTAACCATGCGTGAAATGACCACTTCTCGGCAGTGGCGGAGCCATCTTAGGTCAAGCGTGTCAAGTGACACTCCTTCGTTAGAAAATTACATTGTGTAGTTAAGTCAAAAATTTATTTTTATGCATATATACTATATATATGTTGACTCCCTTTAGCTTTTTTGTGTGTTTACTTCTTTATATTTTGATACTCCTTAGTGAAATTCCTGGATCCGCTACTGCTTCTCGGGCAAACATAGAAAACTTATAGAGTGAGATTCAAGAAACTTTACATAAAGTTGAGGAGTCCTGTCATAATAACCAGAAGCAGCAGAAGCAAAGTTGACACCAGTGAGTATGTTTTTCCCTCTTGCTTCTGGGCTAAAGTAAGCTGGTGGATATGAGGTGAACCCAAGATATTCAGCTGTGCATAATTAAAACATGCAACTATGAGAAAAAGATATAAAAATGTTACAGTACAAAACAATACAATACTACAACAACATACTCAGTGTAATCCCATAAATAAAGTCTGAAAAGGGTAGTGCGTACACAAACCTAATTACCCATACTTTGTGTGAGGTAGAGAGGTTGTTTCAATAAACCCTCGGCTCAAAACAATTACAATAATATATACTCTGTGTAATCCCACTAGTAGAGTCTGGGGAGGGTAGTGCATACGCAGACCTTACTCTTAACTTGTGTGAGATAGAGAGAGGCTGTTTTCGATAGACCCTCAACTCATAACAGTACAATATCAAACGATACATTATGAAACAATAAGAACAATTTCTCTAAACATATATATTACCAGTGAAGTCAGTGGCCAGCTTTCCGTTGCAAAACCTTCCTGTTGGTCTCTGAGTAACAAAATCTCTTCCATAAGGAAGAAAATTTGCTTTGATTAGAGTACTTAAATTGTTATTATTTCCAGCATCAACTACAGAGTCTCCAAAAATGTTCAAAGCTGGAACTAAAGGATCTCCATTTGACACAGAAAATACCATAACAAGAACAAGAGTAGTACCTAAGAAACATTTCAAGAATCCCATTTTTCTCTATTTTTCCTCACTTTTTTCTTTTCTTTTTTTTGGGGGGTTGAGAATTTAAAGAATTGGGAGTGAAGTAAAGGTCAAAGTGAAATAACTGAAGGATAGAAAGTTGCACATTTTAAGGACATGCATGTTTGGCACCACAACCTAAAGCTAATGTTGGAATGTATGTTGACATTATTAGGCGAATTATATAATATAACTGTCAAAAAGCTTGTTTCGTTATTGTCCTTATTATAATTCTGTTTTAGGAATATGACGAATTATTTTAATAAAAGCTAGTTTAAGATACTTTTCAGAAAACTGAAAGCAAAATTCGCGTGACACAGAAAATTTGTTCCAAAAAGAAAAGAAAAAATTAAGAGGAAAATAAAAGGTCTTTGACGGCTAAATTTTGTGAGTTAATTAAAACTTCAGTCATATCATTGTGAGGCTATTTGAATTAAGTTTATGTAAAAGAAATTAACTTTGACATATACAATGGTTGCAATAAATGCTAGAGAAGCTCGAGGTTAAAGATAGATGTTTGACCCCCCCCCCCCACCCCACACACACACACCAAAAAAAACACACACACACACAATTAATGGAATATTTGGTCAAATTCATCTTCATCTATAGAGGAACTATGAGTCTTATCCTATAATAATAACAACAAATACCCAGTGTAATCCCACATTGTAGGGTTTAGAGAGGGTAAAGTGTACGCAGACTTTACCCCTACCTTATGAAGGTAGAGAGGATGTTTTCAGAAGACGTTCGACTCAAGAAGACAAGATAAAAACAGGAGAACAGTAATAAGAAGGTCATGTCGGAAATACTAAAAATAAAAACATTAACAACAAAAAATAAAAAATAAATATAACCAAGTAAGGGGGACAACAAATGTTACTAGACATCATGAATAAGAAAACACTAAAGTGATAATGCTAGTGCTGGTATGCAAAACAAAAAACAAACAACCAAAACAAACGTAGCAGATACGAAGTCCTGAACTTCACGGCCTACTAACCCTTAATCCTAATTTTCGATTTCCACAACTTCCTATCTAGTATTATTCTAAAATTTTCACACACACAAAAAAAAAATCTTGATATATGTTTGTGTACATAAATAATACTCCCTCCGGTTCACAATAAGTGTCCAATTTACTTTTTCATTTTGGTTCAAAATAAGTATCCAGTTATGTAATCAAGAAAGAATTCAATTTGTTTTTACAAAATAACCCCTATGTACATATCCCTATAAAGTTTTCTTACTCCTCACATTAAATGTTTAATTAGGGGTAGTTTAGTCATAGTAGGTATTTTTGTATAGAATTTAGTATTTTCTTAATGGGCGTGCTAAAAGTAAATTGGATACTTATTGCAAACCGGAGGGAGTATTCTCATAAGTAGTGTACAGATATACAATTATGTAGGAGAATTAGTGTGTCATATAAGAAGGCATTTGTAATGTCAATTGTGAAAAACAAGAATCATGTACTATTCCTAGGAAAGGCGAAAGGCATTTAATTGGGAAGAGTAATGCACACAACAACCTAAAGTATAAATGAATCCCAACCCCCCTACTAATTATGTTGCATTCAGAAATGAAATATCAGCATCCTCTTTAATGCTACTGCAAAGCTTCAGCATTCAGCTACTGTGTATTGCTCGACAGTATACACTTATTATAGCCTCTCTTTTAAAAGGCGGAATTGGGACTCGATCGTCTAGGGCGGAGCACTCGTAAAACGTCTCTGGGCTTATGTGTGGGGCTTAGTTCCGTGAGACTTACGCCTCGGCCATCGGGGTTTACGTCCCGGACACGTCCAATGCCCGCCCAGCATACTGAGCTCGCCTAATAGAACTTTATGCAATTCTATGTAATTAACTAACCTTGTAAATTCTCAAATTTGTTTAATAAATCATTTGACTATTCAAAATACTTTTTTCCTTAATCATAAATCATTAAGTTGAGAGTATTTTATGTCATAATTAAAATAAAAATTATTACACGTTATCCACTAAGACTGCTATGATAGTTACTTTTAAATAAATCTTTCATTTATGTGACGACCCAACCCGTCGTCTCATGTATTACAGCCTCGTTTCCCCCATTTATTGCTCTTTCATGTTTTATTATCAGCAACTGGTGAGTTAGAGTTGAATTGAATTTGTTGGCTAGGAAATGAGACACTTAGTCTCTTTAAGGAAGGTTTGGTTTGGAAAAGTCAACCGAACGTTGACTTATTAGTTAGAAGGCTCGGATGTGAATTCCGGTGATTCGGTTAGCTTCGGGAGGTGATTTGTGACTTAGGAGTGCGATCGGAAGTGATTTTGGAGGCCCAGAGTAGAATTAGGCTTGAATTGGCAAAGTTGGCACTTTGGCGAATTCCGTGGATAGGTGAGATTTTGATCCGAGGGTCGGAATGGAATTCCGAGAGTTGCAGTAGCTTCGTTAGGTGATTTTGGATATGTGTGCAAAATTTCAGGTCATTCGGAGGTGTTTTGGTCGGGTTTTTGATCGAATGCGTAATTCGGAAGTTTTTAAGAAACTTAGGCTTGAATTCGATGTGATTTGATGGTTTTAGCGTTGTTTGATGTGTTTTGAGGATGAGAACAAGTTTGAATGAGGTATTAGGATGTATTGATATTTTTGGTTGAGGTCCCGGGGGCCTCGGAGTGAGTTCGGGTGTTTAAACGAGAGTTTTGAAGTTTGCTTCAGGTCTGTTGTTGCTGTCATCTGGTATTTCCGCTTCTGCGGAAATGAACCGCAGACGCGGTTCCGCAGAAGCGAGTGGTGGATCACATAAGCGGTTCATGGCCTGGTGGAGTGTTTCCGCAAAAGCGGAACATTTTTCGCAAATGCGAGTCCGCAGAAGCGGACTATAAACCGCAGAAGCGGTCTTGGGTGGTTCGTAGAAGCGGATGAGGAGACGCAAAAGCGGACGTTGGGTTTTTAATGAAAATCCGCAAAAGCGGGATGTTGGCCGCAGAAGCGGTCCCGCATAAGCGGAAACGGGACCGCAGAAGCGAAATCAACTGTTGACAGAAGGGTTTAAAATATTATATTTCATCCGCGAATAAAAGGTAGTTTCCACCATTTTTAAGCGACTTGGAGAGCTTTGGGCGAGAATTTTCGAGGGTTTTGACTGAGAATCAATTGGAGGTAAGTCTCTTGGCCTAATTATTCGAGTTTATGGTAGAAATTACATGTAAATTGTGGGAAATTCATCAAAAACAGGTCAAGCTAGGGCTTGAAAAGTTGTGATGTAAAAACGGATTTTTAAAGGGCATTTGAACTCCGATTTTGGTAAAATTGGTATGTGTAGACTCGTGGGGAGACGAGGAATCCAGTGATGTAAATTTCGTAATTTTTTGAGAAGTGGTCCCGGGGCTCGGGTTTTGCCAACTTAGTGAATTTTGGTATTTTTCGAGTCTTTTCGATTGGGTTATGTTTCTTTAGCCTATTGTAATGTATTCGTTGTGGTTTTAATCAGATTCGGCGTGCGAAGAGGTTGATTCGAAAGGCAAAGGCATAGCGAGCTAGACTTGTGGCCGGCTTGAGGTGAGTAATAGATGTAGATGATGACCTGAGGGTTTGAAACTCCGGTATATCACATTGTGACGCTATATTGAGGCGAGACACGTACTCTATGACGAGTGCGGGGTCGATTGTGACTGGGGATTGTGACCTAGTCCGTTCCGATTGATGTTCGTATTGTGTTCTTGACTACTTGGATTTTATGAATATGTTTGGGGCTTTGTGCCTATCATTTGCATCCTTCAGGGATCCTTATCACTGCTTCCATGATGCTTAGCATATTTCATGATATCAGTCCTGAGTTAGACACTGCCTCGAAATGTTTAGTAAATAAATAAAGGTTTAAGCACTTAGCTCTATAATTCCTAATAATTGAAACAAAAAACGGACAATTTGACTGTGCCCGATTGGCTTGCATGCACTATATATATATCTGGACTGAGTGTGGATCGGGCTGCACGCCGCATCGAATATTACGATGATATTGCGCTTGGGCTGTAGGAGCCCCTCCGGAGTCTGAACCCCCACAGTGAGCGCGGGTACCCAAATGGATCGGGCTGCGCGCCGCAGCGGTCATGTGCATTGCATTGCATTCATGCATTTGTATCTGTTGGTCTTAATTGTCATTGTCTGCCGTTGTTTCATCATTTAACGTGCTGAATCGTTGATTATAACTTTATATTGTAATATTTCGGGATTTCTTACTTTCAGTCATTATATATGTTTATTACTCACTGAGTTGGAAGTACTCACTTTACTCCCTGCACCATGTGTGCAGATTCAAGTGCTCCGGAGACTTAGTGGAGCTGTTTGCTGTTTTCGTGAAGTTTATTTTCAGGAGTTGTTGAGGTAGCTGCCTGACGTCCGCAGTACCCGACACCTCCCCTTTATTTCATTTATCTTTCCATATCCTAGACTTCTTTATTACTATGGATATATTACTCTGTTACATCTAGAGGCTCTAGACTCGTGACTCCAGATCTATTGGGGAATGTTTGGATATTCGTTATTATTTTTCGTACTATTTTATTTAGATTCGTATTGGAACCTTGATAATTGCTATTTTAATCGTATTATTTGTTAACGGATTGCGTATTTGGGTTGATAGTATTTAATTGGTCGGGCTTGCCTAGCATTAGTGTTGGGCGCCATCACGACCGGGATTGGGGTGGTGACAATTTAAAAGGTATTTATTTATTAACTTTTGTTATGTCTTTACTATATAATAGTCCATAATTTTTTATAAACATTTTTCTATATATTTTTTTTCACGTTTACGAGAGACAATACTTATTAATTTAATAGCTTAGTATTAACTAGTAACTATTTACAAATAATTAGTTATCATGGTATTGTATCGTAAATTATGTGTCACTTTATTAACTTGTTGAAACTTAAAAAAAATGATGCTAGAATATCGTATTTAAATTATGAATTATGTTTTTATATATATTTTCTTTCAAATAGAAAGCATATTAAATAAAAGGAGTATTTTAAGAAAAATATCAAATTATAATATCGAAATTAATTTTAAGAAAGACGTGAAAATAATTTTTTTTCTGACCTTTATTGCTTTTCCATATATACCTATAGTACTAGTGTATTCTTGTATTCCCTGCGTTTGGGTTTCGAAAATGTATTGCTTTTGCTTCGGTTACCTTTTTCGATTGTGATTACTGTTTATCTTTATATGGACTCTCCTTTATCATATTTTCTTACCTTAACTGTGGTGTTTATGCATTTCTTTAGCCAAGAGTTTATCAGAAATACCCTCTCTATTTTTTATAAGGTAGGAATAAGGTTTGCGTACACTCTACCCTCTCCTGACTTCACTTGTGTAACTTTATTGCGTACATTGTTAATTATTTATCATCCAATTTTCACGGCTTGGATTTACATGGAGCTTAAGGTAACGCCTAGTAAACCGGTTGTTCGAGGAACAAATAGGAAAATCGATGAAAGTTTACATTGACGATATATTGGTTAAGTCCCTGCGAGCAGAGGACCATTTAAATCATTTGCAGGAAACCTTCAGCAAATTGAAGAAGTACAATATAAAGCTGAACCCGGAGAAATGTGCGTTTGGAGTCGGATCAAGTAAATTCCTTGGATTCATGGTATCCAACTACCTTTTACCGCTTTTAAATTACTTGATTATTGTGATTATGGAGATATCTTGAAACGAATCATGTGTATGTGAATCCGTTCTATTTACTGTGCTAAAAATCATGTCATACGTGTACACTTTAATAACACTTTATTATTATTATTATTAAGATTGTTTGGCAAAGGCGCACGAATGCGTACCTTGGTTTGTTTTAAGGATCATAATTATGTCACGCGAACGTATACATAATTATGATAATAGATTTAAAACGCGCCTAAACATTCTACGAATATTTAAAAGTTGATTAGTTTAATGTTTGGGATTAATGGCAAAAGTCTGGGATTTCCTTTGTATGTTTTCACCGGTACTTTAACAGTGTTCTTATTACTTTATTGTTTATACCACATGTTGCTTCCTGTTGCCATTCACTTATTCCTGCTTTAATTATTAGCTTTATACTTTTATACTACACAGGTTACTTTGACTAGTAGGTCTTGACTTATACCTCGTCACTACTCCACCGAGGTTAGTCATGATACTTATTGGGACCCTAACGCTAAGATTAGGGATGTGAGCTTTGTCTAGGTTAATTAATCTCCTACCTGCACTTGGCAATTTAGAGAATGAGTTCAAATTTATTGTACCTGCAAAAGAAAAACTAGGTTAGTTAAATAATCCGCCATTGTGTTGCCCTCCCTTAGAACATGTTGGAAGATCACATTGAACCTTAGGCCATCAAGTCAGACTTCAGGCTAGTAGCCCGCTGTTCCGAGAGGTTGTTTCGAGTGCGGGGATCTTGGTCACGTGAGGAGGTTATGCCTCAGGCTTCGGGGCAAGGCAGTACCACAGGGTTCTCGGCCTATGATTACAGTGCCAGCTGCCGCACTAGCCGTCGAGCGCCTAGAGGCGGATGGCAGGTGGGTAGGGGCCGTCCTAGAGGTGGAGGTGAGTCTGGCGAGGGCCAGCCAGGTGCATGCCAATCAGGTGGAGGCCAGTCAGTCAGCGCTCCAGCTAGGTTCTATGCTTTTCCAGCCAGATCAGATGCAGTGGCCTCAGATGCCGTGATCACATATATTATTTCTGTCTGCGGTACTTTGTTGGAATATTATATTGAAAGATGCAAGCCACAACCATAACTAGCTAGTTAGATTCGGGTCAATTGGTTTTTGGCTCTTTACAAACTTGTTTTTAGTTTTATGACCCTACCTCTTTTTTTACACATGAGAGATTTACTTTTACACATAAGGGATCTACCTTTAACACATAAGAGAACTAAAAAAGTTATTTTCTTAAATTCAAAATTGTAAAGGGGCATAATGTACAAATAGCAAGTTAGATTCGGTGTATTTTTATGAACAATACATGCAAAGATAATTACAAGAGACAATATTATTAGGATTCTAAGTTACATGTACTAATTCCGTACATAACCTTTTACACCATCACCAAGCTAAATCATCTATAAGTGACCTGATTATGCTAATATTCTTTTCAGGGGCGGCACAAACATAAGTGTAGCCTAAAGCCAAAGTTTAATGTGGGGTCAAAATTTTTAAAAGAAAATTATGATATATATTTTTATTTAAAGTCTATTTTTCTATCTTTTTGAGATGCAAAGTTAATAATTTTATTATAATCGATTTCCTCTAATAATTCCTTTTCAATTGATCATATAGCCAACCCATTTAATCTATCTTGAGATATTATTAATCTCAGGTAAGATTTTATCAATTATAATATTGAAAAACTTCTTTTCTTTGAGGCAACTGTTATAGAAAAACTCTACTTTTGTACGAAAAGTACTAAATATATTTTTTTAAGTACCTATAAACATATATTTTTTCTAAAAAAATGGGGCCTCCAAAATTTGGGGGCTTAAGACAAACGCCTTACTTGAAACAATGTTAGAGCCGGCCATGATTTTTTTACATTATTGGTGTGTAGAATTTAAATTTATATTATTAATACAAAATATAATATATTCTCTTGATTCAACGAAAAGAAACTTTGTCAAAATGTAAGCAAGTCGTCTTTGAATAAGCAATTAACAAAAGTAGAATGAACTATGAAGCCCAATGCAACATGTACTCGTTCAAAGGCAAGTCAATTGCCATATACATTGTATTAGAATATATCTACACTTCATTTATTGGGAGACAAATAATTCCAATATTATTACATAATGTATGTACCAGTAAGATTAAGAAGAGCTCCTCTAAGATCAAGAAGAAGCTGTTGCACCAACTTTTCATTGAATAAAGAAAATTTAAAAATATAATAATAATAATAATAATAATAATAATAATAATAATAATAATAATAATAATAATAATAAACTCAGACGAAGGGCGAGAACAAATATTTTAGACGTTACATCAATATAATATTATATACCTAATTTAATTCTCTAATGTGGACTTCTATTCATATACCCAATATTCTTCCCAAATATAAAGTTGGGGGATTATTTGTATGATAAATTTCGAAAGGCCAAACTTTTCATCAATGCATTATAAGCTTGAAAGCATCATTTAGACTCTCCACCACATATTCATAACCAAGATTGGCAGCTCGACCCTGGAACTCATCAAACTCAGCCTCTGGAACTTGTATCCCAACTAAAACATTTGCACCAATTTGTCCCTTTTCAAAAGCAACACAAAAAATAGAACAAATTACTCCAAAATAATAGCACAAAGACTAAATGCATACTTGTACTAGCAGTGAAAAATGGAGGTATAAGTTCTAAATGGTTACCTGTGCGCGATAATGGATCAAACTTATATTCCAACGCGGGCTGAAAGTATCTAAAAACTTCAACAAAGCACCAGGCTTCTCCGGAAAAGTGAATCGACAAAGAAGCTCATTGGGAAGATTTGATCTACCACCCATCTGGAAAAGACATAGGGTTGTTACATAAATAGCTGGTTAGATTCAATGTTTACTTTTTTTTAGCCGTAGATTATACACAGTTATACATATATTGTACATAATATATAAATTCATTCACCGACTATTTTTAATTTAAGAGATTAGGCAGAAATCAATATCTAATGAAATCTCCATATTTCACTAAATCAAGTACAATCAATTCAACATGCTTTTCACTACAAAGAAACAAACCTTGGCTCTTTGGTAATGTACTCAAAACAACAAAGTATGAGACTAATATTCTTTCTACGATTGAGGATGTCAATTATCAAATACATTGATATACTACTTAAAACTAATTACTTTTGCGATTCATTAAATAACAATAAGTAATAAACACAGTGTCATCTGTAGGATTTGGCAAAAAAGGGCAGCCCGGTGCACTAAGCTCCCGCTATGCGTAGGGTCCGGGGAAGAGACGGACCACAAGGGTCTATTGTACGTAGCCTTACCCTGCATTTCTGCAAGAGGTTGTTTCCACGGCTCGAACCTGTGACCTCCTGGTCACATGACAGTAACTTTACTAGTTACGCCAATAGGCCGTTTCCATTGCTCGAACCGGTGACCTGCTAGTCACATGGCAGCAACTTTATTAGCTATGCCAAGGCCCCTCTTCGTCATTTGTAAGGTTTGATTCCATAAAAAAGATGAAAATCAGGAGTTTACCAAATGCCTCAAGTGATCTTTGACCAAGTCATTGTCCGTAAGATTAACAGTATGCAATTGTGCTGATTTCATCCTCTCCATCAAAGTTTCAGGTTCTGATTCTTTTTCAATGCCAACACTGCAGATCAAAACAGAACACAAGATTTTGAATAAAAAGGGTTCCAATGTAAAAGATAAATTCTAGTTAACAAAGAGTGAAGTCTGTTAAAATAAGAGATCAAGAAACTTGCCTGTAAAGAACTTGAGCTTTTTCATTGCCAGAATTATATCTGTACTTAACTTCAGTAAATTTCATTGTTGTTCCGACCTGTGATCCAAGTCAATATTTAACATTTGTCAGACAGACTTAACGGATATACAGTCAAACCTCTCAATAACCGCCTCATTTGTTCTGAATTTTTGTTGTTGTTATAGCGAAGTGTTGTTATATAGAACTTATATTATAACATAGCATGAAAATTGGTTCCATAAAAAGCTTGGCTTTTATAGTGAGTGACTGTTATATAGCGATGATGTTATAGAGAGGTTTAACTAAGGAAAAATGACATATTAAGTGCTATAAGTCAAGTGACCTGTTCACAGAACCGTTTGAAGCTTCCCGGCTCTTCTGGCATAAATGTAACTAGCACAGCTTCCCGCTTTCTACCAACATCTGCGAGCTCGCTTATCAATCTTAGTCTATCAAAGTTCGTATTAGCTCCACTTGTTATTGCTATGACGTTTTCATCCTTCAGGCCATAGTATTTGCAGTATGCTTCAGCTCCGGCTAGAGCAAGTGCACCTGCAGGCTCTAATATGCTCCGTTTCTCTTCAAACATGTCCTATCCAAAAAAAAAAAACAAGCTACTGTCATGTCTAATATACTAAAATTCAGATAAGAAAATCAGTCGTCAATTGGCCAATTCCTATGACCTGCTGCGCGAAATAGCCACTTCTAGTTTATTTTGAAAATGGTCTATTATATGACAAGATAAATGAGGTACAGATATTGTGGTTTTGTCATACAGCATAACACTATAGGCGTGCAAAGTTAGACCCAGGATTTTTATGCAACGGCGGCGCAGTATTCTGCTCAACCAGTGCCACCTAAAGGCTTTTAGTGTTCAGGGTGCCAAGTACTTTAAATTAATCATTTTCAAGGTATATACATATACATTTACAGGATTTCTGCCAAAGCTTACGAGGTCCAGTGACCCCTCACTTTAACACATAGCTCCGCCTCTGCAGGCGTGATGAAGGAAGAGCAAGTGATGGTCATTTTTATAAAACACTCAATTAAGGACCCTTTTATAAAGAGAGACATTGACCAAAATTGTGATGGTCATTGTCATTCCAGGGAGATAGCTGATGCTTGAAAAAGCATACTAAAGGGTATTGAAACATTTAGTTTTCAGTAATAGTAATGGTGAAAGCAAGCAGATAAAATAAGGTTTTTTGTAATCCATGTATAAAGTGAATTGTAATAAGTTGATGGCTAACCTTTATCGATGCACATATAGCGTCGCGATTGACTAGGACCACGCCATCTATTAATTCCTTACAGAGACGGAAAGTTTCTTCGCCAACCACTTTAACAGCAACACCATCTGCAAAACGTCCGACTTGGTCTAGCATTACTCTCTGACCATAGTGTAATGACAATGCCATTGCATTTGCATCAGATGGCTCAACTCCAATAATCTTTATATGAGGGGCAACTCTTTTCATATAGGCAGCAATACCAGCTATAAGACCACCTCCACCAACAGGCACAAATATCGCATGTATTTTATCTTTGAGTTGGCGATTAATCTCCATACCGATAGTACCTTGCCCTACGATGATATCTGGATGATCAAACGGAGGGATGAAGATGCGGCCTTCCTCTTCAGCCCTCTTTTTGGCGTATGCTTGAGCTTCATCATACGCGTCCCCCACGAGAACAACATTAGCACCCAATCTTTTTACTGATTTCCACTGCTCATTTGGTAAAACAAAGAACAATTTAAAAAAGAAATGAGCTCAAAAATAGTTAAAACAGGACAGCTATATATGGGAAGCATAAAAGGCAACCCGGTGCAGAAGTTAGGCGGATGTAGGACTTAAGTTCTACGGGTTCAATCTTTAACATATTTAACCCATTGTATATTTTTTAATATTATGAGTTCATAACTACTAATTTTTGCAATTTTAACGAACTTCTATACATATGTTCCACGAAGAAAGTACTGGGTTCATATGAACCCGATACTACCACTCTACATCCGCCTCTGACTAAGTATCCCACGTTTATACAGGATCAAAGGAAGGGTTGCGCCCTAAGGGGGTGTGATGTAGCAGCATAACATGACGCAAGCATTGGTAGCTGATTTCACGGCTCGGCCCTGTGGCCTATAGGTCCAAGGGGGTGTGATGTAGCAGCATACCATGACGCGAGCATCAGTAGCTGGTTTCATGGCTCGAACCTGTGATCTATAGGTCATACGGAAATAACTTTGTCGTTGCTCCAAGGTTCCCTTCATATATGGAAGCCATAAAACCCAAAATTCATAGCAAATTCTAACCTTAATCCGCCTCTGACTAAAGTATCCCACGTTTATATAGGATCAAAGGAAGGGTTGCGCCCTAAGGGGGTGTGATGTAGCAGCATAACATGACGCAAGTATCGGTAGCTGATTTCACGGCTCGACCCTGTGGCCTATAGGTCCAAGGGAGTGTGATGTAGCAGCATACCATGACGCAAGCATCAGTAGCTGGTTTCACGGCTCGAACCTGTGATCTATAGGTCATACGAAAATAACTTTGTTGTTGCTCCAAGGTTCCCTTCATATATGAAAGCTATAAAACCCAAAATTTATAGCAAATTCTAACCTTAATCTCTGGTGTAGTAACAGGCATCACAATGACAGCATCGCAGCCAAGTCTTTGAGCAGCTAATGCAACGCCTTGCGCGTGATTCCCAGCTGATGAGCATATGACCCCTCTTTTCAGCTGCTCTTTGGAGAGATTTACCATCATATTGTATGCACCTCTAAGCTTGAATGAGAAGACCTGTAAAGAGTATATGAACAATGTTACTAACTGGTCATCTCCAATTAATGCAGAAATATCTACAACTATAAGAATCTACTCTATATCAGAAGAATTTCAGAAGCTATCAGAATAGTAGAAATAAGTATGAACTATTTATGTTAACACTAGAATAAGAAATGAATTTGGGGAAAGAAAAACACAAGATTAGACAAATCTTTATTTTTTTGTTCTAAAAATGAAGTTGCATAACCAAACGCCGTTGCCGGGGATCGAACCCGGGTCACCCGCGTGACAGGCGGGAATACTTACCACTATACTACAACGACTTGTTGATTTGAGTTGAGAATGGACCGTATATCTAGTAAATATAACTTCCTTATTTAGCTCAGTTACAAGAATGATGGAATTAGCTGTTTTCACATCTTTTTGTTTCTTGGTTTGAACTTTGAGGTATGATGAAACCATTGTTTACTTTTGCTTTTTTTTTTTTCCCCCTTAGGAATGAAATCCCACCTAACTCCAATGAACCTAAGCTGATATAACTTAAAAATATTTGGAAACTTATACAACGGAACAAAAGTTTTATCCTTTATCATTATCACTTGTTTTAGCCTAGGTTATTAAATGGAAAATATGCTGGGTTCCCTCACCTATCATGCTCCTACAAATTTATGGACAATAGTTCAAACACAAAAAATAAAAAAAAGACAAAAAAAAAAAAATGTGTTATACTTTAGTCATAACTTGAAACACAACTTCATTTTCCTAGAAAAATTATGACTAATAGTTTAAAATATTATTACCTAAAACTTGCTTCACGCTCTTACAAATCTTATGGACGATAGTTACAATCATAAATAAATTATGTTGTCCTAATTTAGCCTTAATTTGTAACATACTTGTTGCTCCTATAAATTTTAAGTTTATTGTTTATTATTATTGATAACCCACCGATTATGGAGTCCATTACGCAGATGATCACTGAACTACTGGAAATTATGGAGCAAAGTCACTTTTCTACTTGTAACAAGAAAGTCACTCAATTATTCCTATTGCACATTGATCATTACTCAACCGGATTTCTTAATATTTTCCGGTGAGAATAACTGACTTGGCAGTCCACATAGACTTTTTATATTTTTGGCAACATAAAATAATTATCACCCAAAGAAAAAATAAATCCAACCTAATCCATTAAAGGTAAACCCACCCGAAATAAACCTTACTCCTAAACGTATCTCTCTTCCAAAAACCCTTTTACCTATTATTATTTTATGAAACTCTCTTCTTCTTCCCTCAAGTAGAAGTTTTCATGGTTTTACTAATCCAACTGAACTTTCAGCATCGAAAATAGTTAATAAGAGCAGTTATTTAGTTACATGGTATATCATAGTCCAATTAATACCATTCAGAAATTAAGACTATCAACTTTCCATGACTCATTTGATTCCCTCGATATTATTTTGGTTCCACCATTGTGTCTCTTATTCTCTTAATTTTTAAAAGAATAATAATAATGGGTACAAGGGAGAGCAACAGAGATATGCTTATACGTAAAAGGAGTGAAACAAAATTTCTTTAAAAATAAGACGGGAATGCAATAAATAAACTATAATGTAAGATTAAATAAATGAAAAAAAAAAAATAGTACTCCAACTGATTTTATTAATATGATGTGTTACAAAGTCCGATGGTTCAAGCGAAGAAGAAAAGAGTTACTATATAAAATAATAATGGGTCCAAGAATTTTTGGAAGAAAGATGCGTTTACAAGTAAAAGTTTATTTCGGGTGGTATTAAATTTAATGGCCAGGTTGGGTTAATTTTTATTTGGATGATAATTATTTTACGTGGCAAAAAATATAAAAAGCTCATGTGGGCTGCCAAGTCAGCTTTTTCTACTGCATAATATTAAGAAAACCGACCGAGTGATCATCGATCAGATGGAATAAGGATAGTTAGGCGACTTTATTGTTACATATAAAAGAAAAATGACTTTAATTCATAATTTTCAACAGTTCAATGATCATCTAAGTAATGGACTCATCGATTATAGCGAAGTAGATACATTAAGTTATAATGACAATTTGCTTAAGTATTCGATCAATTTATAAAAGGTATACACATGTTCCTCGAGGAAATGGGCTTTTATGACCATTTACAATATTAAAATTATAACAATGTCCTTTTTACATCTCTTATATATTGGATTATTCAAGTTGGATTATTTGAGAATCGACAGGCGTTAACTACTACTCTTTTTCTTAATTATTACTGAAAGAGTGACACCTACCTAATATTTTCAAAAAAAAATATTAAACAACAACAATATAGAAAATCTACAAAAAGATTTACAAAAATAAGGTATTGTCATTTAATAAAATTTCAACTCACCTCTTCAAGCTAATTTAAAAGTGGTAGTAGGAAATAGATATCTAAGAAACTTTACCATAATTTTCACTCGAGCAACTTCTTTTCCATTTCGTCCAAATGTTTTTTTTTTGTTGACATTTATCTATATAGATAGTAGAAACTACTAAAGATTATTACTACCTCATAACGTGAATTTTGTTTAATTAATATTTCCATCTTTTAACGAAAGATCGTTCATTTATTGCCACTTGATTCTATTTTTTGTTATTTTTTATAAGAAATATTAGTTTATAAAAATCTTCTTTAATCAATTTACTCGTTTCTAGGGAGGATTGAACTTGTTGAAATGAAAGAGTTTATAGAAAGCACAAAATTCATTAATTCTCGTGTGTAGCACATGGGCTCATGTCTCCTAGATGATAATATAAAATCAAATGAAAACACATAAGTTATCCCTAAAGTTCTCCCCAAGACTCAATTACACACTTTAATTTTATGAGCGTCTCATTACCTCCCCATTTCTGTTTTTTTTTTTTATCTGAAGTGAAATTAATACTACCAAAACATATATTCCCACATCCCCTTCCCCATACTATGTACATGGAAGGGGCAAGCTCGTAAAACTACATAAAAATAAATTACTCCTTTTGTTTATTTTAGTTATTTACTTTTGATTTTGTACTCCCTAAAACAAAAAAATATTTGAAGTATGTATTTTACAGTTTTACGCATAATAATGATATCATTTCAAAAAGTATTGACAAAGAATTGGGGACTAAGTAATTAATGTAAAACAAGAAAAAAAAAATTATCTTTCTCTTGATTTGCTAAAATGGACAAGTAAAAGTGAAAATATATTTTTTGGAATAGTGGACAAGTAAAAATGAATAAAGTACTACTAGTAGTACTTTGATGTAAATTCTAAAAGTTTTACCTAGTTTTGAAGCTTTAAAACCTTACAACATTTCAAAATTAACGAAATAATAGTTTTGTGCAGTTCTTTATCTTTTGCATCAATTACAATTTACTGACTAAATAGCTAAAGGGAAATAGATGGGAAAAGTAAAGAGTTTCCAAATAAACAAGGCTGCTTACCAGACTTGAGAAAGTTCAAACAGAGTTACTCTTTTTCTTTTTCCCCGAATAAAGTTACTCTCATTCGATATGATTTCTAAAATATAAGTGGTCAAAGAGCAAACCATAAAACTTCGATAACTATATGGATGTTTAATTAAGGGAAGTGAGTACTGCTTTCCAAAAAAGAAAGAGAGATTTTAAAATGAATATGGATTGAAATTTGAAAGGGCACACACGTACTTCAGGTTCTTAGCTGTTAATTTTTTTTTTTTTAAAAGAACTGCAAAGCTTAAGTATTTCCTTACCACAATTAACAAATATATATATTTTCATACAACAAATAAATATTACTTGAGCAATATCTTTTGGTAAATATGAAATACTTAAGACCATCTTATTTGTATACGGTCAAAATCGGGCTTGTCCTGGAACGAGGCAGGCCAAGGTTCGACCCAGTTGCGGATGTACATGGATACTTATGGGTGCTTGAGCACCCATTACTTTTAACCGGATTTAGTAAATTTGCATAGGCAATTATAAAATAGTTAGGTAAATATAGAGTGAGCACCCATAACTAAACTTTTTTCCTCTTCATTCGGATTTTTTGTCGGCGAGCACCCATCACTTTAAAATTCTGGATCCGCCACTGGTTCGACCCTATGTTATATCGGACCGCCGTGTAAAGTTAGATTGTCGAGCTCGAGACCCAGAGACCGATCGAGATTCAGGTCGGCCAAGATTGGAGCCAAGCAGGATAGATATCGAGCAAGGTCGAGGGAAGCTTATCGAGTCAAATAACGGAAAACCAAAATATCCCCAGTCGGGCGAGGATCAAAGCCGAAATCTCGGCACGTATCAAGAAGAGGCCGACTAATTAGCCAATCATGGGATTTCTTACTGTATTTAGAATTATACCAAGAGTAGAATTTTCCTACTATATAAAGGGGTTTGATCATTTGTAAAACACATTATATTCACGCAATTCAAAGCAATATACTATTCTGATCTAAGCTCTCCATACTATTCTGTTATTTATTTCATATATCACTTTGCTCGTTCCTTTGGTTCTAGGGTAATCTATCTCAAAGGCCAAAGCTGCATATCTCATTTTGTTTGCTTTATTCTTATTTTCAGTTAATTTCAATATCAATATTGCTTTTTTCTCAGTTTGTACCAAGTAAAATCACGTGTCTATAAAACCACAATATAAATTCAATTGTTATCCGTTTTTGGGATAAACATTATTAAAAGTTTAAGATGATAGAGAAAGTATATCTTAATTTTCTTAACTATAGTATTTTTAACACTTCCCTCCCGTGAACATGATTTTTATAAACTTACAGGGGGAACACATTTTTTTCTACATAATTATGTTTTTACTACACCATCTCACTTGAACCTATTGTTTTTATGGGCCAAGAATATGGAAATTCTTGTTTTGATAACGTGAAAATCGAACTCGTGATCTTTGTTTGCTTTAATAAGTAGTTCTTCTATTTTAATTTATGTGATACTTTATTTATTGGGAGTCAAACTATGTGAAGTTTGACTAACAGTTTAAAATATATTTTTTATATATTGAAATGATAGTAAGTGTAACTTACAATACTTTTCATATAGTTTTTGAATATTCAAATTCTAATTTTGAAATACTAAATTGAACTAATCCAATCTACCTTCAAAGTTTAGTCAGGTGAACTCTCGATAAGCAAAATATGTCATATAGATTGAGACCGATGGAGTATCGTATCGTATTAAAGCGAGTGATCATCTTTTCTAAACATTTAAGTCGTTTATGAAGTATTTGTTTTTTGTTTAATTATTATATCTTCGAGAAATGAAGCTAACAAAATATAATTACGTAAACTATAGGATGAGAAACATACAGGTTGAAGATCCTCTCGTTTAAGCCAAACGTTAACCCCCAACTTCTCTGAAAGCTTCGGCGCAAGCTGCAATGGCGATTCATTTGCTACATCGTACACTTTCGTACCCAATATATCCACCAAATACTGAAATCCGTTCTCACCTCCATTACCGCCTACCGGATAATTCGGTATCAAGTACCCAGGCTCGCACTGTAACGAATTCGGAGAAACTACTAGCAATGGAGTCGGAGGAGGAGGAGATGGTGGTGAAACTTTGATTGTCAATGTATCTACGGCCGTCACCGGTAAATTAGGCAACAATTCCACCGCCGCTTTGGACATGGCGGTGGAAATTTTAACGGTGTCATAATTGCCGTTAATGGCTGATATTTTTGCCGGGAATTTGGGGCGTGAAAAAAGTGAGTTTACAGGGGCGAAAATTAGACCTGCCATATTGAACTATGCGCAAGTGATGGATATGTATTCACTTCTTCACTTAAATAGGCGAAGGAAAAAATAAGAGAGAATTCAAAAAGTATGGTACCTAATTAATTAATACTTAACAATTAATAAGTTTCAACCACACCACCAAAAGTTGTGTTGCTTTGATAAGTACCTAATTATTCTTATTTACGGATTTTCGAGTCTCGGGAATGGAATTACTTTAGATTAATAGAGGCAGATTCAGGATATGAAACTTATGTGTTCCTACATCGACTTTAAGTAAATTTGCAATAATAACTAGGTTCATGAATATATATTTTTAGATATTATTTAGTGAACTTCTTAATATATAAATAGAGTCTGAGCAAAAGCTACTGAGTTTCTGTTAACCCGTATGTCCTACTCTAGATCCGCCCCTACTTAGATAGAAAGTGTTTACCTCACACCGCCTCTAAAATTCAGCATATTTGTTTTATGCTTTCTCTTTTATGTGTTGGGGTTTTAATGAGAGAATCAAATTTACTTTAACTTTTTGTGTAAATTTGAACATAAAATCTTCTACTAAATTTTTTAAAAATAAAATTATTTAATAATTACATAAAAAATACTATAAGTCATAATATTAATAATTTAAAATAGTTAACAAATATTTAAAATGTTGGTAATGGAACATACATCTTTAATTATCTAGTGCCACATAAAAATAGACTGGAGAAATTATTACTTCCAAAATAGACAAGGGAAAGGACGGTTGGACTACAATTAGAAAAAAACATCCGAGTTCTTTGTTTATATTGGAGAAAATCCAATTATGCATTAACTTGGTGCACTAGGCTAAAACTATGGCATAGGCTACATGGCTAAAATTGGGCATAGAGTTAAGAGTGTGGTTTCAATAAATACTGAATTAGTTATGCACCTCTATATTTAGTAACTTCAACTAAGTGGTGTTTGATACTACTATTTTTTATTTAATAAAGCATCTTAAATTGACCAATATATACTAAAAGGTACTATTCAATTAGCATTACATTCTGCCTACCAGTCGTATATTGATTGTGCACCAAATAGTCTAAACAGACGTCACAAATAGTAGACTGCCAAATGTTATAATGGGCAGACCAAACATCCCAGCCCGAGCAGTGAATTAAGCATGTACAATCAGATATCTCTATAACAATCATCGTCTATAATAATATTTTATTATAATGACCAAGTTTCTTTGGAACCACTCTTTCATATTATATGTTAATATATATTCTCTATAACAACTATTCACTATAGCAATAAAAAATATCGAAACAGAACGACTGTTATAAAAAAGTTTGGCCGTATATATATGAAGGGATCCACCCCCAATTACCTTTAGAAAGACCATCAAATTAAGTATTTCCCCCTCCTCAATCAAGTTTTAAATTTAAGTCTTGGATATAAATTCATTTTGGTCGAAAACACTTTAGCCTTCAAAGTTCGATATTCCTATGCAGATTCGGATTAACAGGGCTTCAAAGCGGATACCAATTAACAAGCGCACAACCTCTAACGTAATTTTATAAGTGGGGTTTGGGGAGGGTATTATATACGCATACATAATCCTTACCTTATGAATATAGATATGTTATTTTCGATAGACCCTCGGCTCAAGAACAGTAAAGGAAACAATAAACAATAACAACAACAAGGTAATAGGACAACGAAAGCAAATGACACAGCATGAAAAGCATAACAATAAAGGTTTCGATTTTAACACTGACACTTTTTATGTGGACAATACTCTATCAAAATATTTTTCTCTTAAAAAAAGATTATCTATATATATATATATATATATATATATATATATATATATAT
>NC_031998.1:39540750-39544763 GCF_001879085.1 Nicotiana attenuata
TATATATATATATATATTGTGGACAATAAATTTGCATCGAGAAAATAAAATCAAGACCGAAAATATCACAACAATCGTAGTATTTTATTTCGAATATTTGAGTGTATAATCTCTATGATTCCTCTGATTCTACTTTTCTAATTGTAAATAAATTCAAGGGCCTTTGAGCTTGATCTTGAATCTATGTTTGTTGCCACGAACGATGATCTTGAATTCAACTGGCACGAACTTTGATTTGAACTCGCGCTCCTTGAACCTTGATTTGTTCTTCGTTCTTTGTTCTTGAGCTTGAACTTGATTTGTTCTTCTTTCTTGAGCTTGAACTTGATTTGTTGAACTTGAACTTGAAGCTTGAAACTTGTGGAGGAATTTGCGGTGTTTGATCCACGAGTTCTCTCTTGCTTCTTGTTATAACTTCTGGTGTCTTTTATGGATTATGAAGACTCCTATTTATAGTTGTGGAAGGGAGGAGTTATGATAAGAACAAACTCTTTCCGACCAATCAAATTGAAGTGTCACATGACCGCATTTGATTGGCCAAAACATGTCACTTGCACACGTGGCGCAATTTCATTGGCCTTTTAGTGTGACTTGACATGCCTTGTCATTTTGACACGTGGCATTATCATATTGGCTCTTCCGCTTGACTTGGCGCGCCACGTCATTTGACACGTGGCACCAAACCGGGCCTCTAGGAAGATGACATCTTGGGCTTAATGAAGTGGGCTAATCACTTTAGCACAATTAAATAGGCTAACCCAATGGATTAAGACTTATTTATTTAATCCATATATATTGGACTTATATAATTACTTCAATTATATTAGCCCATAATATTTATTTGGACCAATATATTTTGAATTTAAAATATAATCCAAATTATTTTATGAATTTAATTCAATAAAATTCATATGCCTACAAATGCCCTCTACTTCAAGACTTGTCAAAGTGTAAACTTTAAAGACTAGACTTGAAGTATTAGTTTAAAAAAAACAATTTGTATTTTGCCATTTCCGAATGCTTTCACGGCAGCTTAAGGTAACTCATTTTGTCTGATAATAGGTGAATTTGACTATAATCACACCATTAAATAATCACCTTCTTGTGTAGTTTTAATGCTAAAAGTGATGACAAAATGCTCTTATTAGTGCTTTTCATGATTTGTAGGTGATATATGTATAAGGAAGGCTAAGGAGCAGTTTTGGAGTTAAAAGTGATGAAAAAGAGGCCAACTGTGAAATTTCCCAAGTGAACCATGCAAAACAGGCTGAAGATTCAGAGTACTAGATCCACCGAGGTTCCACCGCGACCGCGGCAGAACCGCGGTGGGAAGCAGCTTCAGAAGATCAGAGAATCCACGAGGGTGTTTGGCCGCGGTTCTACCGCGACCGCGGCAGAACCGCGGCAGGCGCAGAAACTTCAGGGACCAAAGTGTCAATTACGGGATTTTTAGACCTAAACCCTATTTAAAACATTAGACTTCGCCCAAGAGAGGCATGTATTGATTTTTAAGGTTCTTAGCAAGGAAAACCATTGTGAGAGAATACTCTAAACATCTTTCTTCTTTTCTTTGATTTTTATGATGAATTCAATCTTAGTTTCTTTTCCCATAGCCATGAGTAGCTAAATTCCTTGTCGAAGGTTTTGATGGAACCTATTGGGTGATGAACTTCTTGTTTATGTGAATACAAATTGCTAGTTTAATCTCTATTTGTTCAACTTCGTGTTCGTTGTAGTTAATTGACAGGATCCTCAATTAGCTGTGCCTATTTAGTGTGCATAACTTGGAAAAGAGTGCATATTTAGGGTATTGTTGAACAACACCACTCCTAGATTATTAGAGGAATCTATAATTGCGGGTTTAAAGGCGGGATTAGGGATAACGAAGCCTTGGGTGTAATCTAAAGTGAATCGTGCTAAATAAAGTAAGCTAGTGTATCTCGGGAGAGCGCAATAGTAAATTACTGTGATTACTCGGGAGAGATTTGCGGTAAGATTAG
Organism: Nicotiana attenuata; assembly: GCF_001879085.1. NCBI lineage: Eukaryota > Viridiplantae > Streptophyta > Magnoliopsida > Solanales > Solanaceae > Nicotiana > Nicotiana attenuata. The sequence goes on from NC_031998.1 coordinate 39,542,751, forward strand.
CGTTCATGATTGATAGAGATGTGTTGGTAAATTTGTATGAGCATAAACAGAAGGGATTCCATCAATAGGGGAAATCATTGCCTTAGCTTTTCCTCATAATTGTTTACAACCTTATTAGTTTAGTTTACAGCTATTTAATTACTTGCAAGCTAGTTGTTAAAGAACACCCAACTGAGATTTGAATATTTGGGAAGCTGGTTCTGAAGAATTAGTGGGTCTGAAGATAGTGGTTGATAGGTTAACTCTCTGTGGATTCGACCCTGGGTGTAATACTCGGTTATATTTGCAACATCCGCAGAGTCCTTTTTATAAGGCATAGTTGGGCGTGATCAAATTTTGGCACCGTTGCTGGGGAGTTAAGGGAATTATCAATTGCCATTGACAGAAATACAAGGATTCTTATTGTAGTCAGTCTTCTCTCTACCAACTTTTTCATTGAAAATTTGACGGTTGTTGATCTGGGTGCGCAGGTGTATGCCTAGAAATTCTACGAGGACTGGAGAACTACTTGAAGGACTCTCAGACCCCGAGAAGACATTCCGGGCATTGAATCGTGCCGACAAAAGACTTCAACAATCCCAACAAACACACCAACTCGAAATTGACATGGGCGACATAAACGACCCCAACGGGAACGTCAGGAATGAGCAATTGGCACCTCCTGTGCCTGAGGGTGCACTTTATGACTGGGCACAACCCACAACTGACAATCTGGCCACTGCCATTGTTGTGCCCGCAATACAAGCTGAATCGTTCCGGATCACAAATAACATGCTACACTTGTTGCAGAACAAGGGACTCTTTTCTGGGACACAACCAGAAGATCCTCAGCAACACTTAAAGAACTTCCTGTCTATATGCAAAACCCAAAGGCAACCCAACGTGACTCCGGAAGCAATCAGGCTATTATTGTTTCCATTCTCGGTGACAGGAGCTGCTCAGGTTTGGCTAAACTCGCTTCCCATAAACTCTATAGCAACTTGGGATGAGTTGGTCAAGCAATTTCACAACAAGTTCCATCCGCCCAACAAAACTGCTCAACAAATTGATGAGATTGTGAGCTTCAAACAGAAACCAATGGAGACACTACACGAGACATGGGGCAGGTTTAAAGGAATGTTGGTTATGTGTCCCCACCATGGTGTTCCAGAACAGATGTTGGGACAACGGTTTTACATGGGACTGTCAGACAGCTTGAAGAATATCGTTGATGCCTCAGCTGGTGGGGCATTCTTGAGCAAGATTTGGAGAGAAGGTCAGAATTTGCTTGACAAGATGGCGCAGAATTCGGGTTGGACATCTAGGAATGCACCTATCACTCCAGTGGTGCACTCAGTGCCTCTTGATCCTTCTAATACAATGGCTGAAAATATGGCGACTCTCTTGACACAAATGAGCATCCTCACCAAAAAGGTGGAGGAATCAGGGCAGAAGCAACAAGTTCATATAGTAGAAATTACCAATGGGGGCTTGTGCACATCTTGCATTAGCCAGCCAATTGGTAATCCTTGGAATACAGAGCATGATCATCATCATCAGCACCCTGAAGATATGAACTATGTGGCTAACTATGGGGTCAGAGGCAAGGTAATCAGAACTGGGGTCAGCAGACCCAGCAATAGTACAGGCCACCTCAGCCACAGTATAATGCCGGAAACATGGGAGGCATGAGACCCCCCAACAACATGGCACCGTATCCTAGACCACAGGGGTACAACAATCAGCAGCAAAGGTACCACCCACCTCAGCAACAACAGGGTGGAAGACAAGAAGACGGGTTTGCAAGACTTGAAGCAATGATGCAGCAGGTTATTGGGTCCAATGCTAAGATAAATGAAAGGGTGGATGCACATGATGCAGCTATCAAAAATATTGAGGTACAAGTGGGCTAGATTTCAATGTCACTTAACAATCGTCCTCAAGGGACACTACCTGCAGATACCCAAATCAATCCAAAAGATCAGGGCCCAAAGCAGCTGATGGCGGTGAGTCTTCGGAACGGTAGGATCTAGA
>NC_031998.1:39552910-39576162 GCF_001879085.1 Nicotiana attenuata
CTCGAGGACGAGCAAAGGTTTAAGTGTGGGGTGTTGATAATAGGTGAATTTGACTATAATCACACCTTAAATAATCACCTTCTTGTGTAGTTTTAATGCTAAAAGTGATGACAAAATGCTCTTATTAGTGCTTTTCATGATTTGCAGGTGATATATGTATAAGGAAGGCTAAGGAGCAGTTTTGGAGTCAAAATTGATGAAAAAGAGGCCAACTGTGAAATTTCTCAAGTGAACCATGCAAAACAGGCCGAAGATTCAGAGCACTGGGTCCACCGCGGTTACACCGCGACCGCGGCAGAACCACGGTGGGAGGCAGCTGCAGAAGTTCAGAGAATCCGCGAAGGTGTTTGGCCGCGGTTCTACCGCGACTGCGGCAGAACCGCGGCAGGCGCAGAAACTTCAGGGACCAAAGTGTCAATTACGGGATTTTTAGACCTAAACCCTATTTAAAACATTAGACTTCGCCCAAGAGAGGCATGTATTGATTTTTAAGGTTCTTAGCAAGGAAAACCATTGTGAGAGAATACTCTAAACATCTTTCTTCTTTTCTTTGATTTTTATGATGAATTCAATCTTAGTCTATTTTCCCATAGCCATGAGTAGCTAAATTCCTTGTCTAAGGTTTTGATGGAACCTATTGGGTGATGAACTTCTTGTTTATGTGAATACAAATTGCTAGTTTAATCTCTATTTGTTCAACTTTGTGTTCGTTGTAGTTAATTGACAGGATCCTCAATTAGCTGTGCCTATTTAGTGTGCATAACTTGGAAAAGAGTGCATATTTAGGGTATTGTTGAACAACACCACTCCTAGATTATTAGAGGAATCTATAATTGCGGGTTTAAAGGCGGGATTAGGGATAACGAAGCCTTGGGTGTAATCTAAAGTGAATCGTGCTAAATAAAGTAAGCTAGTGTATCTCGGGAGAGTGCAATAGTAAATTACTGTGATTACTCGGGAGAGATTTGCGGTAAGATTAGCGTTCATGATTGATAGAGAGGTGTTGGTAAATTTGTATGAGCATAAACAGAAGGGATTCCATCAATAGGGGAAATCATTGCCTTAGCTTTTCTTCATAATTGTTTACAACCTTATTAGTTTAGTTTACAGCTATTTAGTTACTTGCAAGCTAGTTGTTAAAGAACACTCAACTGAAATTTGAATATTTGGGAAGCTGGTTCTGAAGAATTAGTGGGTCTGAAGATAGTGGTTGATAGGTTAACTCTCTGTGGATTCGACCCTGGGCGTAATACTCGGGTTATATTGCAACGTCCGCAGAGTCCTTTTTATAAGGCATAGTTGGGCGTGATCATTGTCCAATTAAAATAAATCTTATTTGCTATCACTTTAGAAGTAGCACCTTGAATAAACTAATTTAATTGCCATGATCCTTTTTGCTCATTGAAGCTCATGACCAAACGTAACCACCTTCTGTGCTTTTGAAATTGTCACGTATTAATTCCTTTGAAGAATCACACGTAAGCATTATTCTCTAGCCAACTTGTACGGACTTTATCACATAGTTTAATGTTGATTTTTTTTCAATTCTAACTCGGCATCGAATTGCTTCAGTTGGATGAAGTGAATTATTCTCTAACCTCAACATATAGACGGACAAATCCTCATCAGCATATAGATGGACAAATCCTCATCGCCATATAGACGGACAAATCCATACCAACATATAGACGGATAAATCCATACCAACACATAGACGGACAAATCCTCATCACCATATAGACGGACGAATCTACATCAACATATAGACGGATAAATCCATACCAACATATAGACGGACAAATCCTCATCACCATATAGATGGACAAATCCTCATCAGCATATAGACGGACAAATCCTCATCAGCATATAGATGGATAAATCCCCATCGCCATATAGACGGACAAATCCTCATCGCCATATAGACGGACAAATCCTCATCGCCATATAGACGGACGAATCCTCATCGCTATATAGACAGACAAATCCATACCAACATATAGACGGATAAATCCATATCACCATATAGACGAACGAATCCACATCAACATATAGACGGATAAATCCACCTCAATATACAGACGGGCAAATCCACATCACCATATAGACAGACAAATCTGTATCACCATATAGACAGACAAATCCACATTACCATATAGACAGACAAATCCGTGAAGAAACCGACTTAAGGTGCAAAGAAACTTAAACGTCCACCTTAAAATTAGAAAATTAGAAAGCCTCGACTTAAAGATTTGGTGGATTTGTAGACTTCAACTTGAAGACCGACAAACTTAATTGATTGACGGATTTGAAGATTTGTCGGACTTTGATGCGTCAACTTGAAGAGCGGTGGACTTTAAACTTCAACTTGAAGAGTTAACAGACTTGAAGACTTCAGCTTAAAGGCTTGGAGGGCTTAAACAACTCAACTTGAATTCTGGTGAACTTAAGGACTTCAACTTGAAGACCGACGGACTTGGAGGGCTTGAATACTTCCGCTTAAAGATTGGCGAATTTGCAGACTTCAACTTGAAGACCAAAAATTTGAAGGTTTGGCAAACTTGAAGGCATAACGAATCTCCAGGCTTCATTGCAAATACTTGGTAGTCTTCTCAAAGACTATAATAATTCCATTGAAGACACCAATTTACCATGAAGCTTTCCCCCTTTATATCAAATGAGATCAAAGTTCAACAGGAGGATGACATTTCAGCTTGATCTTACATTCCTTTATACTTCACCTGGAAAATAATTGGGGCAATATGTATCTTTTGAACTTATGCGACTAAACTTAGAATGAAACTCTAAGCTGCCTACGTACCTCGGTGAAGAGGATCAAGTAATACCGTAGTTCAGAATGGGTAATTTTTAATTTTATTAATTTTTTTATATGTCCTAACTTTTGCCTAGGCTGCCTCTTTCGAGGTTTTCAACCTAGCGGACTTTGTTTTTGGGTCGTACACAGTTTAGACTCATGTGGGCCAGGAGTGTAGCAACATGCAGTTTAGGCTCATGCATCAAGAAGCGTCATGACTTGCAATTTAGGCTCGTACGTTGAGGAGCGTCGCAATTTCAAGGATAATACTTCTTTAAGAATTTGCCATTGATAGGGCCGATTCTCATGTCATCTGCATCAACCAACTTGTAAGCCCTACTTGAATAAGCTTCTTGCACGACATATGGCCCATCCCATTTTGAAGTGAACTTTCCTACAGGTTTATGAGAAGTAATGATGGGTCTTCTTATGGCAATGACTTGATCTCCTACTTGAAAGGATCTTGGGCGAACTCTTTTATTGAAGGCGCGAGACAATCGAGCCCGATAACATTCAAGACTCTGTTGAGCTTCCAGCCTTTTCTCATCAAGAGCCTCCAACTCTGCTAATCGAAGTCGAGCATTTTCTTCATCAGTGATGCCTTCTTGAATAGCTAATCGTAATGAAGGTATTTGACGCTTGAGTGGCAAGACGGCTTCAACTCCATAAACGAGTGCATAAGGGGTCGCTTGTGTTGGCGTGTGGTGAGTTGTCCTATATGCCCATAGTGCTTCTTCCATACGGTCGTTCCAATCTCGTTTGGATTTGGAGACGACTTTCTTCAATAAGTTGCATAAAGTTTTGTTGAATACCTCAGCTAGACCATTTGCGGCATTGTACATCGAAGAGTTAAGTTGCTTGAAGCCAAAGAGAACACAAATCTTGTTCATCAACCTATTATCGAATGTCTTTCCATTATCCGTTATTATGTAACGAGGAATGCCAAAGCGATAAATAATGTTTACTCGGATGAAACTTACAACATTTTCCTTCTTTACTTCCTTAAGAGCAACAACTTCAGTCCATTTTAAGAAGTAGTCAGTTGCAGCCAAGATGTATAGGTGCCCACCAGAGGACTTTGGCAGTGGTCCAACAACATCCAATGCCCAAGCATCAAATGGCTTGGATGCAACAGTCGGGTGCAACACTTCAGGAGGTTCATGAATAAAATTCGCATGGAATTGACAAGCCTTGCATCTTCGAGCATAGTCCAAGCAATCTTTTACCATCGTTGGTCAATAATATCCCATCCTTTTTATATGGAAATGGAGCTTTGGTCCAGACTGGTGTTACCCACATACCCCAGAATGCGCTTCTTGCAAAGCTTGGAGTGCTTTATCTTCCCCTAAGCATCGCAGGAGTAATCCCCCAAATGATCTTCTGTATAGGGTATCTTTGTAGTAAAGGAAGCGAGGTGCACGACGCCGGATTTCAGTCCTTCTCCTCGAATTTTCTGGAAGTATCCCATAACATAAGTAATCGATAATTGGTTGTCGCCATTCTTCTTTCTCAACTTTAGAAACCGCGACAAGATGCTTGAGTTCATTTTCTTCACCTTCGGCCTCATTTGGCGGTGGTACTACCCATTTTTGGCAGACAGTAACTTGCGCTTGATCAGGCAAGGTTAACGAGGAAGCTATGGCAGCTAAAGCATCGACCTTCTTATTTTCTTTCCTTGGCACATGCTGAATAGTCACATCACTGAGCCACCCTATTAGTTTTTTGGCGTAATCATGATATGGGCGTAGTTCAGGCTTCTTGACCTCGTAACTACCTAAAAGCTGATTGACGACTAACTGAGAGTCACCAAAGACTTGCAATTGCAACCGCTTCATTTCGACAGCCATTTCGAGCCCAAGTATTAGTGCTTGATACTCAGCAAGTTGTTAGAGCACAGTTGCATCAATGTAATAGAGTAGGGCAAAGCTTCACCTTGAGAAGTGACAAATACTACACCAGCATCAGCCCCTCCGCGATGCACAGCACCATCTAAGTACATCTTCCATGGAGGCTGAACTTCAATGACCATGGCGTCCTCATCAGGTGGTTCGTCAGTTAGCTCCCAATCATCAGGTATAGGGTGATTTGCCAAGAAGTCCGCTAACGCTTGTCCTTTTATAGCCTTTTGTGGGACGTACACGATTTAAAATTGTTAAAACTGGAGGTACTACCTTGCTAGTCGATCACTAAGGACAAGTTTTGACATCACGAACTTGATGGGATTCGCTCTAGAAACCAAACGAACGACATGAGCTTGAAAGTAGTGCTTCAACTTTTGGATTGAGAAGACTAGCGCCAAACATAACTTTACAATTGGCGAATAATTCAGCTCATTTGGTGTCATCATCCTGCTCAAGTAGTAAAGGGAGTTTTCTTTCCCTTCACTATTTTCTTGGGCCAATAGTGCTCCAACAGACCTTTCTTGTGCTAAAATGTATAGTATCAGCGACTTTCCAAGTATAGGGGCTGCCAAAACTGGAGGCTTCATCAAGTAGGATTTAATGCTCTCAAAGGCATTGATACACGCTTGGTCCCATTTGAAAGGGACGCCTTTCTTCATAAGGCGACTGAATGGTTGGCACCTCCTAGCTAGGTTTGAGATGAATCTCTTAAGGTACGCTAACTTTCCCTGTAGATTTTCAATTCGTAAATGTCCCGAGGCTCAGGAATTTTCAAGATTGCATCTACTTTGGCTTGATCAATTTCAATCCCACAATGTCGAACAATGAAACCAAGGAACTTTCTGGAAGTAACTGCAAAGGCTCATTTCAATGGGTTCATCCTAAGTTGGTACCTCTGGAGCAACTCAAACACCATTCTCAAGTCTTTCAAGTGGTCGCCCTTCTCTCTTAATTTTACCACCAAGTCGTCAACATAGCATTCGACATTCTTGTGGAGAAGGTCGTCAAAAATATTCTACATAGCCCATTTGTAGTAGCACCAGCATTTTTCAAGCCAAAAGTCATTACCTTGTAGCAATAAATACCCTTGGGGGTACAGAATGCAGTAAGCTTTTCATCTTTTGGCGCCATGCGAATTTGGTTATAGCCTGATGAACCGTCCATAAATGACATTGCCTCATACCCAGTAGTAGCATCGATCATCAGTTTTGGAATGGGAAGCGGGAACTCATCTTTCGGACATGCATTGTTAAGATCCCTAAAGTCAGCGCACACTCGAATCTTGCCATTTTTCTTCCTTACAGGGTCAATACTCGAAACCCATGTTGGTTATTTAACTTCACAAATAAAGCCAGCTTCGATGAGTTTGTTAACTTCAGTTTCAATCAAGGGAACCACGTCCGGCCTAAAACACCTTTGAGCTTGTTTAACAGGGCGAGCACCATTTTTGACTGCAAAGTGATGGACTGCTACTTTCGGGTCCAAGCCAGGTATCTCTTTGTAACTCCAAGCGAAGAGATCCCTGAACTCCTTGAGTAACTCAATATAAGTGCTCTCTTCATCAGCTTCTAATAAAGCATTTAGGTAGGTGGGTCTTGGTTCCTCATCGGTGCCAAGGTTAACTTCTTTTAAGGCACCAACTGTCGTCTTCACTCCTTCTTCAAGTTCGGGTGGAGCGTCTTTCGCATCTTCATCTTCTTGAGGGTCCCCATCGTTGAAGGATATGTGATAACATGGTGAAACATCCTCCAATTCTGCATTATCCTCCATTGAAGATGGAACACCGTTCTCGCCTTGTACAGTAACATGATACAAAAAACCCACACTTTCTTTATCTTCGCCACGCTCCTTAGTATAGACCACAGTATATGGCTTTACCTTCAGTACTTCTTTACATGAAACCACAAGTTTTGTTTGTCGCCTCATTCTAGAAGGAACCAAACTTTGGAAATCCTTACAGATCTTCTGGATTTTGGGCGAAGTGGGTGTTCTTATGCTTTGAAAATTTCTCTGGAACTCGTTCCCCTTCTTTAATGGACCCAATCTTTCAAACACGGAGGTCCTCACAGGTGATTTTCCAAGTCTATCAAAGACAGAAGGCTTGTTAGAAGCGGCAGATTCGTCTTCAACAATGATATAATTGCTACTCGCCCTTCTTATGGAGATGCGCACTGGTGACGGTTGATTGTATCCCAAACCTTCACGTGGTTATCTCGTTGCAGCTTCTAATGGTAGCTTCCCTAACTTTGACGGCTCATTAGGATTGTATCCAACTTTTGCAAATAGTTTGTAAGCGTTAGGATCAAAACCTTCATCTGTTTGCTTTGTAGGGAGTGCCACATTCTGCATATGACTTTGGGCCACAAACTCTGCAAGTGGTTTTGAGGACAACTTTACTGCCTCGATTCGTTTTACCGAAAGAGTTAACTTCTTTAGCATGTTAGTTGGAGATTAGATGATTCACCTTCATATTTCTTCCTTTTAGGGACATATTGGAGCGCATGACTTACTTTTTTGCCATAAGACACAATATTCCCTCTGTAAGATTTGTTCGCGTTGGGCTGTACCTCTTTAGTAACAGCTTTGGCTTCACCAGTAGTCATGTCTGCTCTTTTAGTTGTGGGCTCATCATTCTTGCTTTTCATGCCATCATCAACTTTTATCTCCTTCACAATGCGGTTCTTCAGGTAGAACTTTGCATCGGCGAAGTGTGACTCTGCCTCGGTGAATGGCTCATCATCAACAACTATCTTCTTCTCGACTTTACCCTCGTAGTATTTTAAACATTGATGGTAGGTAGATGGAGCCACTTTATTCTCATGTATCCAAGGCCTTACAAGCAAGACATTATATGAAGTTTTCGCGTTGATTACATGTAGCCATGCACTTGATTGCATATCTTCAATGGTGATTTCCAGCCTGATCGCGCCTATGGCTCTTTGCCCCCCTTGGTTGAATCCTTGGATCATCACACGACTTTTTGAGAGTTTGTTCATGGGAATACCAAGTTCTTTCACAGTACAAATTGGCAAAATGTTCACTGAGGATCCTCCATCAACCAAAATTCGATTACCCTTTCATCACGCATATAACCAACCAGGTACAATGGGCGGTTATGAAGAGTGTCACCTAGCAGAAGATTTTCATTTGTGAACGTGACTTTTTCCTCACAAGCATTAACTTCTTGAGGAGTGGACCCAGTGAGCTTTTTCGAAGATGGTTCCAACAGTAGGTCATCACTCTTTTCTTCCCCTTTGTCAGCATTGCAACAAAAGGCCTCAATATGATCACGAGAAATCTTCGTGCGGAACCAAGATGGTAAGAAATCCTCCAAGGTCACTGTATGTTGTGGCTTTTGAGGGTGGTGCATCTCCATTTTTGCTTTCTTCAAACGCCTAACTGGATTCTTTTTCGTTGGTCTTTTTACCATCATCTTCCTTGTTGGTTGTTCTATTGATTCTTTTCGTGGGCTCATTTTGTGGCGCCTACGACGAGTCACCAACATCCAACCTTCATCATCATCAGGTTGATCGTCTTCAACTTTGTGTTCTCCAGTAATTCTTCATTTTTGATTCCTTTAAACTGCATAACTCATCTAGATTGAATGAGACAAAGGTGATAGAGACTTGGTTTGCGCTTTCTTTCTCATCTTCAAGCACGATCTTCTTTTCGCGAGCCAAGTCCATGACTTTGTCCTTGAAGACAAAGCACTTCTCCAGAGGGTGGCTTACAAGTCGGTGATATTTGCAGTAATTTGGGTCATTCGTTTTCCCAGTTTCATTTGGTCGCTTCATCTCTGGAAGCTCAATGAGATTTAACTCGAGGAGTTCTTCGAAAACGGCTGGCACATCAGAATCCAGGAATGGGTACTCTTTCTCCTGCATTTCTTTTAGAGTCAACTTTCCACTTGGATTATCTTGAAAAGAAGTGGATTTCATACTCTGCTTCTTGCTCACCTTCATCGTGAACTTCATAGGTGACGTGTTGACATTCATAGCTTCTTTCTTTCAGACTTGGGTACGAACTTTCCCCACTTCCTGACTTCTTGCTTGTCATTCCATTTGCGAGGTTCATAGATGGGCAGCCTTTCATTTCCGGCGGAGGCCATGCTTAATTCCATGTCATGGGCACGAGTTTCAAGTTCTTCAAATGTGCCAGGCTTGATACCTTGCAAGATGTAGCGCAATCCCCAATGCATGCCTTTGATGCACATCTCTATGCCTGAAGCTTCACTAAGCCTGTCTTTGCAGTTGAGGCTTGCATTCCTCCAACGATTGATAAAGTCGATAACTGGTTCCCCCTTTCGTTGATGAGTATTTATAAGTTCTATCGTACCCAGAGTACGTCTCGTACTATAAAAGCGATTGAGGAACTCTTTCTCTAGTTGATCCCAGCTATCGATAGATCCAGTCTTGAGGTCTGTGTACCAGTCAAAAGCATTTCCTTTTAGCGAGCGAACAAACTGCTTGATGAGATAATCTCCATAAGTCCCAGCATTGTTGCACGTCTCCACGAAGTGAGCAACATGTTGCTTTGGGTTACCTTTACCATCAAACTGTTGAAACTTTGGAGGTTGATAGCCAGCAGACATCTTTAACATATCGACCCTTGTAGTGTACGGCTTTGCATATGTAAGAGAGGATTTGGCAGCAACTTCATATTTGTTCTTAATGGTTCCTTCAATGAACTCCTTCAATTGATCGATTGGAATCATCCCTTCAGATGAGACAGGGATAGCCTTAGTGGATGGTGCTTGTCTTGGGGGAGAATCACTCTCTAGAACTTCTTGGGAGGTTTGTCCGGGTCGGCGATGGGTGGGTTCTTCTTCCATCAAGATTCCCACCTGTCTGTTAGCTTGTCAATTCTAGCCTCTTGATATTTGTCATGCATTTGGTAAGACAGCGATTGCTTCCGTCAAGTTACCAACTTGCTCCTCCATAGATGAAGTGTTTGTCACCATGACTTGCATGATTGTCGTGGACTATGGAGAGTAGCATGAATTTTCACACAGATTGATCCTTGATTGGCTCACGCTATGTGTGGTAATGGGAGGATCCATCACTTTGAAGAATTCATATCTTCCTTCACAACAAAGTGCTTGGATCCGGAGGTTAAGCAGATAGTTTTCTTGATCTTTCAGCAACATCGCTTTCCTCCTTCAGATGCCGTTTGTGGAAGATCTTTGCTCTTTTTGAGGCATTAAGATCCGAAAAACAGGTGTGATACGGACGACACTTGGGGTGTTTGTTGTCCTAAAGAACTTGCTTTGCTCCTCGTAACCGGTTCGAAGCTTCAAAAGGTAACATCGAGGGATGCTTTCCAATCAGCATAGAACCTGGAGTTAGCAGCCTTGGTTGAGTTTGAACCGGAGTTTGATTTTCTTTTGAAGCCATTTCAATGTTCTCGGGACTTTGGTGATTGAAAAGTTGAGATGAGAGGTAGAGATTGTCCCACCGGGCATGCCAGAATTTGTGGACAATAAATTTACTTGAGAAAAATAAAATGAAGACAAATATCGCAACAATCGTAGTATTTTTATTTCGAATATTTGAGTGTACAATCTCTATGATTCCTCTGATTCTACTTTTCTAATTGTAAATAAACTCAAGGGTCTTTGAGCTTGATCTTGAATCTATGTTTGTTTCCACGGACGATTATCTTGAATTCAACTGGCACGAACTTTGATTTGAACTCGCGCTCCTTGAACCTTGATTTGTTCTTCGTTCTTGAGCTTGAACTTGATTTGTTCTTTGTTCTTGAGCTTGAACTTGTACTTGATTGCTTGAAGCTTGAAACTTGTGGAGGAATTTACCGTGTTTGATCCACGAGCTCTCTCTTGCTTCTTGTTATAACTTCTGGTGTCTTTTCTGGGTTATGAAGACCCCTATTAATGGTTGTGGAAGGGAGGAGTTATGATACGAACAAACTCTTTCCGACCAATCAAATTAAACTGTGACATGGCCGCATTTGATTGGCCAAAACATGCCACTTGCACACGTGGCACGATTTCATTGGCCTTTTAGTGTGACTTGAGATGCCTTGTCATTTTGACACGTGGCATGATCATATTGGCTCTTCCGCTTGACTTGGCGCGCACGTCATTTGACACGTGGCACCAAACTGGCCCTCTAGGAAGATGACATCTTGGGCTTAATGAAGTGGGCTAATCACTTTAGCCCAATTAAATGGGCTAACCCAATGGATTAAGACTTATTTATTTAATTCATATATATTGGACTTATATAATTAATTCAATTATATTAGCCCATAATTATTATTTGACCAATATATCTTGAATTTAAAATATTAATCCAAATTATTTTATGAATTTAATTTCAATAAAATTCATATGCCTACATATATCTATATCTATCTATCTATCTATCTATTACTCTATCTATACATATATATTATATATATATATATATATATATATATATATATATATATTATATATATATAAATAGTATTAATATATATATATATATATATATATATATATATTTTACTCCGTTAATACGTCATCTCTTTCTTTTTTCTTTTTTTTTTTTTTTTACAACAAAAGCTTAAGTCTCAATCTTGAAAACTTTCCAAAAGACAATTCAAAAAGTTAATACGTCGTCTAGATTATTCGAAAATGTAATTTTAGAGTATGCCCATATACATTCATTCTATAAGAACTTTATGTTTTGTGATACTTAAGGGTATTTATGGTTTGGTGGCTGAATTTTCATTATAAAGGAACTCAAATTAAACTAACTATATTTGAACTTTTTGTTTTGACTTTATCAGTTCTTTTTTAAACATGAAATCTAAATACAATTCATTCAATATATTAGAATTGTGGGTAAACTTTTCCATAAGCAATTTAAACAAAATACTACTACTATATTAAAAAGGAGAAATTAGAAATAATTACATTAATAATAAATAGATTGAAAGAATTATTACAATAGAAATCAAAATAAGTATAATATTTTAAATTCCAAGGAAGATTAGTAGTATTACGAAATCAAACTTAAGTGAGATATCTGAAATTATCTCTAAAACTTACTACTCCGTTAACTAACTTTTACGACTAATGCTAATAAAAAATAGTTGGTGTAATTATTATCATTTTAATTTTAAACCGTTTCACTTGGGAGATTTTTAAAAATAGTCAGATTTACAACTGGTCGCTCAAAAATAGCCCAATTTCAAAAGTAATCGAAATTTAGCCACTTTTTATGTAAAGATAAATTTGAGCGAAAACACCGTTCAAAACCCGGAAAATACTCCAGTATATTATGCTGGAGTTCCAGCATAAGTATACTTGAACTCCAGCATATTATACTGGAGTTCCAGGATAGTATGCCGGAACTCCAGCATAATATGATGGAGTTCCAGCATAAGTACACTAGAACTCCAGCATAATATACTGGAGTTCCAGCAAGTATAATGGTCCAGTATAATATATTGGAGTTTGGAGCACCAGTGCTCCAGTCTATTATACTGGAGTCAGCAAAGTATACCGGTCCAGCATAATATGCTGGAGTTCATACACAAGTGCACCGAACTCCAGTATATTATGCTGGACCGGTCTCTATTGCAGCAAAACAGTGGCTATTTTTCATTGACTTGTTAAATACTGGCTATTTTTGATTAACCGATCTAAAAACTGACTATACCGTGCTATTTTTACGTTTCACTTGCATCTATAAGAAAGCTCTTGGGTAAAAAAGCTAGACCGAGTAGAATGAATTATGCGAACACGTGTATAAACCCGATTTTTCTTAAACGTGGAAATCACATGGTTGATTTGATTTGATTAAAATCATAGAATATAGACTATGGAGAATATTCAAAATAAATTCAAGATCCTCATGTTTAACTGTAGAAAAACTGCATCTCATCTCATTCTTTTTCATTTTGTTTAATTTTAAGTGTTTATTTTATGTCTGATTTCATTAAATAATTGTCTTATATAAATCTTCAAACAGCTTTGAGGAGAAAAATAGAATTTTAAGTGTTTTTTTTTTTGGTGCTACTCATTGTAGGACCAGATTAATTAAAATTCGTACCGAAAAATCGCACGATCAAAAGTAAAGTGACATCTATCAATGCAGGTGGTATTTTTTTTTTCTTTTTTACTCGGTTTTTTATTCTTGTTTTGAGATTCATTAATTTGAATTCACACCAAAAAATCCAATTTTAGGAGTGAAAATATTCTTTACCAAAAATACTCAAGGATCGAACTCAAACATCTAACATGAATTGAAGAATATTTACCAATTGGCCACAATTCGTTGTCTTTGGTAGTTGAGTACATGTACAAAAGACGGCATTCAAGGAGAAGTACAAAATATTCCTTCTGTCTGATTTTAGAAAGTACTGCTACATTACTTAGGGAGTTAAATAATTTTTTTTTCGTGATAATTTATATTTATATTATTATAAAAGCATGGATAAAATATTGGATTACAAAAATAACCTTTTAATATTATGCATAATAACTCACAGAAGAACGACATAATCGGAATTTTACAATGTCACTATCAATTTTTTTAAAGTTGTAGGGTTAAAAATCAAAAGATTCAATTTATAAATTAGCAAAAGCTCTGACTTCTCTCTCTAAAAACAACGACGACGGACGCGCATTGACGGTGAGCTAACGTGCGCCTCTGCCGGCATGGGTAGGGGGAGACCAAAGAGAGTGATCCAGATCACAAATACGAGTAAGGAATCAGTAATTGAGCAAACGAAGAAGATCGATGCCATGCAGAAGCTGCCGAGCCCAAATGGAACAGTTGCAGAGCTCTACTGAGACATGGCCACCTTTGCATGGAGTGAATTCAGCTAGATCAAGGTGAACAAAGCCAAATTGTGAAACTATTGGAGAAAGTTCCAATTACAGAGAAAATCGAGGTTGAAAAGGCGATACACAGGAAGGAGGTACAGTAGACGGAAGCAATGAAGTATGAACCTATTTGCTGGAAACAATTTGGCGTCTAGAGGTATGAACCTCAAATTTATTGCTCCGATGATAAAAAATGGTGAAAAAAATAGTTGAACTAGACACAGATGAGGTTGAGCGTGAAACTATGAAATGACAACATGCAATTGTACTGTATGTTGTTGGTGACTCTCCTTCAATTGGTGTTTTGGATCGATTTATTGCTGCACAGTGGAATTTCATTAGCAAACCAAAAATAAATTTCCATAATGATGGCTATTTTGTTGTTAAGCTTAACAGTGTGGAGGATAGGGATGCTGTGATGATGTCTGGACCATATATGATAAGAAACAAGCCTGTAATTGTTAAAGCTTGGTCACCTAATTTTGATTTCAGCAAGGAAGTGTTACAGACTATCCCTATTTGGGTAAAACTGCTCAACTTGCCACTGAATGCTGGAGTATGGATTCACTTAGTAGGATAGGAAGTGGCTTAGGAATACCGCTATATGCAGATGAATGTGCTTCAAAATTGAGAGGATTTCCTATGCAAGGCTTTTGGTTGAAATGGATGTTACAAAGGAGATGCCTACTGTGCTAAAGGTGATGGATCCTAAGGGCAAAGTTTTTGAGCAATCAATTGACTATGATTGGATTCCTGAATATTGTCACACCTGTCTTCAGGTTGGACATAGTTGCAGGGCTGTCCAGATAGCTATAGAAGAAAAACAAAAACCAAGGATGGAGTGGAGAAGAAGAACAGATCCAGGCAAGATTGAAAAGGATGAAAGTGCCCCAACTTACAATGTAATACAGGCAAGCAAGATAGGGGATACTGAGACTGATCAACTACCAGAATGGAACTAGCTAAAAGAAAATCTGCATCTAAAAGTGGTATGGCAAACATAAGGGGTGATACTGGCATTAATATGGTGAATGGATTTAGTCCGCTTAGCTTTGAGATAGGGAATGTAACTGTGGAGAAAGGGCAATGTAGCTACCGGGGGGATAATAGGGATCCTAAGTCTAAACAATCAAGTAAATGAGACTTATAGCTTGGAATGTGATGGGTGTAAATAAAGTTTATAAGCAAAAAGAAGTAAAGAAGTTCATTGTAAATAATAATGTAGCACTGATAGCTATACTAGAAAATAGAGTAAAGGAAGATAATGCTAGCAGAGTAATTCAAAAAATTGCAACTAACTGGAAATGGTGTGAAAACTATGCACATAGCTCAAAAGGAAGAATATGAATTATGTGGGAACCAAACAGATTGGAATTTTAAGTTACTAACATGAGTTCTCAGGCTATCCATGGAATCCTTAGCATTCCTCATTTACATCTAAAACTACACTTGACAGCAGTCTATGGTTTACATACTATTGAGGCAAGGAAGGAGTTATGGGAAGAGTTGAAGGGGGTTAGTATGTATCTCCAAAGTTCATGGTTAGTCTTTGGGGATTTCAATGCTATAACTGATATAGAGGACAGGCAGTTTGGCAACCCAGTCCAACAGAATAAAGTAAGGGATTTCAATGACTTTATACAAGCTAGTGGCATGACAAAATTACGAGTAATAGGGAGGAAATATACTTGGTCTAATGGACAAATCTGGAGTAGGATAGACAGAGCTCTTGTGAATGCAGAATGGTTGATGACAATTGCTATTACTGAAGTAATGATTTTAAACCTTGGGGTTTCAGACCATACTCCATTAGGTGTCCAATTACAAGATGATGTGCAAAGAAGTCCAAAGCCTTTTAGATTCCTGAATTACCTTGCAGATCACACAGACTTCCTAAAAGTGATGGCAAATACCTGGTACAAGACTACAACAAAGCAGCACATGCAAGACATATGGTGGAAGCTAAAAGCAATGAAGAAAGAGTTGAAACAACTAAATCATACGGAATCCAGGAATATAGGGGAGAAGATGGAGTTCTATAGACAGAAGTTGCAAGATATCCAAACACAAAGGGGCCATCACACTCAACCAGATCTATTGTTTGAAGAAGAGAAAGAAGTGAAGATTGAACTAGAGAAATGGAGCCTAGTGGAGGAAAGTATTCTAAAGCAGAAATCTAGAAACAAATGGTTAGAGCTAGGTGATGAGAACAATCCTTATTTCTTTGCTAGCTTGAGGAGCAGACAGGCTCAGAACAGAATTACAAGCCTTATTGATTCTGAAGGAGATATTATTCAACAACCAGAAGACATTGCTGCAGAAGTGACTAGTTTCTACAAAATACTATTAGGGAGTGCTGCTATCCAGCTTGCAGTAATAGATCCTGAGGTCATGAAACGTGGAAATGTGCTCAATAGACACCAACAACTGCAGCTAGTATCACAGGTAACTCAAGATGAAGTATTTCAAGCCCTTATGAGTATTGATGATCATAAAGCTCTCGGATGTGATGGACTCAATGCACTCTTTTTCAAGAAAGCTTGGAGTGTGATTGGAAATAAGGTTACTGAAGCTGTCCTCCAGTTCTCCATTGATGGAGATATATACAAAGCTATAAACTGTACAACAATTACATTAATCCCATTGATTAAGAACCCCACAAGAATATCAAAATTCAGACCAACAGCATGCTGCACTATGCTATATAAGCTAATTTCCAAAATCCTTACTACTAGGATGCAGGGGATGATTGACAGTCATGTGGAAAAAAGTCAATCAGCCTTTGTCCCAAGTAGATTAATCACATACAATATCATTTTGAGTCATGAACTGGTGAAGGGATATGGAAGGAAAGGTATCACTCCTAGATGTATGCTAAAAATAGATATGAGGAAGGCTTATGACTCAGTAGAATGGCCATATGTTGAGCAAATCCTACAATGCCTCCAGTTCCCAGCAAAGTTTATCAGATGGATTATGTGCTACATCTCAACTGTATCCTATTCAATTCTACTCAATGGAGAGCCACTGCCACCATTTCTAGCTAAGAAAGGTCTAAGGCAAGGAGACCCTCTCTCCCCCTTCTTATTTGTGCTTGCTATGGAATATTTCAGTAGAAGCTTGAAGGGTGTCTGTGTGGACAAAAGGTTCAAATTTCATCCAAGATGCAAGAAGCTGCAGATTATACAACTTGGATTTGCAGATGATCTTTTATTATTCTGCAAATGTGAACTGGAGTCTGTCACTATGCTGATCTAGTGCTTCCAAAAATTTTCACAGGTGTCTGGATTGATTGCCAATGCTGAGAAAAGTTCAGTGTACTTTGGTGGTGCCAACAGGATATCCAACAATTAGTTCTACAGGCTATCCAATTTGGCAAGGGGGAACTACCTTTTAGATACTTAGGAATTCCCTTAAGTACAAAAAGGCTGTCTATTATTCAGTGCAAACCTCTAGTAGATAAGATGCTGGCTAGAATCAGATCATGGACCACTAGATACTTATCATATGCTGGAAGAATCCAGCTTGTGAAATCTTTGCTTTACTCTATTCAAGTCTATTGGTCACAGGTGTTTGTGCTTCCAAAAAAGGTTGCTCAGATGATAGAAGCTACCTGCAGAAGCTTTTTGTGGACTGGAGGAAGTGATCTTAGCAAGAAAGCACTGATTGCATGGGATAGGCTATGTCTTCCTAAAGCTGCCGGGGGTCTAAATATATTAGACATCTATGTATGGAACTGGGCTGCTATTGGCAAACTCCTATGGAACATATGCAGGAAGAAAGATTGTTTGTGGGTAAAATGGATCCACTCTTACTATACCAAGACAGGGGAAGTATAGGATACTAAAACTACTCAAGCTTCATGGGTGGTACAGAAGATTATTAAATCAAAAGGCATGTTTGAACAGATAGGTCCCAATGAAACAAATGTAGCAGCTATGACCAAATACTTAATAAAGGACAAATATGGAGCCTGTCGTGGGGAATTTCAGAAAGTTCCTTGGAGAAGATTGGTATGCAACAATACTGGGCAGCCTAAATGGACATTCATTTTATTCTTGGCTCTTCACAGAAGACTACAAACTAAGGAGAGGATTGCATGCTGGGCTAATTTAGATTATATGGAATGTGTGCTATGTAAACAGGAGAATGAAGATATCGATCATCTACTGTTTGAGTGTATATATGTTAAACAGGTGTGGTCAAAGCTCCTAGCTTGGAAAACTATAAGAAGAGAAGCGTGGAACTGGCAGCATGAAGTGCAATGGGCCATAGAGAGTGCTACTGGGAAGACTGCCCAACAGGAGGTATATAGGATGACACTAGCTAGTGGAGGATATCACTTATGGCAGGAAAGGAATGCAAGAATTTTCAAAAATAACAGAAGATCTGCAGATCAAGTGATTAAGCAATTGATAAGAGAAATTCATGTTAGAGCTCACAGTGTTAGAAGATTGGATAGATATATGAAAGATTTGAACTTTTATCCATAGGCAATAGAGCTATGTAGATGAGACTGTGTAGAGATGATATGCAATAAGTTTGGGACTTATGTCCAAACTGCTGCTTTCTAGTTTTGCGATGGTTGTAAATAAAATTTTGATGAAATAAAATATAATATAATTACCAAAAAAAGAAGGACATAATCGGAATCCTAAACATTAGCCTTGTAATCCTATTAGTTTTAGGACATAATACTACACGTTAGGAATCCTACATGATTGCCTTTAGCTGATTTATATTAAGATCTCATTCTCTTTAGACGTTACACATAATGCAAATCTCTCCTCTTTTCCCTCCCTCTCGCGCTACAAAGAGAGCTATTCAATGTAAACTTTTCCATTGGAGCATTACCTAATTAGCTCCAGACCCTGAAGCTACTTTCTTTTTCTGAAGTAAAGGCTAGGTATACGTTTTAGCGGAAAATAATTTTCTGAGTAGTGATCAGCATACTAATTACAATCAATCATGGGTCATTTAAGCCTTGACACTGTGTACGAACACCGAGATGCATGTAAAAAGTCTACTTTGAAATAAAAAATCTAAAGAACAAGGTAAATGTAACGACCCGACCGGTCGTTTTGAGCTTTTGCACTTTGATCGCCAGTTATCGGGCATGACTTGCCCCGTGTAATGCATTATGACTAATGTAGATCGTTGGTTTTGGTTTTCAGGAAAAACCGGAATGAATTTGAAAGAAGAGTCTTAGTTGGAAGCTTCGAATTTGAAAGGTTTGACCAAGAGTTGACTTATTTGTAAATGAGCTCGGATCGGAGTTTTTATGATTTGGTTAGCCTCTTTGGGTGATTTATGACTTAGGAGCATGATCGGAATTGGTTTTCGAGGTCTGGTGTAGAATTAGGCTTGTTTTGGCGAAGTTAGTATTTTGGCGATTCCGGTTGGTTGGTGAGATTTTGATCCGAGGGTCGGAATAAAATTCCAAGAGTTGCAGTAGCTGCGATAGGTGATTTGGGATGTGTGTGTAAAATTTCAGGTCATTCGGAGGTGATTTGGTTAGGTTTTTGATCGAAAGCGTGTTTCGGAAGTTTTTGAAGAACTTAGGCTTGAATTCGATGAGAATTGATGGTTTTTGTGTTGTTTGAGGTGTTTTGATGATTGAAACAAGTCTGGATGATGTTTTAGGATGTGTTGGTGCTTTTGGTTGAGGTCCCGGGGGCCTCGGGGTGATTTCGGATGGCTAACGGGAAAAAAATTGGACTTGGGCAATTTTAGGTTTTGCTGTTGCTGGTATTTTTGCACCTGCGGCTTGGGGACTGCAGGTGCGGTGTCGCAGATGCGGGGTGGAAGTCGCAGAAGCGGAAGGAAAGGGAAATGCTGGGATCGCAGATGCGGGTAGGGAACCGCACCTGCGGAGCCGCAGATGCGGCTATAGGACCGCAGATGCGGTCAGGCTGGACTCAAGGAATTTCGCAGATGCGGTAGGTGGCCCGCACCTGCGGAGCCGCAGATGCAGTTAGGAGACCGCAGAAGCGGTTTGGAGCCTGTAGTGAATTTCCACAGAAGCGGATGGATGAACCGCATAAGCGGATTTTGGGACCGCAAATGCGGAAAGGTCTGGGCAGACCTTATTTGATATTTCATTTCGCAACTTTGGGTTATTTCATCATTTTTGCCTTCAACCTTGGAGCTTTTTGGGCGATTCTGAAGAGGGAAATCAAGGGACTTCGTTGAGGTAAGGATTTTTGAACCAAAAACACAACCCTAAGGTGTTATTACATGAATTAAGACTGAAAAACTAAGAAATCAAGGATTTTTTTTTGGTAATTAAATGATTTTATTACCAAGTAAGTATTTACAATATACACCAAGAGGCTAAATTTCTATATTCTCCTTTGTTGGACATGAAGCCCCAACGAAAGGGTACTACACTATCCCCTACTCTACTACGTTCCTTCTATACTATACTGGGTACTAGTTTAAATTGCTTAGGTACATATCCAGTTTTTTGTAACTTTGATCTCGTATATGAATCTCTTGCACTACCAGTTTTACTATTTTTATCACATTGAATTTTTCATTTTGAAATATGCTTTTGTTCCTAGCCTGCCACACGTGATAGACAACTGCAGCCATAGTGTCACACCTCCTTTTTTACACACCTACCCCGAAGGATAATGTATAAGGGAGTTTTTCCATTTAAAGTGACATTATTCGAAATGGGATTATTTATTTATTTCTAGAGTCGCCACTTGGGAAGGATTGTCTTTTGGTGTCCCAAGTCACCGATTTAATTTAAATCCCAAATCGAGGAAAATTTTCGGCTTCCCATTTGGAGTCTGCAAACCAGAAATTTTGAATAAGGAATTCTGTTGACCCGAGGGAAGGTGTTAGGCACCCCCGGATCCCGTGGTTCTAGGACGGTCGCTTAAATTATTATAATTGGCTAAAAATCTGATTTTTGTACATGTTTTAACTTATGTGCTTTTTATATTTAAACCGCCTTTATTATTTATTTTTAAAGAGAACTGTAACGTCGTGAAAACACGTCTCGAACCACGTCACATAAATGCACCCGCGGTTTTTGACACATTTCGACTTCGTTGAGATTTGGATTTGGGTCACATAAATGTGCACCCGAGTTTAGGAAGGTAAAATTATTAAAAACGCGCCTAAAGTGACTAACGTATTATTAACTTTGTGGGAGGCCATGAAATTCGCTAAATGGCGCGTCCCGAATTCTAAGTATCTTGATGTAAGCATTTAACGAGGGCCCCATAATTTATGTATGTTGTTTGGCGAGGCTCGTCTCGTTTTAATTTTTTTTTTAACGGGCAAACCTAAAGTAATCTATAGTTTTCTATTTAATATTTGTCTCTAATGAATAAAAACGTCCTAATGAATTTGTTTTAAAAAAACTGCCCGAAAATGGATCATCTACCCTTGATCATTAACCAGACCCAACCTCAATTCAGTTTGGACAAATAATCAATGAAACTTCTTCAAGTTATTTAGAGTGCTACTCAAATTAATGAAACACTGATCACTCAAATTCCAATTTAATACCCAGATTATTTC
The DNA here is from genome assembly GCF_001879085.1 of Nicotiana attenuata. Classification (NCBI taxonomy): domain Eukaryota; kingdom Viridiplantae; phylum Streptophyta; class Magnoliopsida; order Solanales; family Solanaceae; genus Nicotiana; species Nicotiana attenuata. Next base: position 39,573,996 of record NC_031998.1, read on the forward strand.
ACTTATTTCTACTGGTGATTTCTTAGATACCACTAGGTGAAAAAACAAGCTGAAAACAATGATTTTACTACACAAAGCGGACTAATTATCTTTGAATTAACTCAACTAACATTACTAAGTCAGCGTTCAAGGGGTTTGTGATTTCAGAGCTGAGCTATTGTGAAGACGTTATTTCCTGTTAACACACAACTCATCTCAACTCATTTTTCAACTGTTAATACACATAAACCTCGAAGCGATTTCCTGTTTCAGCTAGTATTCTGATTTCAAATATTGAACTACACAACAAAAACAAAATTGGACGAACAGTCTCCAGTTTTAACTGTCCATCTGTCTATTACAAATACAAACGGTTCAAATCAGTAGAAGCAATCCTAATTAAACAGCTCATATACCTATTGTCTATGTTATTACAAATTGAGCCAAAACTATTTCAGATAAACACACATTAACTAGAATATAGCTAATTATCCAGCATCATTCAAGTGAATACATCCTGAAGCAGAGAATATGATCATGCTTTATTTCACTTCCATTTCCACATTTACATCGAGATGGTTTGAAACGTATACCTGGAATGTGAATCAAACAGAAACAAGGAAAGATCAGCAGCAAACCACAACTACTGGAATCCAGCCAGTCAAACACAGCAACAATTGGAGTGATTTTGAACCAAAATAGTTTCACAAAAACCAGGAAAGCATCTCAGCAATACAACACCCAGTAATGACCCACAATGACTCAATTGAGACCAAAAACCCACTCGAAATCAACCCAATAGAACTCTGAAACCACGACAACAGAATCTGAACTAGAAAAGTGTAAATCAATAGCTAAAAGTTGAAATTCATCTAAAATTTTAACGGAACAATAGTTTTTTTTTGGATTTTGAATGTTTGCTATTGTTTTTTTTTTTGGTTTTCCTTTTTAAGAAAGCTAAGATCCAAAGGAGTGTTTTGAACTGAAATTTTGAATTTCAGATCTGGAAGCTTGAGGAGTATTTTTTGAGGGGAATTTTTGAGCTCCAACCTTGGGGAATTTTTCAGATCTGTCCAAACTTGTTATACAAGGCAAATGAATGCCTATTTATAGGCAAACTTAGGGTGCAACTTCAGATTTTTATTTTACTCATTAGTCCCTATTTTATTTCCATTTCTACCCCTCATTTTCTGACTTGTTATACAAGTAACTACACCTATTTTGTGAATTTCAGTTCAAAACCCCTTCTAGAAAGTCCTAGGGGGTTCTATTCTGATTTTTCCATACTTGAAATACCTAAACTACCCTTACCTCATTTCAATATTTACTAAATCTGATTAAACTACTATTTCCCATGCCTATACTACCCCTGAAACCCTCTTAAATTACTAACACTAGTTAAACTACGAGCTATAACCAAAACAACTACTGAACTATGATTAATCCATCAAGGCTAGAACCAATTATTTCAATCAAAAGGACCCTAAAATCAAACTAACAGAAGTAGATCATCACATGAAAACTGGAACGGTATCAATTAGCATGAAAGAAATTATTCAAACTAGCAAACTTAAACTAAACCCCATGACATTTAATGATAAAGAATTCAAACACAGCCAAATTGACAAATTACTATCGACTAGCAGAGGAGGAATCAAAGAAGAATTTAAACTAAACTAAATTACCAGACCTAACGTACTGATTACTGCCAAAAAAGAAAAGGGAGAGAAGGAAACCAGAAGAAGCAAAAATAAAGCAACACGAATGATTTAATCAGAAACGAAAGAAAAGTAATTAAAGAAAAAGGAGAAACTCACCTATGCAAGGTCGAATGGGAGACTGAAAACTTGATTCGAGCCTCGGAACAATGTTAAGCATTTGTTCTTCTCAAAGAACAAACGAAACATTGTTTCGTGACTCGAATCCAATGCCGGACTCAAGAAATCGGGCAAAACTCGAGCAACATGAATTTCTAGGGTTCTGCCGGCTCTGTGGTTTAAAATTCGAGCAGACCAAAGATGATTTGAAAGAAAGTAGTTAGGGGTTTGGGAAAAGAGGAGCGAGGAGAACTCAGGGTGTAATTTTGGAAGGGTTTGGGGGCGGCGCCGCCGTGGGCGGTGGTGGCGGCGCCTAGGGTTTAGAGGATTTGGGATGTTTGGTTGGGGTTTGGAAGAAAATAGTGACGGAT
>NC_031998.1:39577950-39711507 GCF_001879085.1 Nicotiana attenuata
TTAGGTCTCTTTGTTTAGTTTTAGCATTTTTAATAAATAATCAGAAAAAATAAATAAATACAAAAATACAAAAAATTAAAATACAAAAGCCAAGATGCAATAAAATATAAAAACACAAATAAAAGATATAAAGAATGCGGAAATGACTGCAAAGATTTGGGCCCAAATTATCCCATGGCCCAAAACAATAAATGGCCTCACCCCCAACCATATGCCAAAACACCCCTGTCCCGGCCTCCAAGTTGCCCCATATTCAAACGACGGGCCGTGTTTTTGACCGGGAGTTAGTTTAATCATGACGCGTTGTCATCCCTCAGGCCTGGGATTATTCTCGAATTATTTAAATAAAAGTGTCCGAAATTATGGCAAAAACCCGTTAAAAACATCTGCTACCCCCCTCGACTCCCGTCCCAGTGTAATGCCGGCGTTCCACCCCACCGACTCCTCCGCCATAACTCCGCCCTTCTCCCTTAGCCCTCGTCTCACCCATGCTCGGCCGGGCCCGGAAATCGTGCGCCTCCGCGTGCGCGAGACCGCCAAATCGACCCCAAAGATTGCACCTGAATTTCCTGTCCCTCACATCGTTCCAAATCCGTCTTTTTGGCCGGGATTTGGAAAGAAAAGGCTCCACGGTTTTTTGGCCGGGAGATCCTCGGTTTTTTGGCCGGGATTTGGAAAGAAAAAGCTCCACGGTTTTTTGGCCGGGAGATCCTCGGTTTTTTGGCCTGGAGATCCTCGGTTTTTTGGCCAGGAATTGGAAAGAAAAAGCTCCACGGTTTTTGACCGGGAGATCCTCGGTGTTTTGGTCGGGATTTGGAAAGAAAAAGGCTCCTCGGTTTTTTTTTGACCAGGAGATCCTCGGTTTTTTGGCCGGGATATTTAAGGAATGGGATCCTATGCTACCATGATTTGTTTTTCTTTTGGGATTTTCATTTTTATTTCTTTTCTTCTTTCTTCTTCTTTTGTTTTCCTCTTTTTATGTTTTCCTTTTATTTAGCAAAACACATGAAAGAACTTGGGAGGGGAAACTTCCTTTTTGGTCGTTTTCCTGCTGCAAAGCTGTTTCAGCGCTTGCACATTTCATTTCTTTTGGACTGCACCTGCTTCTTGCACGGTTGCTTTGAATTAAACCTATTTTCAACAAAGAACAATTTGTTAGTTTGAAACGGTGGTTGGTTTTGTGGCCTTGATCATCTCAATTGCTTGATCCCGGCCCCATTTCCGTTGGGAATTTTGCTGCTTGTTTGCCTTGAGGGTGAATCTCTTTTCAAACTGACCGGGTTCAGCCTTAGGACTTCATGATGACTCGCCTTGTGGGCTCTAGCCCTTTCACTTTATTCTGCCCTTGGGACCTTTGCCTTTGACTTCCTTTCTTTTCCAATGTTCTTGCTTTGAAAGCATCAACCACTATGGTCAATCGAGATTGGCCTGACGCACTCGCTGAGGCTGGGTATTTTCTTCGCCTCTGACCAGGCGGAACCCTGTGAAGCCGGTCCTTCCACCTTCTTTTTTTTTCTTTTTTTTTTGTACTAGTTACGGAATCAGAGTTAAACCGAAAGGGATTCAAAAAGTATGCCAAAGGCAAGCATATGAGTTTAAAGAGAAGCATCCCTTTCGGGGAAGGAGAAGGACTTATCTGGGGTGCATGCTGGCTTCAAATGAACATGACATGCTTTTTGGACTGGATGCCCGACCCACACAAACTTTCCAGCTTCTTGTGAACTCATTGATCCGTATTTCAAAAACCAGGGAACTTTGCCAGGACTCTTTTAGTGGTGAGATGTCTTCTTTTCAGCCGACAGCGCCCCTTGCGGGTTTTCGCCAATCGACCTCTCTCATTTCTCTTCTCACCGTCGCCCAATAGCGCTCTTTGCTAGTTTTCACTAAGCGGACTCTCTCATTTTCAAATTCTCTACTCACCGTCGCCTTATGGTGCCCGAGGGTTTTCATCGGTAAGACTCTCTCATTTTATTTCTCTCAATTTGGACTTTATCAGATCCCAACAGTGTTGTTTTTCGATTCCCACGCCTTTGCCAATTGATCGGAAGGACTTGGACAAGGTTTTGGGGTAAAAAGGATTTTGGGCGGAACTACAACTTTGGAACCATTTCGGCGGATTCATGGCCAAACCATTATATCATCTGCCCCAGTTTCATCTTTTGGGGGAAAATGGGATTTTTGTTTTGGTGTGACTGAACCTCAGCGAGAGGCTGCCTACGTATCCTTTCGGAATCAAGTCAAACGTAGTTCAGACAATAATTTTTTTTTTCATCATATCATATTTTCTTTTTCTTTTCTTTTTTTTTTCTTTTTTTTTCTTTTTCTCTTTTTCCATCATATTTTCTTTTCCTTTTCTTTTTTTTTTCTCTTTTTTTTTCTTCTGTTTTTTTCTTTTCTTTTTTTCGATAATACTTCCGGGTTCCAAAGAGGGTGATCAAAGAAGAGTAACCGGCTCAAAGGGTTTACAAAGGATTGATAGTGTTTGGGTAGCGGGAAGGAAAGCCTTCGTCATCTCAATTGCACAAAAGCCATCGCCGCATGAGGATTAGACGTAGTACCTTTTTATTGCATCTGCTGTTTCAGGATCATTTCTTTGATGTCTCCCAAATATCATGCTCCTCTTAGCAGTATCCTTCTGATGATGTAAGGACCTTTCCAATTAGGAGCAAATTTTCCTTTTGCTTCCTGGTGATGAGGGAGACTGTGTCTTAACACCAGTTGTCCTATTTCAAGATTCCTGGGCCGCACTTTCTTGTTGTAAGAATGGGCCATTCTTTGTTGGTACGACTGCCCGGATATTCCTTGAGTACAACACACTCTCTTGTTGTAATGTGCGAACCAATTTTCCTTCGGTTATTCCAATTCTTTGTTTTATTTCCTCAAAGTTACCTTCTTTGCATTCCGACTCTTGATTCATGATTTCGAAATCTGACAGCGTTTTGGGGTCTAGGCATGAAGTCCGCAAGCATGTCATGTTATTTAAAGCTGCATTATTAGAACTAAAGAGAAGAAAGTGAAGGAGAAAAATAGCAAAATTAGAAAGAAAAAAAATGAACGAAGATGTTTTGATTTAATTTTTTTGAATTTTGAAGATAACAGGGTTCACATTCGGGAATTTAAAGACAAGAAACTACAGGAAACATCCGAGTTACACCCTGAAATAACTCGAGATGCAGAAAATGTGGCAGGGCTAGTTTACTGGGACTCCCGCCTGATCAGTTATGGCGTAGCCTTCCAGTTCTAGAGTTTAGCATCTGGTCCCATGTAGAGCACCTCAGCGGAGCTAGTACCTTCCCCCGGCTGAACCGTGTGGGTGCCCTCCTCTACATTTGAATATTTCTCAATAGGGAGGTTTTCTAGCAGCACTCCCAAGATTCCTTTTCCCTTGTATGTGACCCCCATCTGCTGATAATTCCATGGTACCGCAGCAGGGTTGGTTATCGACTTCTGTGGTACGCGTCCAATAACCACTGGCTCATTCAGCCGAGACGGCTTAATTGTCCCCCGTACCACATAGGCCTGCTTGGGTACGTACATTTGTGTTCCTTGTTTCAAATCAGCTTTCTTTTCTGGTTCTGTCTCAGTGATTTTGCTCTTCTCTTGCTTCGGGTCCACCTCGGGCTTTCTTTCTGCGTCGGCAATAGCAATTATAGCTTTTAAGGCTGGATCGAATTCTCTGTCCTCACAGATCATCCCGATTACTGGCCCGTTGTTGTGAGCGGGCAGCGGGTTATTGGTCACATTTGAGACATCCTCATTCCTCAACACAATTTTCCCTTGCTCTATTAAATTCTCCACCGCTTGTTTCAGAGTCCAACAGTCATTTGTATGATGGCCCTCTGCCCCTGAATGGTATGCACACCTGACACCAGCTCTGTAGGCAGGCGATGCCGGGTTTTGTCTGTTCTGAGGAACCGGCTGCAGTAGACCCATTTGGACAAGTTTCGGGAATAGACTGGAGTAAGATTCACCGATTGGGGTAAAGTTTGGTCTCCCAGGTGGTTTCCGAGGGCGGAAGTTATCTTGTGGAGGCCGGGGATTATAGTGGTTTTGGTGAGGAGGCTGGTTTCTTTGGAATGGAGGTTGATTTCTGTTGGCTTGTGGCTGCGGTCGGGCGAAAGGGTTGAGCATTCATGACCGCATACGGTTGAGGAGCATAAGCCATGTCATGGTGAGGGTAGTGATGTTGAGGGGTTCTTTCAGAGAAGATGGGCCTAGGGGCCCAGTGTCTTCTTGCCCCTGATGCTGCCATAACCATTTCTTCTTTCTGTTTACCCTTGGCCATTCCTCCAGACCCGCCTTGGATGGCTTGGGAGGTTGTTCTAATAGCCGATTGACTCAAAATCTTGCCAGTTTTCAAACCATTTTCTACCATTTCACCAATTTTAATCGCCTCTGCAGAAGGCTTGCCCATGGCCGACATCATGTTTTGGAAGTAGTCTGCTTCCTAGGCCTGAAGGAACACAGTGACCATCTCTACCTCATCCATTGGAGGCTTCACCCTTGATGCCTGTTCGCGCCACTTAATAGCATATTCTCGAAAACTCTCTGAGGGTTTCTTCTTTAGATTCGCCAAGGAGTTCCTGTCTGGCGCAATGTCTATGTTGTACTGAAATTGTCGAACAAAGTCTCTAGCAAGATCGTCCCAGATATGCCAACGTGAGATGTCTTGATCCATATACCACTCTGAGGCAATGTCTACTAAGCTTTCTCCAAAGTAAGCCATCAACAACTCTTCTTTTCCGCCGGCCCCGCGCAGCTGGTTGCAATATCTTTTGAGGTGGGCAATAGGATCGCCATGCCTGTCATACTTTTCGAACTTTGGCGTTTTAAATCCCATGGGCAGGTGCACATGAGGGAACATGCACAAATCAGTATAAGAAACACTTTTCTGCCCGCTTAAGCCTTGCATATTCTTCAAGCTCTGCTCAAGGCTCCTCATTCTTTTCACCATCTCATCTTGTTCAGGAGCTTTGGGAGTTTTATCCTGCCCCGTTGTAAGCTCAAATGGTGGTGGCTGAGAGTAATTATATGTGGGATATTGAGGAGAATCCACTGGAAAGACATGGTTTTGGAAAGTGAAAGCTGAGGGATTAAAGGCGGGCCTTGGCAGTGAGGGTTGTGTTGTAGCAGAGCATGGTGGAGCAGTGAAGATGTTAGGAGCTGCTCCTGCCGGGAACACCTGGGGGCGGACCTCAGAAGGTGTTCCGACGAAGTGAGCTGTCATGGTAGGCTGTCCCAAAGGAGTATGAGGGTGGCTGATGGGGATATTGGAGGTACCCCCAGATCTAGGGAATAGTTCAGGAAATCCAGGGATGACGCTTGGAGGCTCCCTTCCATTGGTCCAGGCGTCCCACATTTCCATGAGTCGGAGACGTAGTATCCGGTTCTCTTCAGCTGTGCCAGACTCAGATGCCAGGATCCCCGAGATGGGGCTGTCCTCAGAGATGGGAACTGCGGGCAAAGTCATTTCTGTAGACATTTCCACACTTCCTTTCGATCTGGTAAAGTATTGATGCGATGCCAGCTTACCACAACCAACCACCGTTTCTAAAGGCTAAGCTGGGATTGACAGCAACACACGGTTAGTTTGAGACAAGTAACAGATAGGTAATCGCACATTGGGGGTGTGATGCACCTATACAGTTAAACGGATGTCTACATGTTTGCACTGGTTGCATGCGTCATCCCGATTTTTCTTTTCTATTTTCTCTTCTTTTGATTTCCACTCTTTGTTTTTCTTGCTTTTCTTTCTCTTTTTGTTTTTCTCTCATTTTTCCTTTCCCTCTGTTTTTCATTTTCTGCTTTTCCTTTTGCCATGGTCTTTCTCACGATTTCTTATTTTCTCTTTTTGCATTTCTTTTCCTCTCTTGTTTTTCTTTTATTTCCTTCCCTCGTATTTTTTTTAGGGTTACGGTCGAATCCTATGGAGATTGCCTACGTATCATGACCCCGCATGAATCAGACCAAGCGTAGTTCTTGCAGATAAGGTAAATAAGCTAACTCTATTTTTTTTGACATTTTGAAAGAAATGCTTTTAAAGGGAATTTTTTTTTGATTTTGATTTTTCATTTTTTTTCTTTGAATTTTTGAAAGAAGGACTTCTAAACAAAAAAAAAAATTCCTTTTCTTTTTATTGGAACTTTGGGAATTTTAGAAGTAGAAAGAAATATTTTTGTTTGAATTTTCATTTATTTTCTCTTTTTCTAATACGAAAGAAAAATATTTTTTTTTTGATTTTGAAAGTTGCCTCTTAATTTTCGGAATAGGGAAAATGTTTTGGATTTTTGAGCAAAAATATTTTTCGGACTCAATTTTTTCAAAATTTGTATTTTTTTTATATTTTATATTTATGAAAGAAAGACATCTAAGGAGTATTGTAATGATTTATTTGACAAATAGTACCAAAATAAGTAATGATTTATTTTGACCTAAAAGGAAAAGTGGCTATTTAAAGTGATTTAATGACTCGTTTTGTCCTGAAAGAAAGAGTGGCTATTTTTCAAAATTTTTATTTAAGAAAACAAAGACTCGGTTTTGCGGATACGGCCTTTCAGCACTTCTGGGAGGGAGATTTTAAGGCTGTGCCTGCTAACCGGTTAAAAATGACTCAGGGTGGCTGTTCTTGCAAAAACAACCTTCCGGCGTCCTTTTGGGGACATTCGGCTTATTTTAAAACAAGAATGACATCACCCGATTTATTTGACAAAAAATTAAAATTTTGGTATTTTTGGCTATTTTTGCAAAAGGGTGGTTTGACCCGATGAGGGTTGTCTACGTATCCCACATCCGTTGAGAATCAAACCGGCGTAGTTCGGTCAAATTGGGAATTGAGTAAACTAACTCCTTTTTTTTTTTTTTTTTATTTTTAAAACGCAGACCATGAAAGCTTTAAGGCAAAAGAAAAATATTATTGATTTTTTTGAATTTTTTTTTTTGGAATTTTCTAACAAAATGCTTTAAAAGAAGAAAGGGAATTTTTTTTTTGGTTTTTTGATTTTGATTTTATTTTTGAAAGAAAGACTTCTGAAAATTCCTTTTTTTTATTTGAACTTTGGAAATTTTAAAAGCAAAAAGAAAATAATTTTTGTTTGAGTTTTTCATTTGTTTTCTCTTTTTCTAAGAAAATATTTTTGAAACCTCTTAATTTTTGAAAGAGGGACTTCTTTAAGAAAAAATATTTTGAATTTCTGAGCTTTTATTTATTTACAAAAGTACTTCTAAGGAAAAGCAAAAATATTTTTGGACTTCAATTTTTCAAAATTTTTTATTGACATTTAAAAAAAAAGACTTCTAAAGAAGAAAAGAGTATTTTTGGATTTATGTTTCTGATTTTTTTTGGTTTTTGGAAAAAAAAATACTTCAAAATGAAGGAAACCTGTATTTTTGGATTTTCATTTTTATTGATTTTTCTTGTTATTTCATGAAAAACATTAGAAAGAAGGAAACCATTTTTTTTTGAGTTTAAAAACTATTTTCTCTTTTTTTTTTTGAACTTTCTAAAGAAAGATTTTTAATGAAGGAACTAAAAGAAAATATTTTTTTGGATTTTTTTGAAAAGTGGGGCCGGAACCGATGAGGTTTGCCNTTTTGTTGGCAAATTCACTTTTCTGAAAGCAAGACTCTTTTTATATTTTTTTTAGTGGCAAATAAAATGAACTAATTTGAAAATAAAACTCTTTTGTTTGTCTTTTCCATTGGCAAACAAAACTACTTTTCTTCTTTTCTTTCAAAAATCCGGCAGCATTTCAGCACTATTTGGCCATTTTTTCTCTGGTATAGGTAATTGACTCTCCACACTGATATTTGCTCTTTTCTCTCTCTTTTGTTTTTGCTCTTTTCTCTCTCTTTTGTTTTTCCAAATATTTAAAGTCGGTCAGCATGTGAGTCCAAAACAGATAAATGCACAAATAGGATGCAGCAGGATGGTCCATTATTCTGGGTACACCTGTCCTAGACGGACCCAACCCCTGTGTTGAGTCCCCTAAGTCAAAATGTACGTGATGCAGATAAACGTCCTACTAGGGATCCTGGCATGAAGTCAAGTTCTTCTAGGTTCAAACCTGGGTATGTGTTCTAGACTGTGTACCCGAGCGGACAACTCGAGTCGAGGAGGGGGCTACGTACCGGGAACCAAAAGGCCATCCGGCTTAGTAACTTGTCCGGCCTCTTTCTTATTTCATGGTATTGACACTAACAGAATAGGGAGTCTCAACCAGTAAACACATCCCCGGAGGTGAGAAGAGAAGGGTTTCGGCACAGTTTATATACAGTTCAGATAATATCAAAGCAGTAAAAAGCAACATTCTGCACATTTAGCATGAAATATGTAGGAAAATCAGATAAAGCCAAATACAACAATATATCTAAGCTCGAATTCTGAACCCTGAACCAAAGTTCTGGGTTCTTGATCCCCAGCAGAGTCGCCAGAGCTGTCACACCTCCTTTTTTACACACCTACCCCGAAGGATAAATGTACAAGGGAGTTTTTCCATTTAAAGTGACATTATTCGAAATGGGATTATTTATTTATTTTTAGAGTCGCCACTTGGGATAGGATTGGCTTTTGGTGTCCCAAGTCATCGGTTTAATTTAAATCCCAAATCAAGGAAAATTTTCGACTTCCCATTTGGAGTCTGCGAACCAGAAATTCTGAATAAGGAATTCTGTTGACCCGAGGGAAGGTGTTAGGCACCCCCGGATCCCGTGGTTCTAGCACGGTCGCTTAAATTATTATAATTGGCTAAAAATCTGATTTTTATACATGTTTTAACTTATGTGCTTTTTAGATTTAAACCGCCTTTATTATTTATTTTTAAAGAGAATTGTAACGTCGTGAAAACGCGTCTCGAACCACGTCACATAAATGCACCCGCGGTTTTTGACACATTTCGACTTCGTTGAGATTTGGATTTGGGTCACATAAATGTGCACCCGAGTTTAGGAAGGTAAAATTATTAAAAACGCGCCTAAAGCCACTAACGTATTATTAACTTTGTGGGAGGCCATGAAATTCGCTAAATGGCGCGTCCCGAATTCTAAGTATCTTGATGTAAGCATTTAACGAGGGCCCCATAATTTATGTATGTTGTTTGGCGAGGCTCGTCTCATTTTGATTTTTTTTTAACGGGCAAACCTAAAGCAATCTATAGTTTTCTATTTAATATTTGTCTCTAATGAATAAAAACATCCTAATGAATTTGTTTTAAAAAAACTGCCCGAAAATGGCTCATCTACCCTTGATCATTAACCAGACCCAACCTCAATTCAATTTGGACAAATAATCAATGAAACTTCTTCAAGTTATTTAGAGTGCTACTCAAATTAATGAAACACTGATCACTCAAATTCCAATTTAATACCCAGATTATTTCACTTATTTCTACTGGTGATTTCTTAGATACCACTAGGTGAAAAAACAAGCTGAAAACAATGATTTTACTACACAAAGCGGACTAATTATCTTTGAATTAACTCAACTAACATTACTAAGTCAGCGTTCAAGGGGTTTGTGATTTCAGAGCTGAGCTATTGTGAAGACGTTATTTCCTGTTAACACACAACTCATCTCAACTCATTTTTCAACTGTTAATACACATAAACCTCGAAGCGATTTCCTGTTTCAGCTAGTATTCAGATTTCAAATATTGAACTACCCAACAAAAACAAAATTGGACGAACAGTCTCCAGTTTTAACTGTCCATCTGTCTATTACAAATACAAACGGTTCAAATCAGTAGAAGCAATCCTAATTAAACAGCTCATATACCTATTGTCTATGTTATTACAAATTGAGCCAAAACTATTTCAGATAAACACACATTAACTAGAATATAGCTAATTATCCAGCATCATTCAAGTGAATACATCCTGAAGCAGAGAATATGATCATGCTTTATTTCACTTCCATTTCCACATTTACATCGAGATGGTTTGAAACGTATACCTGGAATGTGAATCAAACAGAAACAAGGAAAGATCAGCAGCAAACCACAACTACTGGAATCCAGCCAGTCAAACACAGCAACAATTGGAGTGATTTTGAACCAAAATAGTTTCACAAAAACCAGGAAAGCATCTCAGCAATACAACACCCTGTAATGACCCACAATGACTCAATTGAGACCAAAAACCCACTCGAAATCAACCCAATAGAACTCTGAAACCACGACAACAGAATCTGAACTAGAAAAGTGTAAATCAATAGCTAAAAGTTGAAATTCATCTAAAATTTTAACGGAACAGTAGTTTTTTTTTGGATTTTGAATGTTTGCTATTGTTTTTTTTGGTTTTCCTTTTTAAGAAAGCTAAGATCCAAAGGAGTGTTTTGAACTGAAATTTTGAATTTCAGATCTGGAAGCTTGAGGAGTATTTTTTGAGGGGAATTTTTGAGCTCCAACCTTGGGGAATTTTTCAGATCTGTCCAAACTTGTTATACAAGGCAAATGAATGCCTATTTATAGGCAAACTTAGGGTGCAACTTCAGATTCTCATTTTACTCATTAGTCCCTATTTTATTTCCATTTCTACCCCTCATTTTCTGACTTGTTATACAAGTAACTACACCTATTTTGTGAATTTCAGTTCAAAACCCCTTCTAGAAAGTCCTAGGGGGTTCTATTCTGATTTTTCCATACTTGAAATCCCTAAACTACCCTTACCTCATTTCAATATTTACTAAATCTGATTAAACTACCATTTCCCATGCCTATACTACCCCTGAAACCCTCTGAAATTACTAACACTAGTTAAACTACCAGCTATAACCAAAACAACTACTCAACTATGATTAATCCATCAAGGCTAGAACCAATTATTTCAATCAAAAGGACCCTAAAATCAAACTAACAGAATTAAATCATCACATGAAAACTGGAACGGTATCAATTAGCATGAAAGAAATCATTCAAACTAGCAAACTTAAACTAAACCCCATGACATTTAATGATAAAGAATTCAAACACAGCCAAATTGACAAATTACTATCGACTAGCAGAGGAGGAATCAAAGAAGAATTTAAACTAAACTAAATTACCAGACCTAACGTACTGATTACTGCCAAAAAAGAAAAGGGAGAGAAGGAAACCAGAAGAAGCAAAAATAAAGCAACACGAATGATTTAATTAGAAACGAAAGAAAACTAATTAAAGAAAAAGGAGAAACTCACCTATGCAAGGTCGAACGGGAGACTGAAAACTTGATTCGAGCCTCGGAACAATGTTAAGCATTTGTTCTTCTCAAAGAACAAACGAAACATTGTTTCGTGACTCGAATCCAATGTCGGACTCAAGAAATCGGGCAAAACTCGAGCAACATGATTTTCTAGGGTTCTGCCGGCTCTGTGGTTTAAAATTCGAGCAGACCAAAGATGATTTGAAAGAAAGTAGTTAGGGGTTTGGGAAAAGAGGAGCGAGGAGAACTCAGGGTGTAATTTTGGAAGGGTTTGGGGGCGGCGCCGCCGTGGGCGGTGGTGGCGGCGCCTAGGGTTTAGAGGATTTGGGATGTTTGGTTGGGGTTTGGAAGAAAATAGTGACGGATTTGGAACGAGGAGGGGACAGGGATTCAGGGGTGAAATTTTGGGGTCGATTGGGGTTGCGCCGCCGGAGGCGACGATTTCCGGCCGGCGGAGATGGGGAGGAGGGCGGTGGAGAAGGGCGGAGTTATGGCGGAGGAGTGGTGGGGGTAACGCCGGCATTACAGGGGAGTACGAGGAGGGTGAGAGATGTTTTTAGGGTTTTGGCATAATTTCGGACACTTTTATTTTAATTCGAGAATCAATCCAGGCCTGAGGGGATGAACGGTCATGATTAAACAACGTCAAAACGGCGTCGTTTTGAATATGGGGCAATTGGACCGGGCAGGGTTGTTTGGGCTAGGTTGGGGTGGGGCATTTTTTGTTTGGGCCTGGGTAATTTGGCCCAATTCTTGGCAGTCATTTCCCTTCTTTATTCTTTTATTTGTTTTCTTGTATTTTATTCACTTTGCTTTTGTATATTATTTTTTGTATTTTTGTATTTATTTATTTTTTCTGATTTTATAAAATTGTCTTAAAAACTAAACTAAAGTACCCTAATTTAAAACCTATTTTAAGCTTCCTAAAAATTATTTAAAACTCTATTTAAAGATAAATGCAACAATTAACAATTAAAAGTGCAAAGAAACTATTTTTTGCAATTTTCTTTAAATTTTGTTCTAAAACTAATTAATACCTAATTAATACTAAAATTGTGAAATTAAATCCCTAAATGCAAGTGCATATTTTTTGTATTTTCATATGAATAAAAATGCAACCAATTAACACAAAAATTTAACAAAAATTCACAAAAATTGTAAAATAATAAAGAAATCAATTATTTGAAACTTTTGGAATAATTTGCTTAGAGCAAAAATCACGTGCTCACACACAGTAACTCTGTATAGTTCAGCTCTTCCCTGCTGCCTTCTCTACTGCCCATTGTATTTCTTCGTACCACTGCTTCTTCCTTCTCACGATCCCTTGCCACACTAGTTGTTTCTGCCATAGTTCCTATGTTACATCACATTCAAAGAAAAGATGTTGCACTGTTTCATTGCTCCACTTACATAAAGAACATACTGTGTCATCCATTTTACCCCATCTAGCAAGTCTTTCCTTGGTGGCTAGTCTGTCTAGGATTGCCAGCCTTAGAATGAAGATCCATTTAGGCATCCCCTTGTTGTTGCAGACTAGTCCTCTTTGCTTGATATTTCTCGGGTTTTGCTTGTAAATGATATCCTGAGGGTTTGAAACCCCGGATTGCACATCGTAGTGCTATATTGAGGTGAGACACGCGCTGTATGATGAGTGTGGGGTCTTTTACTACTGGGGATTGTGACTTGGTCCGTCCCGATTGATGATTTTACCGCATATTTGACTAAAACTTATTTTTTATCGCCATGATTTGGGCTGATTGCCTATTTGGGCTTTGTGCCAATTATTTGAACCCTTCGGGGATTTTTATCACTATTTCCTCACTATGTTGATCTATTACTTGAATTCAGTCCTGTTGATATCTACTGTTTTACAAACTCAACCACTTTTACTCAGATTTGAAACTACTGTTTTACTAATGCCCGAGGGGCTTGTGATGATTTTCGGACTGAGTGAGGCCGTGGGCCATATGTGAGGATATGCTGAGTGATATGAGGCTGAGGGACTGAGATACATTTATATACCACGAGGTGGCTTGAGTGATGTGAGGCCGAGTGTCGAGTGATGTGAGGCCGAGTGCCGAGTGATGATGCCACGAGGTGGCTTGATATAGCGCTTGGGCCGTAAGCGGCCCCTCCGGAGTCTGCACACCCACAGTGAGCGTGGGTACCCATTGTTCTGAGAGTGAGCCCGAGGGGCTGATACGAGTGACTGTGAGGTAGCCCGAGGGGCTGATACTATTCTGAGAGTGAGCCCGAGGGGCTGATACGAGTGATTGTGAGGTAGCCCGAGGGGCTGGTACTGTTCTGAGATATTGCCCGAGGGGCGAACTTTTATGTGTTCATTTTTCATATTTACTTGTCATTTTACTTGTTATACCGTGGTATTTGTGCCCAAGGGGCGGATTTTGGTGCTTATCGACACTAACTATTTTGCATTCATTCGTAACTGTTGAAAAAGTCATTTTCAAAAGAGTTTAAACTGAGCTAAGATATTTCTAAAGATTTCACAGCTTCACTGCTTTTCTCAAAGGGTTTTACACTGCTTCTATACAGCATGTTGGTTTGCTTTACGTGATTTCTTACTGCTCAGTTGTTATTTACCTTTATTACTCACTGAGTTGGAGTACTCACTTTACTCTGCACCTCGTGTGCAGATGCAGGTATTTGTTCACCCGGTAGCGGGTTTGAGTTGATCGGAGGCTAAGTTTATCGGAGTTTAGCGAGGTGACTGCTAGCGTTCGCAGCACCGCATTTTCTTCTTTATGTTTATCAGTTCTCTTTTGTATATTTTAGGCCTTGTAGTTGTATTTATACTCTGATAGGTGCTCGTGACTTGTGACACCCCGGTTTGGGCAGTGTCGGTATGATTTTCCTTGTTATTATCGTTGTTTCCACAATTATGGCTATCTTAAACATGTTTTAGATTTGCTTATGTTAATTAATTATTTAAAGGAGGTGTTTCATTTGTTCTGGCTGGCCTTGTCTTCACGAGAGGCGCCATCACGACCGGGTTCGGGAATTGGGTCGTGAGAGTAACTTCATCAACCGTTAGTTTGTAGTGCCATGAATGGGCGAAAAAGACTAAATTATAAAAGCATGAATAAAATATTGGATTAGAAAAATAACCTTTTAATATTAAGTATACTAACTCACAATAAAAGGACATAATTGGAATTTTAGACATTAGCCTTGTAATCCTATTAGTTTTAGGATATAATATTACACGTTAGGAATCCAACACGATTACCTTTAGTAATCCTATTAGTATAATTATTCTCGGGCATATAGATATATAATACTACATGTTAGCATGTAAACCAAATACCTTTAGGAACATGTTAGATTTATATTAATATAATAACTTTTGGGATATGGGCATAATTTTAGCCATGTAATCCTATTGTTTTTAGGATATACTTCTTAAAACATTCCTATTACAAATTTAATATAAAAACGTATTGTACTGTCCAAATTCACTTAGAAACAGGAGAGCTTATATTTATTATTAAAGTACGAATATAATATTGATAAACTAAAATAGCCCTAAAATATTAAACAGAAGAACTCATAGGGAAAGGACATAGCTGTAATTACTAATTTTTTTGGACTACAATAACTTCTATGTTATTTTTTTAATATTTAAGATCTTATTTAATACAATCTTGTCTATTCAATTCTTATTAAAAACATGCAGGAAGGTTTAATAAAATCAGCTTCATAAGAATCCTCCATATTGGTAATACTTTACCACTCTATAATATTCAATACCCAAAAAAAAATATGCTAAACGGACTGCATAAAGCGTTAAAATTGAGCGAAAAATTCCCATGATATTATATTAATTATATTGTATTATATTTAAACTGCTTTTTTACTCAAATAATATTTTATTATTATTAATTTTTCGTGTAATATAAGAAATTATACCCAATTATTAAAGAAAACTAAGAAATTTGTTAAGAACATAAATGTGTTAAAAGAAATAAAAAAGTTGGTAAAACCAATATCACTAATGATTCTGCAAATATAAAGATCTAAAAGTGGAATGTCAGATCGATCTTTTTACTCTTTGAAAATAAAATTTTTGGTGGATAAAATTATGATTACTGTTAAATATTCAAACATGAGTTAAACTAATATTATGAATCTAAATCAACAGAAAATAAATTATATTTTATGTTTAAAATCAAATAATCATATCTTTTCAATTAATTATTTAGCAAGAGAATCTAATTAAATTATTTTTTAAATTCAAAATTATTTTTCAAGTTAAAAAAAATCTTCTGGTACATAAATTTATTCCATAAAAAGAGTATTAAAGACTAAAAAAAATAGATCACAATGTAAAAAATATTAGTATAATATTAAGAAGGCCATACAAGTGTTTGAAAAAGCACAATCAAAGCTAAATCCTGGACAAGAATAAGCTTTCAAGATTATAATATAAAAAGTTGACTTTGGTATAGCGGAATTATCTTTTGTAGGTGCCTCCGGCGGAATCGAAAGAATATCCATATGTCATGCATTACTTGCAAATGTCAGATGAAGAGACATGATATTGTTAGCAATAAGAACAAATGGTGTACCAATAATGATTTTATTATGAGGTCATACAACTCACTTTAGATTTGATACACCTCATCAAATAATTGAAGTAACCATCACAGATATAACAAAGTAGAGCAATAGTGCTAAATTTATAAGGAAACCAAAAGCGATAATATGGGATGAAACGCTTTTGGCTAGGCGTCAAACAATCGAAACAGTCGCCCAGATTTTTAGAGATATATTGGATATCGATGAACCGTTTGGTAGAAAAGTAATATTTTGGCAGTGATTTCTGTCAAGTATGATAAGTAGTTCCAAAATTGACCAAAGCAGAAACTGTAAAAGCTAGCTTGTCAAAATTATACTTATGACGTCAAATGAAAAATATTCATATGACAAGAAATATAAAAGTAAGAACAACTCCAACATTCAGTGACTTCTTGCTTCGTGTCGGAAGCGAAGAAGAGCATCCAATAAAGATAATTTGGTTCTGGTACAACAAAATACCGTCTATAAAGAAGTGTTCGGTAAGATACCATCACATTAGATACCTTTATACTATAATACGATTATCTACTTAACATGACTAAAATTGATCATTTGTGTAAGTTCTATTAATGTCCTTTTATTTTGAATTCACGTTTATGCTAATGCAACAATATTTTTCAGCATTTAGATGTTTGTTGTAGTAATATATCTAAAATTTCTCTCATTAATTAAATTTTATTGTTCATTCATATAAATAAATATTTAAACCATCATGTGCCATTATTAACGTGCAACGCACGTTTATAGATACTAGTATTTATAAATTTCTAAATAGTTCTAACCATAATTTTTTTTGAAATACTCGTAACAATTGTTCTCTTGTTTTAATTTACAAGGATCCTTTACTTTTTGGTTTTTAAAATAATATTTAATTAAACATGTGACTTTTATATCAAAATTAATTAATCAATGCTGAAAGTACACTCAAAATAACTGGTCCTTACATTCTGAACCTATCGTTCATTAAAGAAGCGAAGGAGTAGTTTAATACATTATAATATATAGTAAAAGTTTAGAACTTTTGTATGGAATACACGAAACATTAAAAAGTTCGGTTCCAAATCCAAATAAAGCTGATGACAGGAAAGTACCACGTTGCCTGATATATATACTTTTAGATTAATGACGATGCTTTTAAGGACTCTTAATCTACAGGATTTACCAGTGAATTTGGAGATTATTTATGAATGGAAAAAGTATAATTAGGCGCCGCCCATAACCCATTCAATGCTTGAAATGTTAAGCTAGCCTACAATTGAGGAATTAAAAAGAATATGAACCGTAGAGAAGCTAATATTCAATTAAATGTTAAGAAGATCGAAATATATCTTAGCTAGGACGTTAATATTTGTGTCTCTTGGCTGCAACAAACTTTATGTTTGTTTGGCTTAAAATGAAGATTAGCATTTTTTCTAAAAGATTATATCATACTATCCTTTCGGTTAATTTATCATGTATAATAACAACAATAACAAATCAAGTATATTTTTGCAGGTGAGGTCTAGGGAAGGTAGTGTGTATGTAAACCTTACCTCTACTTAGTGAAGATAGAGAGGTTGCTGTTGAGCTGATGGATTATTTGGTATCTAAACCAAGACATAAACACTAATAGTTGTAGAGTTTATTTAATTAAGAGATTTTTACATTCCTATGCAACATAGGAAACCTTATTACCCTCAATGTTTAAGATTTGACTTAATTACACTTATTATACCAAATTACCAATTCCATACCATAATTAATTAAGGGTATAATTAATTGTACATTTTTTACTCCTTAATTAAAGGAATCGGCACGTTTCTCTCTCCTAACCCCTTAGTCCCACCCACGTTTTACCCATACCCACGTTCTTTTTACCATTTCCATCTTCTGAAACCAAATTCTCCCTCTAAATTCACAGAAAATTGAAGAAACCCTTCAACAAAATTGGTTCCCCATTTTACTCCAGTTGAAGTTCATCAATGAAGAACAACAAAGTTCATCAAAATTGAAGTCAAATTTTCAAAGTTCATACACACATTTACCTTCAGCTTCAAATTTTCTCAATGAAGAAGAACAAACCTTCAAAGAGACAAGAGAGCAGCAATTCCACCATTGACAGCCATTAAAAATCTTTGAAGCTTTGAATTCAAATTTGGATTTTCAAAAATCATTATTTATTTTGATTGGGTGTTGTTGAAAATAATTGGGAATATGTTTTGGAGCTTATATCTCAATTTTGAGGGGTTTTGGTGAAGATTAGACTTGGTTTTGACTGAATTTCAGATTGAAACTCGAAGAAGAAGAAGAAGAAGAAGAAGAAGAAGAAGAAGAAGAAGCCATATTGCAGAAATTGTAGATAAATTATAGAAAAATTATAGATAAATTGTAGACTGTTTTTTGCAGAAGATTTTGTAGAAGTTTTAGTCGTTTTGGATTTGTGAAAACAGAAAACAATGCATCTACAATCAGAATACAAATAATCTACAATTTATCTACAAAATATCTACAAACTGGATACATTGAATTTTAATATCCCAATTCCCATTTCAATTGTAGCATAATTGGCATTTTCGACATAATTGCGTTTTTTTGCAGAAGATTTGTAGAAGTTTTAGTCGTTTTTGATTTGTGAAAACAGAAAACAAAGCACCTACAATTAGAATACAAATAATCTACAATTTATCTACAAACTGGATCATTGAATTTTTATATCCCAATTCCCATCTAATTGTAGCATAATTGTGATTTTTGACATAATTACGTTTGTTCAGAAGATTTGTAGAAGTTTTAGCCGTTTTTTATTTGTGAAAACAGAAAATAAAGCATCTACAATCAGAATACAAATAATCTACAATTTATCTACAATTTCTGCAATATGTCTTCTTCTTCTTCTTCTTCTTCTTCTTCTTCTTCTTCTTCTTCTTCTTCTTCTTCTTCTTCTTCTTCTTCTTCTTCTTCTTCTTCTTCTTCGAGTTTCAATCTTTCTTCTTCTTCTTCTTCTTCTTCTTCTTCTTCTTCTTCTTCTTCTTCTTCTTCTTCTTCTTCTTCTTCTTCTTCTTCTTCTTCTTCTTCTTCTTCTTCTTCTTCTTCTTCTTCTTCTTCTTCTTCTAGTTTCAATCTGAATTTCAGTCAAAACCAAGTCTGATCTTCACCAAAACCCCTCAAAATTGAGATATAAACTCCAAACCATATTCCCAATTATTTTCAACAACACCCAATCCAAACAAATAATTATTTTTGAAAACCCAAATTTGAATTCAAAGCTTTCAAGCTTTTTAATGGCTATCAATGGTGGAAAATATCTGGAAAAATATTTACTTCCATAATTGTAGCGCGCCTAAATAGGAATATCTGGAAGAATATGATTTGATCTGATTTACGCCAAATCTTTTTAGAATATTCTGTTCCTCAATTTTAGCTCGACAAATTCGGAAGATTCAGCTACTATTAATTAGTATTTAATGATTGGTATAATAACTGTGGAAAAATGTGGACAGGGCGGGTAAATTAGAAACTATGCACATTTTTGGTAATAAGGTTTCATATATGGTATAGGAAAGAAAAAATCTCTTTAATTAACCTTTTTCGTATTTAGGCCACTCTGTAACTTTAGCCCATTTTATTCTCAGCCCATTTTGTATTTTATCAGCTTTCATTAGCTTAGCCTTAGTGAGCCTATCATATAAATATGGACATGTGTTTCTAGAAAGACCTATTGGGTCATTTTGATAAGTAACAAACACAAACAGACCCCAATTCTCTTTCAATGAAATCATGAAATCCTACTGAGGTTTTTCTCTTCTCCTACTCGATTGATAATGTTTTCATGGTATCAGAGCGGCGATTCTGGTGCATCTCGTCTCGCTCTTTTGTCCGATCTTACCCCAGTTATGTTCCGTTGAGTTCCTGTTCTCCGGTGGTAGGTGAATCGAAGAGATTTTTCAGACGAAGAAAGTGCTTTGCCGATTGGTGTACTAGTTCAACCTTTTGGGTTGATTCCGGCGATTTGAGATTAGATCCGGCGAGTCTCCGTACTTTGGGTTAATGCTTCTCGGTGCTAGGGTTACGCCGGATTTGAAGGCCGTTCTTCTCCGATAGCGAAGAAGTTGGGTAAATTCATTCTTTTTTCTAATTAGGGCTCCTGCATGTCTAGTTTTGCTGAGAATTTAGCGTGCTGTATAGTTTTGCTGAAACTTCGATGTGATTTCCTCTTTCTCTGCCATTTTCGACCTTCCTTGTTCACTGGATTTTGTGAAATAGTCATGGGTAGCACTAATAGCTTCTCCTCTGATCCCACGAGTCCCCTATTTGTGCACTCTTCTGATATTCCTGGTATCTCCCTTGTTCCTGTCCCTTTTTCAGGTAGTGCCATTGGATTTAGGGGTTGAAAAAGGAAGATGATAGTTGCATTGTCAGCTAAGAATAAGATAGCCTTTGTTGATGGCACTTGTCCCCGACCATCTGTCACGACCCCGATTCGCTCTCCGTGAACCATCGTGACGGTACCTAGTCTCTACGACTAGGTAAGCCTAAAATGCGGAAAATAAACCAAATTTGCAGAAGAAAAAAAAGTTAAAACAGAGATAGAGTAAATAAACAACGTTTAAGAGTGTCGCTCGGCATACATAACGTTAACTCCCAAAAACTAATACATATTCCCAAAACCCGAAAACCCATGAATCACAAGCTAAGAAATACTACATAGCTCTAACTCCAGAATGTCTAACGAGAACGGAAAATACAGAAGGGCTAATACTAAATAGCAAGAATAGAAAGAGACTCCTCGGTGGACGCGGCAGATATACCTCGAAGTCTCTGAAAGATCGCCTTGCATCAAGGATCGTAAGTCTGAGTAGAGGTACCTGGATCTGCACATGAAAAACATGCACAGGAAGGGCATGAGTACACCACAGCGGTACTTAGTAAGTGCCAAGCCTAACCTTGGTCGGGTAGTGACGAGGAAAGTTAGGGCCCTACTGAGATTAAATATAATATAAGTCCGACAGTGTAAAACGAAACAATATAAATGAGTGCAACAGTAAGGAATAACATAGAATAGAAAGAACAACAACAACTATAACAGAGACAAATAATCACGGAAATGAGTACAACTCACACAGAGATAACAATCGGGGATCTCCCAGGATAGCGTCCTGTAGTCCCCAATATAAATATCCAGTGGATCTCCCGGGTGCAGTCCCGTAGTCCAACTCATAATGCGCGGGGATCTACCGAAAATCTGATCCGTAGTCCCAAATGTAAATATCCAGTACAGGGGGAATCTACCGGGTGCAGTCCCCGTAGTTCCAAAGTAAATGTGCAGGGGGATCTACCGGAATACAAATCCGTAGTCCCAAAGTAAATATGCAGGGGGATCTACCGGGATACCGTCCCGTAGTCCCAAAGTAAGCACACAACAACAACACGAAGAAATACACAATTCAATTCAAATTCCATTCTAAGGTAAAACAGGTACTTCTAGCCTAGCATGTTGCACATATTCCAAATAAGGCAGGTTGGGCAAGTAAAGCAGTTAAGTCAATTAGACATGCTTCCCTAAGCTAACAACAGGCTTAAGTTACAAGTAATATTAACAGGAAAAAGAAACACAATTAAAATTACTTAAAGAGAACCGATTTTTCAACAATTAGCACAAGTATGCACTCGTCACCTCACGTACAAGGCATTTCAAATATCACAATATCAATCCTAAGGGGAAAGGTCCCCCACACAAGGTTAGACAAGTCGCTTACCGCGAACCGGCTCAATTGTCAACCCGAAACCATGTTCTTGCCACGAGTATCTGACTCCAAATGGTCCAAATCTATTCAATTAAATTTCATAATGTAAATAACACTTCAAGTAACTGATTCTACAATTAAATTCTAAGCTAATACGCAAAATTAGGTAAAATGACCAAAATGCCGCTCGGGCCCATATCTCGGAATTGGGTAAAATTTATATTTCCAGAATCCTCACACTCTCATGAGTTCAGTCATACCAAAAGTACCAAAATCGGACCTCAATTGGTCCCTCAAATCATCACTCAAAGGTCTCCAATTAGTCAAGCCCTGACCCCACAATTACCACTAATTTTCCTTAATTTTTCATGCTTAAATTGATAAAAATCATTCCAATAACGAGTTTAGGGACCAAAGACCTTACCCCAATGAACTCCTCTGAAAATTTCTCTTGAAAAGTGCTTCCCAAGCTTTTTCCCGTTTGAAAAAGATGAAAAATGGCTAAATTTCGCGAAGGCCAGGACTTATATGTTCTGCCCAACGATAACCGCATCTGCGGCCCTGGGACTGCTTCTGTGGTCCCGCATCTGCGAAACCCGGTCGCATCTGAGACATTTCATTAAAGGAGGACTTTCCGCACCTGCGACTTCATCACCGCAGATGCGGTGCCGCTTCTGCGGTTACCTGACCGCATCTGCGGTCGACTCCCTTTTGCCTCAAAACCGCTTCTGCGACCACTGAGCCGCTTCTGTGGCGCCGCACCTGCGGAACCCAAACCGCAGGCGCGGTTATGACAGAACTAGCAGCTGAAGCTGCAACTTAAACTCCAAATTTCCTCCGTCAACCACCCGACCTCAACCAAAGGCACCAACAAGTCTAATACCATTGTCCAAACTTGTACCAATCCTTAAAACACCTAAAACAACATCGAAACCTCAAATTAACCATGAATTCAAGCCTAAGAACTCCAAATTTCTCAAAATACTCTTTCGATCAAAATGTCTACCAAACCTCGTCCGAATGACCTGAAATTTTACACACACGTCACATTCAACACTACGGAGCTACTCCAACTTTCGGAATTCCATTCCGACCCTCGGATCAAAATATCACTATCGAACCGAAAACTTCAAAAATTCATCTTTCGGCATTTCAAGCCTAAATTAGCTACGGACCTCCTAAACACAATCCGAACACGCCCCTAAGCCCGAAATCACCCAACGGAGCTAAGGAACCATCGGATTTCCATTCCGAGGCCGTCTTCACACTGTTCCGACTATGGTTAAATTTCCAAGACTTAAGCTCTCATTTAGGGACTAAGTGTCCCAAAACTCTCTGAAATTCAAAACCGAACATCCCGGCAATACAAAATAGCATAAATAAACACGGGGAAAGCAGTTAACAGGGGATCGGGGCGTAAATTCTAAAAACGACCGGCCGGGTCGTTACATCCTCCCACACTTAAACATTCGTTCGTCCTCAAACGAGCACAAAGACATACCTGAAGTAGTGAAAAGATGAGGGTACTGGCTGCACATATCCTGCTCGGTCTCCCAGGTCGCCTCCTCGACCGGCTGACCCCGCCACTGAACCTTCGCTGATGCAATGTTCTTTGACCTCAGCTTCCTAACCTACCTGTCCAATATTGCCACTGGCTCCTCAACATAAGATAGATCCTTCTCTAACTGGACTGAACTAAAATCCAACACGTGCGACGGATCACCGTGATACCTCCAGAGCATCGAAACATGAAATACCAGATGAACTCCTGCCAAGCTGGGAGGTAAGGCAAGCTTGTAAGCAACCTCCCCAACACGCCTCAATATCTCAAAAGGGCCAATAAACCTCGGACTCAACTTCCCCTTCTTCCCAAATCTCATAACGCCCTTCATAGGCGAAACCCGAAGCAGAACCCGCTCTCCAACCATATAGGAAACATCACGAACCTTCCGGTCCGCGTAACTCTTCTGTCTGGACTGGGCTGTACGGAGTCTATCCTGAATCACCTTGACCCTTCCCAAAGCATCCTGAACCAAGTCTGTGCCCAATAATCTAGCCTCACCTGGCTAGAACCAACCCACCGGAGATCTACACCGCCTACCATATAAAGCCTCGTACGGTGCCATCTGAATGCCGGACTGATAGCTATTGTTGTAGGCAAACTTCGCCAATGGCAAGAACTGATCCCAAGAACCTCTAAACTCAATCACGCAAGCACAGAGCATATCCTCAAGAATCTGAATAGTGTGCATGGACCGTCCGTCCGTCTGAGGGTGAAAGGCTGTGCTCAACTCCACCCGAATATCCAACTCCTGCTGCATGGCTCTCCAGAATCGTGATGTGAACGGAGTACCTCTATCTAAAATGATGGAAACTGGAATACCATGCAGACGAACAATCTCCCGGATATAAATCTCCGCCAACCGCTCCGAAGAATAGGTAGTACACACAGGGATGAAATGCGCGGACTTGGTCAGTCGATCCACAATAACCCAAATGGCATCGAACTTCCTCAAAGTCCGTGGGAGCCCAGATACGAAGTCCATGGTGATCCGCTCCCATTTCCACTCCGGAAATCTCTATCTGCTGAAGCAACCCACCCGGTCTCTGGTGCTCATACTTCACCTGCTTACAATTAAGGCACCGAGCTACAAACCCAACTATATCTTTCTTCATCGGCCTCCATCAGTAGTGCTGCCTCAAATCCTGATACATCTTCGCGGCACCCGGATTAATGGAATATCGCGAACTATGCACCTCCTCTGGAATCAACTCTCGAAGCCCATCAACATTGGGTATACAAACTCGACCCTGCATCCTCAATACTCTGTCATCACCAATAGTCACATCTCGAGCATCGCCATGCAACACTTTGTCCTTGAGGACAAGCAAATGAGGGTCATCAAACTACCGCTCCCGGACACGATCAAACAAGGAAGACCGAGAGACCACGCAAGCTAGAACCCGACTGGGCTCCGAAAGATCCAATCTCACAAACTAGCTGGCTAAGGCCTGAACATCCATCGCCATAGGCCTCTGCGCTGCTGCTAAATAAGCCAAACTCCCCAAGTTCTCTGCCCGGTGGCTCAAAGCATCGGCCACCACATTGGCCTTGCCCGGGTGATACAAGATAGTGATGTCATAATCCTTCAGCAGCTCTAGCCATCTCCTCTGACGCAAATTAAGGTCCTTCTGCTTGAACAAATGCTGCAAACTCCGGTGATCAGTATATATCTCACAACGCACGCCGTACAAATAATGACGCCAGATCTTCAGGCGTGAACAATGGCAGCTAACTCAAGATCATGAACAGGATAATTCTTCTCATGTATCTTCAACTGTCTGGACGCGTAGGCAATCACCCTACCGTCCTGCATCAATACCGCTCAAAGGCCAACTCTTGAGGCATCACAATAGACAGTATAAGACCCCGAACCGGTAGGCAAAATCAAAACTGGGGCTGTAGTCAAAGCTGTCTTAAGCTTCTGAAAGCTCTGCTCGCACTCTTTCGTTTACTGGAACGGAGCACCCTTCTGGGTCAGTCTGGTCATAGGTGCTGCAATAGATGAAAACCCCTAAACAAATCGACGGTAATAACCCGCCAAGCCAAGAAAACTACAGATCTCTGTAGCTGAGGATGGTCTGGGCCAACTCTGCACGACCTCCACTTTCTTCGGATCCACCTGAATACCCTCTCTTGAGACCACGTGACCCAAGAACGCCACGGAATCCAACCAAAACTCACATTTCGAGAACTTAGCATACATCTTCTGTTCTCTCAAGGTCTGGAGCACTGTCCTCAGGTGATGCTCATGATCATCCCGACTCCGGGAATATACCAGAATGTCGTCAATGAAAACAATCACGAATGAGCCAAGATATGGCCGAAAAACACTGTGCATCAGATGCATGAAGGCTGCTGGGGCATTAGTCAGCCCAAATGACATAACAAGGAACTCGTAATGACCATACCGAGTCCTAAAGGCAGTCTTCGGGATATCTGGCTCCCGAATCTTCAACTGATGATAACCTGAACGCAAGTCAATCTTAGAAAACACACAAGCACCCTGTAACGGTCAAACATGTCATCAATACGGGGCAAAGGATAACAGTTCTTCACTGTCACCTTGCTCAACTGGCGATAATCAATACACATACGCATAGAACCATCCTTCTTCTTCACAAATAAGACAGGAGCACCCCAAGGTGATACACTGGGCCGAATGAAACCCTTATCAAGTAATTCCTGCAACTGCTCCTTCAACTTCCTGAACTCAGGAGGAGCCATACGGTACGGAGGAATAGAAATGGGCTGAGTGCCCGGCAACAGATCAATGCCAAAATCAATGTCTCTATCTGGCGGCATGCCCTGAAGATCGGCTGGGAACACATCAGAGAAGTCCCGTACTACTGGAACTGAATCAATAGAAGGAGTATCCATACTGACATCTTTCACATAAGCTAGATACGCATCACAACCTTTCTCAACCATACGCTGAGCCTTAAGGAAAGAAATAACTCTACTGGGAGTGTGACCTAAAAAACCCCTCCACTCAACATGCGGTACACCTGGCATGGCCAGTGTCACGGTTTTGGCGTGACAATCAATAATAGCGAAATGGGGCGACAACCAGTCCATGCCCAAGATAATATCAAAATCAACCATGCTGAGCAATAATAAATCGACTCTGGTCTCAAAACCACTAAGAACAACCAAACACGACCGATAAACGCGGTCCACAACAAGAGAATCTCCCACAGGAGTAGAAACATAAATAGGGGAACTCAAAGAATCCCGAGATACACCCAAATGCGGAGCAAAATAAGAAGAAGACACATAAGAATAAGTGGAGCCTGGATCGAATAGAACCGATGCATCTCTGTGACAGACCAAGATAGTACCTGTGATGACAAAATCGGAGGTGACAGCCTCAGTACGGGCGGGAAGAGCGTAGTATCTAGCCTGGCCTCCCCCTCGAGGGCGACCTCTACCTCCCTGACCTCTACCTCTAGCTGGCTAGGCCGGTGGGGTGGCAACTGGGGCTGGGACCATAGCCTGAGAACTCTGCGGGGCATGCTGTGGCTGAGAAGTCTGTGGCGGTGCACTCCTCCCAAGTCTAGGGCAATCCCTCACCACATGGTGTGTGTCACCGCACTCAAAACAAGCTCTGGGAGGACGTGACAGTGGGAACTGTGTGGTACGGGTACTCTAAGACCCCTGAACACCTGAAACACTGTGTGAAATCTGAGATGCCAACTAAGCTGGCTGACCCACAAAGCCTCTACCATGCCGTACTCTTCCTCCAAAATAAGGACCAGTGGGTCTCTCCAGTCTACGAGGTTTCCTCACTTCCCTATACTCTCTCTCATGACCTCGTCTGTCCTCTCTCCCCTGGACCCACCTGTCCTCTACTCGGCGAGAGGTCCTCACCACCCGCGGAACTGGGGTAACAGGCTGTGTCGCTATGACACCTGGAACCTGACCAATGGAAACTCGCTGCTCTAGAGTGGGGGCAGCTGGAGTCTAGGTCCCTCTTCCGATCTATGGAGTAGTTGGTACAACCTGAATCAACCCCGCCTGAACTATTGTACCAAACATGCTCAGGAACTGTGTTAATGTCTCTTGAATGCTGGAGTAGTAGCAGCAGTAGGCATATCTGGTGCCTGGGCTCTGGCTGGAACTGCTGGTGGCTACTTGGTGGTAGCTCGCGTGGGTGCCTGCACCGCATGCTCGTCCTCGGCCTCTACCCCGGCCCCGACCTCTGACGGTTCTCGCAGGGGGCAGGTGTCTGATCATCACTGGTAGTACGTGTCCTCATCATCTGTGAGAGAATAGAAGACAGATGTTTAGGATTGTGATGTCAAAAATCTCTCACGACAGGGAAATCAATGAAGTGGAATTTTCCTAATGGTTACATAGCCTCTCGTAGATAAGCACAGACGTCTCCGTACCGATCAGTGAGACTCTAATAAACCGGCTTGTGATTCATGACTCCTATGAACCTAGAGCTCTGATACCAACTTGTCACGACCCCGGTTCGCCCTCCGTGAACCATCGTGACGGCACCTAGTCTCTACGACTAGGTAAGCCTAAAATGCGGAAAATAAACCAAATTTGCAGAAGAAAAACAAGTTAAAACAGAGATAGAGTAAATAAACAACTTTTAGGAGTGTCTCTCGGCATACATAACGTTAACTCCCAAAAACTAATACATATTCCCCAAACCCGGAAACCCATGAATCACAAGCTAAGAAATACTACATAGCTCTAACTCCATAATGTCTAACGAGAACGGAAAATACAGAAGGGCTAATACTAAACAACAAGAATAGAAGAGACTCCTCGGTCTGCGGACGCGGGAGATATACCTCAAAGTCTCAGAAAGATCGCCTCGCCTCAAGGATGGTAAGTCTGAGTAGAGGTACCTGGATCTGCACATGAAAAACATGCGCAGGAAGGGCATGAGTACACCACAGCGGTACTCAGTAAGTGTCAAGCCTAACCTCGGTCGGGTAGTGACGAGGAAGGTCAGGGCCCTACTGAGATTAAATATAATATAAGTCCGACAATGTAAAACGAAACAATATAAACGAGTGCAACAGTAAGGAATAACATAGAATAGAAAGAACAACAGCAACTATAACAGAGACAAATAATCACGGAAAGGAGTACAACTCACACAGAGATAACAACCGGGGATCTCCCAGGATAGCGTCCTGTAGTCCCCAATATAAATATCCAGTGGATCTCCCGGGTGCAGTCCCGTAGTCCAACTCATAATGCACGGGGATCTACCGGAAATCCGATCCGTAGTCCCAAATATAAATATCCAATACAGGGGGAATCTACCGGGTGCAGTCCCGTAGTTCCAAAGTAAATGTGTAGGGGGATCTACCGGAATACAAATCCGTAGTCCCAAAGTAAATATGCAGGGGGATCTACCGGGATACCGTCCCGTAGTCCCAAAGTAAGCACACAACAACAACACGAAGAAATACACAATTCAATTCAAATTCCATACTAAGGTAAAGCAGGTACTTCTAGCCTAGCATGTTGCACATAATCCAAATAAGGCAGGTTGGGCAAGTAAAGCAGTTTAGTCAATTAGACATGCTTCCCTAAGCTAACAACAGGCTTAAATTGCAAGTATTATTAACAGGAAAAAGAAACACAATTAAAATTACTTAAAGAGAACCGATTTTTCAACAATTAGCACAAGTATGCACTCGTCACCTCACGTACAAGGCATTTCAAATATCACAATATCAATCCTAAGGGGAAAGGTCCCCCACACAAGGTTAGACAAGCCGCTTACCGCGAACCGGCTCAATTGTCAACCCGAAACCATGTTCTTGCCACGAGTATCTGACTCCAAATGGTCCAAATCTATTCAATTAAATTTCATAATGTAAATAACACTTCAAGTAACTGATTCTACAATTAAATTCTAAGCTAATACGCAAAATTAGGTAAAATGACCAAAATGCCGCTCGGGCCCATATCTCGGAATTGGGTAAAATTTATATTTCCAGAATCCTCACACTCTCATGAGTTCAGTCATACCAAAAGTACCAAAATCGGACCTCAATTGGTCCCTCAAATCATCACTCAAAGGTCTCCAATCAGTCAAGCCCTGACCCCACAATTACCACTGATTTTCCTTAATTTTTCATGCTTAAATTGATAAAAATCATTCCAATAACGAGTTTAGGGACCAAAGACCTTACCCCAATGAACTCCTCTGAAAATTTCTCTTGAAAAGTGCTTCCCAAGCTTTTTCCCGTTTGAAAAAGATGAAAAATGGCTAAATTTCGCGAAGGCCAGGACTTATATGTTCTGCCTAACGATAACCGCATCTGCGGCCCTGGGACTGCTTCTGTGGTCCCGCATCTGCGAAACCCGGTCGCATCTGAGACATTTCATTAAAGGAGGACTTTCCGCACCTGCGACTTCATCACCGCAGATGCAGTGCCGCTTCTGCGATTACCTGACCGTATCTGCGGTCGACTCCCTTTTGCCTCAAAACCGCTTCTGCGACTACTGAGCCGCTTCTGCAGCGCCGCACCTGCGGAACGCAAACCGCAGGTGCGGTTATGACAGAACCAGCAGCTGAAGCTGTAGCTTAAACTCCAAATTTCCTCCGTCAACCACCCGAAATCATCCCTAGACCCCCGGGACCTCAAGCAAAGGCACCAACAAGTCTAATACCATTGTCCAAACTTGTACCAATCCTTAAAACACCTAAAACAACATCAAAACCTCAAATTAACCATGAATTCAAGCCTAAGAACTCCAAATTTCTCAAAATATGCTTTCGATCAAAAAGTCTACCAAACCTCGTCCGAATGACCTGAAATTTTGTACACACGTCACATTCAACACTACAGAGCTACTCCAACTTCCGGAATTCCATTCCGACCCTCGGATCAAAATCTCACTATCGAACCGGAAACTTCAAAAATTCATCTTTCGGCATTTCAAGCCTAAATTAGCTACGGACCTCCAAAACACAATCCGAACACGCCCCTAAGCCCAACGGAGCTAAGGAACCATCGGATTTCCATTCCGAGGCCGTCTTCACACTGTTCCGACTATGGTCAAATTTCCAAGACTTAAGCTCTCATTTAGGGACTAAGTGTCCCAAAACTCTCCTAAATTCAAAATCGAACATCCCGGCAATTCAAAATAGCAGAAATAAACACGGGAAAAGCAGTTAATAGGGGATCGTTGCGTAAATTCTAAAAACTACCGGCCGGGTCGTTACACCATCTATCACTTGGGTTGAATAAAAACTATAGGACATGTGTAACAACATGATGATCTCATGGTTAACAGCCTCTCTATCTCCTGAGAAAGCTAAAGTGTGCAGTATTATGAGACTACACAGAGCATATGGCTACAACTGCAGACTAGATATGGTACTGCAAATAGGACCAAAATCTTTGAACTTAAGAGAGAACGTGCCCACACATCCCAAGGTCCACTAGATATAGCCTCATATTTTAATAAATTAAAAAGTTTATTGGATGAATTGGGTGTGATGTGTACTAACCATAGGCAAAGATGCATTTATGTTGCAAAGCCTGGAATTCTACAGGAGGATGAGGAGAATAGGTTATTTTAATTCCTCATGGGGCCGAATGAAACATATATGGGGTGAGGATTAACTTGCTTATGATGCAACTCCCTAGCCTTGACAATACCTATAATATCCTTTTTAATGATGAAAAACAAAGACAAGTCCAATCTACGTATTAGTTCAATTCTGATCCTATGTCTTTCAGTGTTGGTACAACTAATAAATCCAAACTTGCCTTTGGGGTCAAACAGAACTTTGGGGTCAACCAAAATACAACCCCCAATCCTCCTCCTCCTAGGCAGTATACAGAAAGGGTTAATTTTGACCAAATAGGTCACCTTTGTTCTGTATATACCACAAGAAGTCAGGCACATGGTTGATAAGTGCTATAAGCTTCATGGGTACCCACAGAGTCCTAAGTCCAACAAAGGAAAGAAAGCTGCAGCACGTGCCGCTACTGGGGCTCAGCTTGCTCCTTCTGAGGCCAGTGCAGCTGACCTTGTTGGGAATTTACTGAGGGTCTTAGTTCTGTTCCAAGTATTGATGGTCAAGTCTCTGTGATTCTAGGATTGAGCAAACAACAATATAATCAACTGACGACCCTACTGCAACAGACTCACCAGGGAGATTCTTCGAATGCTCAGCCTGCTAATCTCATATGCTCTGCTAATTTTGCTTGTACCCTACTAATTGAGAGTACTATTTCTATTTTCAAACTTTGCATGCTTACTCAAATTAGCTCTATCATATGGAAAATAGATTCATGTGCTTTTGACCACATGACCTCTAATAAAAATATACTTTCTAACATTACACCTTTAGTTATACCTTACCTTGTAACACTTCCTAATGGGTACAAAGTGAAAGTAACTTCCACCGGATCTTTTGCTTTAACTCCCTTTATCATTCTTCATAATGTGTTATGTGTCCTTTCCTTTCAAAGCAACTTAATTTCTGGTCACAAGTTAATAAAGTAGTTGCATCGTACAATTTTGTTTACTGCAACTTCCTGTTTGTTGCACATGTTACATGTCTTTTCGCTGAAGATGCCTCTGGATCTTGGTAGAGAGGAGGTTGGTCGGTACAAGTTTATTTGGGTGCCATCTTCACATTCTACAATTTCCTCTAATTCTAACTCATGCAGCACTGTTCCTGTGTGTTCTTTGTCTAATTCATGTAAATCTGTTTCTTTTTCTAGTTCTAAGATTGTTATTTTACCTTCAAATATTAGTCATTCCATTTGTAATAATGCTGCTTGTTGATACCCAATTTTTCCCTATATATTTTTAAGTATGCATAAATATCTTCAAAATAACACACACACACACACACACACACACACACACACACACACACACACACATATATATATATATATATATATCAAGGTGGTTAAACTACGGGGTGTAACAACAACGCACATCCCGGGAGTGCTACCGCATTGCCTTNATATATATATATATATATATATATATATATATATATATATATATGCATATATAAGCATGCACAAGATTTTTATAATTTTTTCCATAATTTTAAGGGTTTAAATGATTTATTTTCTCCCCTTTTACTCATAAAATCCCCAATAATTATTTCTCAAATTATTGTTATGATGATTTATTCATTTAATTTCTATACTTATACCAAAATGTGGTTAATATATTTTTTATGCATTTTTATAACTGCATTTGGTATTTTTAAGCTAAATTGCATATAATTGCAATATTAGCCTATTTAGTGTATAATTACATTTTACATGCGTAAAATTGGTCTATATATTTTTAAAATGATAATCACATGTTTTGAATCATTTTGGCACATAAAATTATTTTTACAAAACTATTTATTATTTATAAATCAAAAATAGGGAAAAGTGGCTATTTAAATTATAGCCAGATTTGGCTTTCAATTGTAGCCCAAATTGAACCCATTCCCCAGCCCAATTTCATACCCAATTAACCCGACCCAGACCTTATATACACTTACCCAAACCCGGAACCCATCTACCCGATCAAATCCTGACCGTTGATCTCCCAGATCAACGGTCCATACGACCCCTTTCCTTTTTTAATTCCTAAGACCACCCTAACCCTAGCCATTCTTCACAGCCCTCCGCCTTTGAATCCTCTGGTCTCCTCTCTTCTCTCAACCTAACCCTGATCCCTCTTCAACCGCCGCCTCTTTCTCCGGTGACCAACTTCCAACCCCAAGCCTCCAATGGTTCCTCCATTGCCTTGCTCATCCTCTCTGAGGACTTCAAGGGCCCTGGGCCACGCGACTTGTATCTAGGGTTACTGTTTTGGCTGTTCATGGCTTTTCCGGTGTGATTTTGAGCAAAATTACGTTACATTTGTTACGATCGTTGAAGTTTATAGCAGGTTCTTCCATTTCTATTTGGGTTTTCTTTGAAACCCTAACTTTCGTTTGTATCTCTTAGATCTGTGCTATTTTCGAGTCTGTTTCTTTCTATGTTTTACACTATTCTCAAACCTCTTTTGGAAAAATCATCGATTGCAAGTTGTTTTACTTTCTTTTAAAAGTTAGGGTTTTCGGAACTTTTTCTACACTCTGTTTAATCAATTCTTCATGTTTAAACCTCTTTCCTTTGCATATCTCGACTATTTTGTATTTTTTCTCCTTTTTCAACTTGTCTATGTTGAAAACCCCAGTTCTTGGTCTTAACCCTGGGTTCTGAGTCTGTAATTGACGATTTGTTCGTCTAATCTATATGCTTGCTTGTTTCTCACGAATCCCTGATTTTGTGTGATTTTTACCCTACTATGCTATTAGGGTTTCTGATTTTTCCTCTTCTTGCCTACTGTGTGTTTATTCTGTTGGTTCATAGAAATTTATGGTAATTTCCCCCAAAATCAGTACTATTGTCCATCGGAATCCTTGATTCGCAATGATTGATATCCTTCTAGTCTCTTGTGATATTCTATACTGATTTTCAACCTCTTAGTCATTTTTCTTGCCTTATTTTATGGTCGATTATGCTTGTAACGACCCGACCCATCGTTACGGGAGTTACCGCCCCGTTTTTCCCATTTTATGCTTCTATATGTTTCATTATATGTGTTTGGAGAATTTGAAGTAATTCGGTTAGAGTTCGGTTAGAAATGAGACAATAAGTCTCTTTATGAGAAGGTTAGTTTGGATAAGTCAACCAAATATTGACTTATGAGTTAGAAGGCTCGTAATGGAATTCTGATGATTCGACTAGTTTCGGGGGATGATTTGTGACTTAGGAGTGCAATCGGAATTGAATTTGGAGGTCCGGCGTAGAATTAGGCTTGAATTGGCTAAGGTTGGAGTTTGGTGAATTCCGGATGGTAGGTGAGATTTTGATCCGAGGGTCGGAATGGAATTCCGAGAGTTGCAGTAGCTCCGTTAGGTGATTTTGGATATGCATGCAAAGTTTCAGATTTTGGAGGTGTTTAGGACGGGTTTTAGATCAAAGGCAAGTTTCGGAAGTTTTAGTTTAACTTAGGCTTGAATCCGTGGTAATTCGATGATTTTGATGTTAACGATAGTGTTTTGATGATTGGAACAGGTTTAAATAAGGTCTTGGGGTGTGTTGGTGCTATTGGTTGAGGTCCCGGGGGCCCCGGAGTGATTTCGGGTGGTTAAACGGAGAATCTTGATGTTTGTTGCAGGTCTGGTGCACCTGGCTTCAGGTATTTCCGCATCTGCGGAAAAAGTGCCACAGAAGCGGTTCCGCAGATGCGGCTAAGAGATCGCATAAGCGGTCCACGAGGGACCGGGGTAATTCCGCAAAAGCGGACGGGGTATCGCTTCAGCGTGTCCGCATAGGCGAAAACGAGGCCGCAGAAGCGGAATGGTGAGATCCGCAGAAGCGGATGGTTGGGCGCAAAAGCGGAAGGCCAAGGATTTAATGAAAAACCGCATAAGCGGTCATATGGCCGCAGAAGCGGTCCCGTATAAGCGAAAGAGGGACCGCAGAAGCGAAAATCGCTGGGCGATAGAAGGGTTTTAAAATAATATTTCATCCGCGACCCTTTCATATTTTTCCTCCATTGTTGACGTTCTTAAGAGCTTTGAACAAGGAAATTCGAGGGTTTTGACTGAGAATCACTTGGAGGTAAGTTCCTTGGCCTAAATATTTAAATTTATGGTAGAGATTACATGTAAATTGTAGAAAATTCATCAAAAACGGGTCAAGCTAGGGCTTGGAAAGTTGTGATGTAAAAATAGAATTTGGAGGGTCAAACGAGCTCCGATTTTGGTAAACTTTATATGCACGGACTTGTGGCGAGACGAGAAATCCGTTGGTGTGATTTTCGGAATTTTTCGAGAAGTGGGCCCGGGGCTCGGGTTTTACCAACTTCGTGAATTTTAGTACTTTTCGAGTATTTTGATTGGGTTATGTTTCTTTAACCCATATTTATGTATTCGCTGTGATTTTGACTAGATTCGACGCGCGAGGAGGTCGATGCAATGGGAAAAGGCATTGCGGACTAGTCTACGGCCGGTTAGAGGTGAGTAGTTGGTGTATATGATGGCCTGAGGGTTTGAAACCCCGGCTTATCACATTGTGACGCTATTGTAGGGCGTGACTCGCACCCCATGGCAGGCGCGGGATTAGTTATGACTGGGGATTGAGACTTAGTCCATCCCGAACAAGAATATTTCTATATTGGCGACTGATACGCACCCTGTATTGAATATATCTGGGCTTATTGCCGTGTTTGGGGCCTTGTGCCGATCTGCAGCATCCTTAGAGGATGATTGTCATTGTGATAACATGCTTTGTATAATCATTGATCTCAGTCATGTGTTTAATCACTGTTATGAAACGCTAAGTCACTTTTCCTGAAGTTAAATATCTAAAGTATATTCTTCTTAATAAATTGAAAATTGGGAAATTAATTGAATCTGTTACGTGACTCATATGCTATTGTGGGCTGAGTATGGATCGGGCTGCACGCCGCAGCGAATTGTATGATTATATTGCGCTTGGGCTGAAGGAGCCCCTCCAGAGTCTGTACACCCCCCCAGTGAGCGCCGTCGACGTTAAATGGATCGGGCTACGCGCCGTAGCGGTCATGTGCATTGCATTGCATCCTTACATTATACTTGACTGATATATTTGAAGTTGTTTTGTTGTTGGTTCATAGTTAGGTGTTGGACTGTTAGTTTTAGCTTTACTTTGTGGCATTTCGTGGATTTCTTATCTTCAGACATTTTATATGCTTATTACTCACTGAGTTGGTAGTAATCGCCCCCTACTCCCTGCACCTTGTGTGCAGATCCAGGTACTTTGGGAGCTGAGTTGAGCTAGCTGTTGGTTTCCAGAGTTCCAGGAGTGGTCGGGGTAGCTGCTATGACGTCCGCAGGACCCGACTCCTCCCTTATCCCTTTATTATTTCCGTACTTTAGAACATACTTATTTTGAGGATTCTTGACTCTGTATTGGTTAGAGGCTCTAGACTCATGACCCCAGGTCTTTGGGAGTTACAGTTATGTCAGTATTTCGTATTGTTTTAATTGAGTATTTCAACTATGAGTATTAATATTTGATTTTAAGTATCTGATTAATTGGTTTTGAGCTTTGTGCTCGGGTTGAGAGAGTAAATGGTCGGGCTTGCCTAGCATTAGTGTTGGGTGCCATCACGACCGGGTTTGGGGTCGTGACAATGCTGTCAAAGCCTAGGTTACTAGGCCTCATGAGTCATGAGCCGGTTTAGTAGAGTCTCGTGGAACGATACGGGGACGCCTGTATTTCTCCACGAGAGGCTGCAGAACCTTTAGGAAAACATTCCCATTCTTGGAATTCTTATCGTGCATACTTGATTCAGCTTGAGATATAACTCTTGAAATTCCTTCCACACGTCTGTATGTGCACGCAAGCGCTCAGTAATATATTATCCTTGATGGCTTGTGATTCCCCGATCGAGGCGCGAGATGTAATCTTCGTAAGTTCATGTTGGGCCAGTCAGGAGGACTTAAGGCCGGATCTTTGCCTATGGCTTGAGCACCGAGGTGCTGATTGTGTGAACAAGTGATTTGAATTTATATGTTCAGTGTTGTCCCTAATTGTGGGAATGGCGACTGGATATCCATATGATGAGTATGTTAGTACTGCGAGATATATCTGCGTGATCTTGGTAGTGACGAGGGAGTCTGCAGGATAATAGATGAACTGTTAGGCGTTCGATTCCTATTGTGATCTGTTATGTAGCCCCGAGTTATGGGTGCGTGAAGAATATTTTCGTATCTCCTAGTTGGAAAGTTAAGTGCAATACTTGCGGCGGTACGAGTTCAGACTCAGGAAGACTAAATTGGATGTATTATGTGTATGTCGGTGGAAGGTATTTTCTATGTGTCATGATTCGAATAGGTGCAACGCATGTCCATGTATCAATTTCGATAATATAATACAGGTAGTATTGAGATTAATGTTGCTGATATATATTGTGATGTTTTGTCAAGTTGTAGCCGTGTTGTTAGGATGGTTTTGGTGATTCTCTGGCAGGTGGACAGGCCCAATTACAAGGGAAACTCTGCCGAAATTTTGGGACTTAGTGAAAATTTGGTCGCCTGGAGGGTAGGCTTAACTGTTATGTGAGTGAATGCAAGAAAATGCAGAAGAGTTAAAATTCCAGATGATTTGTGTTTCCACAAGCTTATGAAAGAGTGAGTTTAATCTCACTATGGTATTACGACAACAATGAAGCATACGCGTTATGAGTATAGTGAGTTGTGATATATGGCTTCGAGCTAAGTTGGGGAGGTTGCTGTTGATTAGTTGATTGTATAGTTATGTACTATGTTAGTTCTGATTTGATGTATGCTGGTGAATCAATTCTGGTTGGGGAAATTGGGTCGAGAATGACATGAGTGAAGGAAAATTTTTGACAAGACGTCAAGAGATCGGATGAGCAGGAAAGAAGTTTCGATGGTTAAGATAAATTGGTATTGTCTTTAGCGTCACCTGAGAGCGGTGTTGCGTCCTGGTTAGTGATTCTTGATCGCTTTACAGAGTTAGTACGACCGGTGGTTTGGAGGTACGCTCCAGATATTTTTGTGGTAGGTTGTGGGAGTGTGTTCCACTGGAAGATTTTATAAGTGTGACATATGACCACTTGATTGATTAAAGATGTAAACCAAGTATGAAGTTTGAGATGATGTCGTTAAATTGAGGAATTCATGCCTGGAGGGCACTTGGCCTATTGGGTTGTGAACTGGGGAGGATTACTCCGTTTATGATGGTTGTTCTTGTGTGTTATGAGAAAAAGGGAGTTATTATGGACCCTTGAAAGGTTGTCAAACTAGTTCATTGTGATCAGAATCAGCTTGAAGTCGGTGGATGGACTTAATGTGAATAATGGATCTATATCAGGCCAGATGTGTGCATTTTTGTAACGCGGTCCTCATGGAGGAGTAGTTAGGATGATGCTTCATTGTCAGATATCTCGCGTAGTGAGGCATTGCACCGTGTAAGTTGTGAGACAACTCGAGAAATTGCTTACATGTTAAGAATCCGCGTAGGAATGATGTTATATGAGCATCTTGACTGTTGAAATCCCGATTGTATATCGCGCCTCAGTTGTGCTTGAGTTTGTAGTTATAATGCTATATAATCCTCAGAGGTGTTATTATGCACTTAGCATGCTTATGACCGATATTTGGTAGTAATGAGAAAATTTGGCTCGATGTGCATCTCCTTATGTGAGATCTACGCGTGGATCGGGTGGCACGCCGCCATGGGTATGTTATCCGGATCGGGTTGCACGCCGCAACAGTGTGATGTTGAGTATAGTTTTCTATATGGTATTTTGTATGCCTTGCTTCCTGTTTTCTAAGGAAGATCCGTATTAGTGTGTGGGATTGGTAATTCCTTCTAGAGATCATTAAATTCGAGATCCGTGCAATCTGAGTATATGAAGTAAATTAAGGGGCTAAGACCATTGTTTGATTCAGAATGAGGTGATAGATCTTGCCAGAAGTATAGACCCAATGAATTGTTGATTCGGCGGTGTTATGAGTTTATACAGATCTTATCTGTCGTGTCGGTATTGTAAGAATTTGAACAAGACCTATGTATGTCATGCAGAGCATGGGAGGTGTAATGATTTTTCTTCTAGATAGGATCAATGGAAGTTCTTGACTAGTTGAGTGCATAAACGTTCATGGTTCGGAAGGGAGGAGAAGTCCTCATGTTACCTTAGGATGATATGGTATATGCGATATGTTGTGAAGGATTGAGAATTGCGTGTGTAAGGTTATGGTTCAGTTCTGAATGGAAATTCATAACATTCTTAGGCAGTACGGGCAACTTTGGGTGATTAGAGAAATGAGCTTCAGATGATTAGGGGGAATGATCTTCAGATGATTAAGGAAATTTTATTTCTAATCATAGTGAATCGTACAGGTTACATGTTTCAGAAAAAGGCCAATGTGATTAAGTTGATGGCACTTCAATAATATTGGGGTCAGGTATGATGATGCGTGTGCTATATAGGGTTGGAGGCTAGGAGTTCTCATGTTCAGGCTATGTTGTGGTTGTGGATCATGTGCGTCGGTACTGTTTAAGGGCTATCAGGATTTGGAGGCTCGAGTGAATCTTTACTTACTGGTATGTTAGATTTTGTATGTGATGTCAGAATTTAGACTGGTTGTCTTAGCGTCGGGCAATTCTGAATTATTGTGCCATGGGCTATGCCGGAAATGCCAGGGGTTGAGTGGCAAGGTGAGTTGGATTATGTTCTATCAGGTTTGCGTGGTATGTGTTATTTGTTTCACCGTGGGTGTAATGAATTGCGTGGGTTTCAGACATCAAATGTGCGTGGTTGTTGATGTTGAGCATAGCGGCTTGAGGTGCTTCAGGTGTAACAGTGTTGGGATAGGATCGCGCATTGTAGCGAGGCTACGGGAGTTATAACCTTTCGGGGTAGATTCAGGCATTCTATTTCTATGATGTGAAACGGGGTCTCAGCCTTGTATTGTAATGGTATTGATGAGCTTGAGGTACATCTCTTTCGTTTGAGTCATTTGTTATGATTTGAATGTGTTCAGATCGTTTCTTACTGGTGTGTGTATTATGCAAGATGTGGTTTAGACTTGTATTGAGGTATCATATCACCAGAGTGGTATTGGATTCGAGGTGATCGTTGGGTTCATTAATGCATACAGACAGGTTTGATCTTAGCTTGTTAGGAAGATAATATCGAGGTTTGACCCGGAAATCTGTTGTGATATCAGTCAAGGGAAGTGGATTCATGAATGGTTGATCTGAGAGATGATTACGGTTTATAGCGTGTTTCATTCATCGTTGGCAGTATATGAAAGTGTTGGAATAAGGTTTTAGCTAATAAAAGGTTCTCTGCCGGTAATTGGTTGCTGGGGACAACTGCTGTGAATAGAAGTTATGGTTCCAAGTGTTTGGTTTAGGCGGTATATCATATGTTTTCACCTGAGGGTGCAAGTATGGGTTATTACAGCTGGTTCGAGGCTATTCAAGGTATAGGTGTGAGGTTTTGATCATATCGATGGTTTCAAAAGTAAAAAGGTAGTTCTATGATTTATGGGCTAGGCTGGATTGTGTAAATCCGATTTAAATGTGTTATCGGACCTATATGACATACGGTGACGTGGGATCACCCCGGGTATATGATTGGTAAGATCGTTCAGCTGTTGGTTGGCTTCTAGAACAACTCTGGATACGCTCGAGGACGAGCGTTTGTTTAAGTTGGGGAGGATGTAACGACCCGACCCGTCGTTACGGGAGTTATCGCCCCGTTTTCCCCGTTTTATGCTTCTATATGTTTCATTATATGTGTTTGGAGAATTTGAAGTAATTCGGTTAGAGTTCGGTTAGAAATGAGACAATAAGTCTCTTTATGAGAAGGTTAGTTTGGAAAAGTCAACCGAATGTTGACTTATGAGTTAGAAGGCTCGGAATGGAATTCCGATGATTCGACTAGTTTCGGGGGATGATTTGTGACTTAGGAGTGCAATCGGAATTGAATTTGGAGGTCCGGTGTAGAATTAGGCTTCAATTGGCTAAGGTTGGAGTTTGGTGAATTCCGGATGGTAGGTGAGATTTTGATCCGAGGGTCGAAATGGAATTCCGAGAGTTGCAGTAGCTCCGTTAGGTGATTTTGGATATGCGTGCAAAGTTTCAGATCATTCGGAGGTGTTTAGGACGGGTTTTAGATCAAAGGCAAGTTTCGGAAGTTTTAGTTTAACTTAGGCTTGAATCCGTGGTAATTCGATGATTTTGGTGTTTATGATAGTGTTTTTATGTTACGAGCAAGTTTGAATGAAGTAATAGAACATATCTGTGCATTTGGTTGAGGTCCCGAGGGCCTCGGGGTAATTTCGGATAGCTAACGGGGAGTTTTGAACATGAAAAAGTGCAGCAGAAATTGCAGAGGAATTTTCCTCTATGCGATCGCGTAGGTATGCCTGCGATCGCAT
The DNA here is from genome assembly GCF_001879085.1 of Nicotiana attenuata. Classification (NCBI taxonomy): domain Eukaryota; kingdom Viridiplantae; phylum Streptophyta; class Magnoliopsida; order Solanales; family Solanaceae; genus Nicotiana; species Nicotiana attenuata. Next base: position 39,618,968 of record NC_031998.1, read on the forward strand.
AGAAGGTTCAGAGGGGGATGAAGATTTGCTCTATGCGATCGCGTATAGGGGTCTGCGATCGCATAGGTTGAGGAGATTGGGCAGTGCGGTCGCGTGGGAAGTAATGCGATCGCGTAGAAGGGGGAGACAGTGCTATGCGATCGCATGGCCTGTCCTGCGATCGCGTAAGAGGAATTGAGGGCCTGGAAATTTTGGCCTATGCGATCGCAGGGGTAGTGATGCGATCGCATAGGGGTCGCTACAGTAATCTGGCAGAATGTTTAAAACCCTTATATCCGCGACCCACATTATTTTTCCACCATTTTTACTCCGCCAAGAGAGCTTTTTGAGCGATTTGAAGAGGGTTTTCAACGGGTATTGATTTGAGGTAAGTCTCTTGACTAGAAAACACCATTTTATGGAAGAATCAACACTCAAATTCATGAAAGTGGGTAGAAATTGTGAAGAACTAGGGCTTGGTTTTTGAAAACGAATTTTTAGGATTTGAAAGGCCATTTGAGCTCCGTTTTCGGTAAACTTTATATGTACGGACTCGTGGCGAGACGAGGAATCCGTTGGTGTGATTTTCGGAATTTTTCGAGAAGTGGGCCCGGGGCTCGGGTTTTACCAACTTCGTGAATTTTAGTACTTTTCGAGTATTTTTGATTGGGTTATGTTTCTTTAACCCATATTTATGTATTCGTTGTGATTTTGACTAGATTCGACGCGCGAGGAGGTCGATACGAAAGGAAAAGGCATTGCGGACCATTCTACGGCCGGTTAGAGGTGAGTAGTTGGTGTATATGATGGCCTGAGGGTTTGAAACCCCGGCTTATCACATTGTGACGCTATTGTAGGGCGTGACTCGCACCCCATGGCAGGTGCGGGATTGGTTATGACTGGGGATTGTGACTTGGTCCATCCCGAACAAGAATGTTTCTATATTGGCGACTGATACGCACCCTGTATTGAATATATCTGGGCTTATTGCCGTGTTTGGGGCCTTGTGCCGATCTGTAGCATCCTTAGAGGATGAATGTCATTGTGATAGCATGCTTTGTATAATCATTGATCTCAGTCCTGTGTTTAATCACTGTTATGAAATGCTAAGTCACTTTTCCTGAAGTTAAATATCTAAAGTATATTCTTCTTAATAAATTGGAAATTGGGAAATTAATTGAATCTGTTACGTGACTCATATGCATATTGTGGACTGAGTATGGATCGGGCTGCACGCCGCAGCGAATGGTATGATTATATTGCGCTTGGGCTGAAGGAGCCCCTCCGGAGTCTGTACACACCCCCAGTGAGCGCCGTCGACGTTAAATGGTTCGGGCTACGCGTCGTAGCGGTCATGTGCATTGCATTGCATCCTTACATTATACTTGACTGATATATTTGAAGTTGTTTTGCTGTTGGTTCGTAGTTAGGTGTTGGACAGTTAGTTTTAGCTTTACTTTGTGGCATTTCGTGGATTTCTTATCTTCAGACATTTTATATGCTTATTACTCACTGAGTTGGTAGTACTCACCCCCTACTCTATGCACCTTGTGTGCAGATCCAGGTACTTCGGGAGCTGAGTTGAGCTAGCTGCTGGTTTCCAGAGTTCCAGCAGTGGTCGAGGAAGCTGCTATGACGTTCGCAGGACCCGACTCCTCCCTTATCCCTTTATTATTTCCGTACTTTAGAACATACTTATTTTGAGGATTCTTGACTCTGTATTGGTTAGAGGCTCTAGACTCATGACCCCAGGTCTTTGGGAGTTACAGTTATGTCAGTATTTCGTATTGTTTTAATTGAGTATTTCAACTATGAGTATTAATATTTGATTTTAAGTATCTGATTAATTGGTTTTGAGCTTTGTGCTCGGGTTGAGAGAGTAAATGGCCGGGCTTTCCTAGCATTAGTGTTGGGCGCCATAACGATCGGGTTTGGGGTCGTGACAATGCTGTCAACTGACTCTTATGTTATTTCCTTAATTGGAATATTATGTTCGTAGCCTAATTGCATGTTCTATGCTTGCACTATGCTGAAATTATTTCCTTATGTGTTATATTCCACGTCTTTTGTGATCTCTTTCCTTATCTGTCTTTACCGTTTGAAATTAACTCCCTTAATTAAGGGAGTACTTCTACTAATTTTACACTAATTGATACCTAGTTCCATAATTACTGCTTGACTTTGATTCTTACCTTATTATTCTACCTAGTTTCAAACTATATATATGCTCTCTCATTAACACACACCACACACGAACAATTGGGTTCAAAACTATCTCTCATACTAAAAAAAAATCTCTGCTCTCTCTTGTGCTATTTGCTACTGTTCTAAGTTAGCCGGCTGCAAGCCAAGGCTAACCATTTGTGCTCTCTTGCTCTTTCATTCTGCTTACGCTCCTCTTCACTGGTATGTCCTAGTTTCAATTTAAAGTTCCAACAATAACATGATTCTCTTATTGCTTCAGTTCCTCTTGTTTCTAGTTTGCTTTTATTTATGAATTTGTTGTGAAATTTGTAGTTAAGAGTTACATTATCAGCATGTTATTATGTCGTCTCCTTCCTTTAGATCAGTAAATTCCCCTTTATGTGTGTTTCTGAGCATGTCTTATCTCTTACTTGTTGTATACTTACCATCCTATATCCCATGAATTCCCGAATCCCTATCACCCCTCTATATGGTTGTGTTCTTCATGTCTGGTTTTGTGACTATGCCAGTGTCAGCTGTTTCTGAGCATGTCCAAACCAGTCCTAGACCTTTGCTGGGTTATGTGTTTGCAGTCAAATGTTCTATGTATCCCAAACCCCTTGACCCCTGTGTGTGACTGCTGAATTTACTTGGTTCTGTGAACTAGATATGTATAAACCTGTCCTAAGGTGTTTTGACTTCTGTTCATCTCTTCAAACAAGTCTCTGTTGTTCTACTACATTATTTTCAAAAGAAAAAAAAAGACTTTTCTGTTAAATACAGTTTCTCACTTGTTCAATCTTTGGTTACTAAGTCTAGGTGTAAGCACAGCCTGGTATCCTTGAGATCCTTAGGGAACTTTGATGCACCTAGACTCTGATTTGTCTATGGAACTGAGGCATATGAGGCCATTGGAGGCTTTGGGAAATCTGGGCCTAATTGAAGGCTCCCTATAGAATAGCTTTTTGATTTTCTATTTCTATTTATGCAATTCATTCATTGGGCTGTAATAATTTGTAAACAGATATTGGGGTATTTAGTAAAAAAGGGTGGGTAGATGCATACTTTATGGGGTAATACGGGTAGATATCCTGCTCCTAGGACATTACTTTTAAAGTCTGTTCGCTCTGAATAGACAACATGCTCATAGGATTGTACTCCTTAATCTGATTGCTTTGCCTAATAGAAATCATGTCCATAGGATTTCACTTTTAAGTTTGTTTGCTCATTAAGTAGAAACCATGTCTATAAGGTTTTACATTCTGTCATGTTTAGAAATCATGCTTATAGGTTCCAAACAATCATGTCTTATAATCAGTTTAATAATAGATGCCATGCCTGTAGGACCTAATCCAGGATCAGTGTTATGTATGTTTCCATGCCTGCAAATCGTTAAAATTAGTATTACGCTTAGATATCATGCATATAGGGAGATCTACTCGCAATTCTCTCTGTTAATTTAGTCTAATAAATCAACTTGATCACGCCTAGTTCGTTTCTGAATTGGTTTTATTAAGTATTAAGCATTTCCTGAAACAAGTTCTTTCAAACTGCCTCAATCTCATTAGATATCATGCCTATAGGTATTAAAGGAGTCCATTTAAAACCTGCTTTGCTTCTGCATTAATATAGACATCAGTATTCTGCGTATAGGCAAGCCTTTAGGGCATTTTCAAAACTGCATTCTCTGAAACTGTCTCTATCGCTTACTGTTTTCAGATCCTAACAGGCTATAAAAAAGTCCATAGGCAACTGCTAGGATGTAACTTCTAAGTCTAAAAGAGGTTGTTTGTCTTCTGCATATTAACCTAGATATCCTGCCTTAGGACATTGTCTAATAAAAGACCTTAACTGTGCTTGAGTCGTGCTGTCTATGTGTTTGTTTGAGGAGGAAACTTTGAGCCTCTAATTGCATCCTTTATGTGTTGAAAGTCCTAAGTGTTTTGATTGTCGCCTTAGAATTTTCGCCTTTTTAAAACCTTAGGGGGTCTGTTTAGAACCACCTATAGGTAAAGGTCCTAACTCCCTCCAGGACCATTAAGAAGGGACGGGTAGCAGCACGCAATAGAGATCGTTGACAACACTCGCTTTCCATGACCACTAAGGGGATGAGAGGGTAGATATGGATATGAAGATCGGTGCGCTAATGCCACGCGTAGCCCCTTTCCAAGGAGTGATTACTGGGAATTGTACTGATGTGATCCTATAGGCTAACCAACCTAGGACCTCCCTTTCCCCAAATTCTCTTTAATTGAAGCTTTACTTTCCTTTTTATGCATACAACCTGTTTAAATTCTTATTTTATTATTTGAGTTATACAATGCCCAACATGCTATGCTTGCAACTTATTTGATTCAACTGTTTATATGGACTAATTTGTGAATACATGTTCGGCCGGAACCCACAGTTGTGGACCAAGAGGGGTGCCTAACACCTTCCCCTCGAGGTTACTTCGAGCCCTTACCCTAATCTATGGTAATGCAAACCAACCCAAGAGTTAATCGCTCTAGGTGCCCTAACGCACCATAATCCGTTAGGTGGCGACTCTTCAAATACCCAATTCCCAAAAGGAAATGAGTCATTACATCCCGTGAATGTCGAATTCCGGACCTCTCCCCGTCAAAAAGGGAGGGAAAAAGGGGGCGCGACACTGCTATGAATGATATGAATTTCATTTGTCATCAAAAGATTGACACATATTCCCTTTGCAAATATGAATCATATTTCTATTTTGTCTTCTTCTCTTGCTTCTGGATGACCATTTCCTTGTTTTGTTTGTCCCATGTCTAGACAAACTAGGCTTCCATTTTTGACAGCCCCATTAGTACAATCAGACCCTTTAAGTTAATTCGTAATAATACTTGGGGACCCTATCTTATACCTACCTCCTTTGGTTCAAGATACTTTCTTTCCATTGTTGATGATTTTTCTAGGGCTACTTGGACTCATCTATTGGGTTCTAAAAGCGATGCTTTTTCCAAGATCAAAGCTTTCTTGGCAATGGTCCAAACTCAATTTAATATTTTTGTCCAAGCTACTAGGAGTGACAATGCTTTGGAACTAGGATCCAGCCATGATGGCTCTTCTTTCTTCAGTAAACATAGGATTATCATCTAAAACTTGTCCTCATACCCCTTAACAGGATGATGTTGTTGAAAGAAAACATAAAGCACTCCTTAAGGCTTATAGGGCTTACTTTTCAGTCAAAGTTGCTAGTCACCTTTTGGGGGGGGGGGGGATTGCCTTTTAACTGCTTCCTACTTCTCAATTGAATTCCATCTAGGATTCTTCACAATAAATCCCCTTATAAGGTGTTGTATGGCAAGCCTACTAATTATTCACATTTGAAGACCTTTGGATGCCTTACCTATGCTACTGTCCGCATTCCCCAAAGAGACAAGCTTCAACCTAGAGCAATCTCTTATGTTTTCCTGGGATATCCTTCTGCCAAAAAAGGTTTTAAGTTATACAATTTAGCCTCTAAGAAATATTTTGTTTCTAGATATGTTGTCTTCCATGAGACATGTTTCCCTTTTGCTACACCTTCCTCTTCTGCTACATTCCTTTCTATACCTTCAACCTTTCCATTTCCTGATTCCACAGGGGCAGAGGGAGTTGCCCTAGTATCCTGCGAATTTAGTGCTCTTGGCAGTCTATGTGGATGATATTATAGTGACTGAGGATGACACTGATGAAATTTCTTCCCTCAAATAGTTTTTGGATGATCAGTTTAGGATTAAATACTTGGGTTCTTTACACTATTCCTTGGGGATTGAGGTGTCTGTTGTTCCTGGTGGGTTTCTTCTTAATCAGAAGAAATTTGTTTATGATTTTCTCCAGTAGTTTGATTGTGCTAATGTATTTCCTGCGGTTTCCCCTTTGGAGCTTGATATTTTATACGTCAATTCCACACAAGAGGGGGGTGATTTGTGTGGTACCCAATTTTTGCGCTCTAGAAGAACCTGGTTCTTCTAGGTCTACTAACTCTACTGTCTGCGGAATAATAAGTACATAAAATAAAGGACACAGAGATTTTTACGTGGAAAACACATGGCTCAAAAGGTGAAAAAACCACGACCTACTAATTAGTAAGATTTTCCCAAACTTCCATTAAAATCACTGAGCCAAAACAGCATTTACAAAACTCTTTGTAAACCTAAGGATTAACTCTAATCCCGTTGTAGCACACAACATCAACTGTTGCGACAACTTCAAGTTAGCATATAACTTGAACACTCTAAGTACCTAATACAAATGCTTCTATGAAAGATGAAAGGTACAAGTTTAAATCACCTACTACAATTGAACTAGAATAAAAGAAAGACACAACTGAATTGGTTCTTCTATCTCGTCCAAGTAGCTTCAAGAATGCACACTCAAATCTTCACATAAATTGCTTGCAAAATTGCCTCGCTCTTTTGCTCTCAATTTAGTGTTACTTCTGCGTTTGTGCAATACCTGCAGAAGAGAACAATCACTGTTATTTAATGAGTTAGTAATTAGAGTTTGATTAAGACTCAATTGCTGATCTTCCATCGAGGTTGAGTCCTTAACCAACACAAACTCCAACAGTATCTTTTATCCGGATTGTGTTCTCTTCACATAAGGAGACTTTCTCCCCTTATCCAATATGCAACCTTTTCGATCAGGTTCAGGAGATATTGCTGCTTGATCAATGAGACTATCCCCTTCACGTGCATCTCACATGCGTAGATTGATCATCACTGTCCTTCACATGATGGACCTGGTCCATGACTAAGTTCATTTGTCATTCTTCAAAACTTCACCTATTCTTGGGCCAACAAATTCCCCCTTTTTGATGATGACAAACTCTGTGCTTTTTACTGATTACAAGACCTGTAAGAACTCAGCTTAACCAATACTAGATTTACTTTTCATCAAGGACCAGGTTAATTAGGTTATAAATATCACTTATTCAGAATAATGTATAAAGCACAATATCTTCCCCCTTTTGGCATCATCGAAAAGTTGCATACTTAATGTGAATCCCAGATTTTAAAAAGTACTCATGGCCTCTGGGCAACTGCAAGTGAAAACATGGTGCAATTATCAATAATCAACAAACATATTTAAACTATTAAGATCAGAATCATCATAGAACAAGAGAAAATAGTTGTTGTCATTAATAATGATATGTTGTCATTAACAGTCCACAAAAAGAAAGAGAAACCTTCAAAACATGAGCAAAAAAATAGAAAAATCCCTAATACGGGTCACTGGGGTTCATTGGGGTTACTAGACTGGTTTAGAAGACAAGGGCTAGGAGACCTAAGGCTTGGAGGAACTAGAGGGTTGAGTCTGGAGAAGGTTCACCATATTCTGAAGGATTCCATCACTCTTCTCCTTTTCTTTTGCTAGCTCAGTTCTAAGGCCATCCCTCTCAATCTCCAATTCAGCCACACGAGCCTTGAGCCTAGCAATCTCAGCATCCTTAGTTCCACATTCCTGAACCAAAGTTCTAACCTTGCTGTTGATGGGTGTTTTCAGAGATGAACCAGGTTCAACTGGGATGGAACTGACTGGATAGTCACAAGCCAGAAGAGTCTTAATGCCAAAATATTCCTTGCTTGATGCCATTTCCCATTTCTTCAAAGGCACATTCAGCCTATCCAGAACTGTGGTCAGTATGAAGCCATATGGAGTAGCATGGGCCTTGGAGCCACTGAGGACCCTGACTAGCAACTTGACAATGAGGGCAGGCCAGTTGATTTGCTTTCCTCTCTCAAGGCACTCCATGAGAACCAGGTCCATGTAGTTTGCAGTATGTCTTCTCTCTTGTCTGGGCAGTAGGCACTTGTTGACAAACTCAAACACCACCTTGTGCTCAGGCCTCATCTCACTTTTCTGCACAGCCCTGGCTTCATTCACATCCTCTGAATCACAGAACCTCTTGGTGATCTCAAGGACAGTAGGTAAACAGTCCAGGCATGGCCACCTTTGCCTAGTGTAGTCATCAAACCCTTCAGAGGGTATATCCAGAATTTCTCCCAACTTCTCAGCATCAAACTGCACTGAGACTCCCTTCACCAAGCTACTGACAACCCCATCTTTTATAGCAGCATTAGCCATGAACTCAATTAGTTCATTCCTGGCTAGTTTCCCATCCATCTGAAGGACCATGTCCTTCCAACCTTGAGCAGCTAAAGAGTCAATCAACCTCATCATCCCTGGCTCAACCAGGTCCTTCAACAATCTTCCTTTCAGAATTTTTCTCCTGCCAAAGATGGCTAACTTATTATGTTCCTTCTCAGATTCCACTTCTTCTTCTTCTCCACTCCACTCTTCATCATCTGAAACTTTTGCTTGTTTTGCTTTCACTGCAGACCTTGTCCTCTTGGCTAATGAGGGTTCAGCAGACACAGGCACAGAAGAAGACTTCTTGGAAGAAGTCTTGGACCTTTTAGGTTTTGGTGTAGGAACCTCCACTGTTGTACCCCTTTCTTGATGGACCAGTTCCATCTCCTCTTCCTCTACAACCTCAGAGGATTCCGCAACCTTTGCTTTTCCCTTCTCTATTTTCTTTTTCTTGCTTTCTTCTAGAGCTTTTTGTAAGTCAGCTTCACTTTGTCTTACCCTGCTTCTTGTGGCTCTTCCCTTAGGCACTGAAGGGGCATTAAGTTTTGAGGATGAAGTCTTTCTTTTCTTGGATGGCTTGGGAACAGTTGGGGCCTTTTGTGAGGTAGCTTTGCGTTTCTTTGGGTCATAACTTGCCCCAACCCTTTTCAGAAGGTCAGCCAGAGTTTCCTCAGCAGATGAACCAGGTTCATCTCTTTGTTTGCTTAGATGAACCAACCCTTCAGCTGCTTCCCCGGAACCACTTCCCTCTGACTTTATGCCACTCTCTTCTGCAACACTACATATAGCAAGAACTGCTCCTTTACCTTTCCCCCTCTCTTCACCACATGCACCCTCTCTCTCATTTTCTTTTTCAGATTTCTTTTTACCTCCACTCCTACGCANCCCTACGTTACTTTATCGACCTACTCTTCTTCTCGACCCAACCCCACTAATATACGACAAACGTAACGTCGTCCTTTCCCCTTTTTCCCCCTTTTCCCCTTCCTTCCTTCCACCACATCGACCTCCTCTCTTCTCTTATTTTCTTTCAGATTTCTTTTTACCTCCACTCCTACTCATCTCAGGCAACTCAACATTTCTAATGGGGCCAACCAGCACAAACCTAGTTTCTTGGTTTTCAACCACAGAAGAACTTACCTCAGCAGGGGTTTCTTGAGTTTTCTCAGAGTCAGAAGACCCATGTCCTTCCCCCTCAGACGTAGATTGGAGAGATTCAGACTCAGAACTGGAATCAGAATTTGGAGCTGGGCTTTCTTTCACTTGGCTAGATTTCAACCTTTCATTTAACACTTTCCTCAGAGCTCCAGATGCTATAGATTTTCGAGCCAACATCTTCTGCCTTCGAAGCCTGCGTTTTGGAGATTCACTAGGAGGAGTAGATGAGGATGAATTTGAGGGAGATGGTGGTGGAGGAGTGCCAGGATGATCTTGTGGGTTAGACATGGTTCTTCAATTATTGAGGAAATTTGGGAATTTTTGGAGAAGAAGGCAACTAGAATTGAAGAAATATTTTTGACTGTTTTTAGAGTAATGAAGAAGATTAGAGATGTGGTGTATATTTAAAGAGAATTGGACATTAATGCAGTAACGGCAGCTTTTCAGGGGTCAATTAGAAGTCTACTCAAACTGTAATTCCAGACTTTTAATGATTATTTGGCTTCCCTAGATATTAGGCAAAAATCACGGTTTTAGAGTTCTAAACAGACGAAACTGGTTCAATGCCTCAACGGATAGAATTTTCTAGGAATTTGGCAAGTATAGGACTTCTGCTCATGATTGAATTGTTAATCTTTCTAATTATGCATAGTATTGAAAACATACCTGAGCTTTCATATGAACTCATACTGATGAACCAGGTTCTTCATATAGAGTCCTCTTGAACATGCCTCAAATATCATAATAGAAAAAACTTTGTAAGAGATCAATGAATCATATATACACATGTCACAGGAGTATACTAATTAAAGTATAAAGCTGAGCAAAAATTAATCTAGATATTTACAAAAGTTCAGAATTTTTAGCCAAAAAGAATATAATTTTTCAATTTTTTTTCATTTTTTTTCATTGTGCAGCCTGAACTGGACCTATTAGGTGATCTTAATCATCCCTAATTCCAACCTGTTCCTCTCAAAGTTTTCTCTACTTAGTGCTTTAGTGAAGATGTCAGCAATTTATTTATCAGTAGCACATAATTCTATGGAGATCAATCCTTTCTCATGGTTATCTCTTAAGAAGTGGTGCCTAACATCTATGTGCTTAGTCCTCTTATGATGAATAGGGTTCTTTGTCATACTTATAGCACCAGCGTTATCACATAATATAGGAATGCAACCAACTTCAATACCAAAATCTACTAACTGCTGTTTGATCCATAGCAATTGAGCACAACAAGAAGCAGCAACAACATTTTCAGTTTCAGCAGTTGACAAGGCCACTGAATTTTGGTTTTTAGTAGCCCATGACACAAGACATGAACCAAGGAAGTGTGCCATACCTGAGGTGCTCTTCCTATCCACTAGAAAACCTGCATAATCAGCATCAGCATATCCTACTAGATTGAAATTGCTACCTTTGGGATACCAAACACAAATCAGTGGTGCCTTTCAAATATCTTAGTATCCTCTTGACAGCAGACAAGTGAGACTCTTTAGGATTAGCCTGAAAGCGAGTACAAAGCCCTACACTGAAAACAATGTCAGGTCTGCTAGCAGTAAGATACAAGAGTGAACCAATCATACCCCTATAAAACTTTTGATCAACTGATGAACCAGGTTCATCAACATCTAATTTAGTGGCAGTTGCAATGGGTGTGTCTATTTCTTTAGATTCTTCCATTTTAAACTTTTTGATTAGCTCCTTTGCATACTTCTGCTGATGGATCATGGTTCCATTTGGACTTTGTTTGATTTGTAAGCCTAAGAAGAAGTTAAGTTCACCCATCATGCTCATTTCAAACTCACTCCCATTAGTTTTGCAAAGTCCTTACTTAGCTTATCAGTAGTGGCCCCAAAGATTATGTCATCAACATAAATTTGTACCACAAGGAGATCCTTACTTTTTCCCTTAAGAATAAGGTACTGTCAATTTTACCTCTTTTGTATCCATATTCAAGTAGGAATTTGGATAGTCTTCCGTACCATGCTCTTGGGGCCTGCTTGAGTCCATAGAGAGCCTTGTCAAGCTTGTACACATGCTCAGGACATTCCTTGCTTTCAAACCCTGGAGGTTGTTTCACAAACACTTTTTCTTTCAGGTAGCCATTTAGGAAGGCACTTTTAACATCCATCTAATGAAGAGTGAATTCCATATGTGCTGAAAAGGCTATGAGAAGTCTGATTGCCTCTAGTCTTGCAACTGGAGAAAAAGTCTCATCATAATTTATGTCCTCCTCTTGGCCGTAACCTTGGACCACCGGTCTTGCCTTGTTTCTTGTAATAGTTCCATCTTCATCAAGTTTGTTCCTAAAGACCCATTTTGTACTAATAACTGATCTATCTTTGGGCCTTGGAACTAGATGCCAAACTTGACTTCTCTCAAATTGATTGAGTTCATCTTGCATTGCATTGACCCAATCTGCATCCTACAAAGCCTCAACAACATTTTTAGGTTCAATAAGAGATAAAAATGCATCAAAAGCACACAGATTCTTTAATTGTGATCTAGTTTTGACTCCAGATGTTGGATCAATGATAATGTTCTCAATGGGATGAGAACTTTGATACTTGTGAGGTTTCACAACCAACTAGTTTCTGCTATATGTTTCTCCCATGTTCTGTTGCTGAGGAACAGGGTCATGAACATGCTCCTTTAAGGGATTTATTTCAATTCCTCTTTGATTAGTTCCCCCTGTCAGGTTACCAACCCAATGGCTTCATCTTCATGTTCCTGTCTCTCAAAAAGAATGTTAGTTTCATCAAATACTATATGTACACTTTCTTCTACACACAAAGTTCTTTTATTGAACACTTTATATGCTTTGCTATGTGAAGAATATCCCAAGAATACTCCCTCATCACTTCTGGGATCAAACTTACCTAGGGAGTCCTTTCCATTATTGTGCACAAAGCACTTACATCCAAATGCCCTAAGATGGGATATATTAGCTTTTCTCCCTTTAAGTAACTCATAGGGAGTCTTCTCTACAAGAGGTCTAGTCATGCATCTATTGATAATGTAACATGCAGTGTTTACAGCCTCTGCCCAGAAGCTATGGGGCAGCTTACTAGAAAGAAGCATAGTCCTAGCCATGTCTTCAAGAGTCCTGTTCTTTCTTTCAACTACTCCATTTTGTTGAGGAGTCCTAGGGGCAGAGAAATTATGATCGATACCATTTTCATCACAGAATTCAGCAAACTTAGAATTTTCAAATTCAGTTCCATGATCAGACCTAATGGATGCAAGTTGATTTCCTAATTGTTTCTGAGTTTTTCTAACAAATGCAGTAAACATGTCAAATGCTTCATCTTTAGAAGTTAGAAATAGAACCCAGGTAAATCTAGAATAATCATCAACAAGCACCATTACATATTTCTTTCCACCTCTGCTCATGGTTCTCATTGGTCCACAGAGATCCATATGGACCAGTTCCAACGACTTGGTTGTGCTTACCATTTTCTTGCTTTTGAAGGATGACCTTACCTGCTTCCCCCTTGCACATGCCTCACAAACTTTGTCTTCCTTGAACTTGATGTTGGGTAACCCTATCACCAAGTCCTCAGAGACCAATTTGTTTAACTGATTCAAACTGGCATGACCAAGTCTTTTGTGCCATAGGAGGGGATCATTATCCAGCACACTTAGGCAGTTAGTTCATTTTCAGAGAGAGTGGACAAATCTACAATGTAAATATTGTTAACTCTCTTTCCCTGCAATATAATCTTGTCAGTGGTAAGATTAATCACAAAGCATTTAGTAGAGGTGAATGCTACAAGGTTACCTCTGTCACACAGTTGTGACACACTGATCAGGCTATATTTCAAGCCATCTATCAAGTAGACATTCTCAATGGAGTGAGAGTTGTCGATGCCCCCTTTCTCTTGCGAAATCGAATTTATGACATTTGGGAGGACAACTCGTTCCCTTTTGGGAATTGGGTTTAAGAGAAGTGAAGAGTCGCCAGCTAATGATTAAAGTGCATTAGGACACTAAGAAAGGTTTTGTTTGGATAACCAGAGGTTGGGTAAGGGCTTGAAATTATTCTAAGGGGAAGGTGTTAGGCACCGCTCAGAATCCACTAGTGTGGTTCCCGGCCAAGCTATTGTTGTGACTTTAGGGTATAAATAACATATAGACAAATAAGGCTTCAAATAAGAGGGGATTTTCACATAAAGGTTGCAAATAGATGGAGTGAAAAGAAACGAAAGAAAAGCTGAATTTTTAGAAAAAAAAAAATAGTTTGAGAAATTTAAAAATAAACAATGAAATAAACAAGTAAAGAGAGGGGGGGTCCTAGGTTTATAAATAATATGGATCACCCCACACAACACCCGGTAATCACTTATACACGTGGTGTTATCACGTGGTCATCATATCCATATCTACCCTTTCCCACCCCGTTAAGGTACTAAAGCGCGGAATAGTCTCGTTTCACTTATGCATGCTATTACCCGCCCCAATCCTATCAGTCCCGGAGGCATTTGGGACTACTAATCCTAAAGGGAAAGGGTTTGAGGTTTTATAGTTTTAAAAGGACCAAATTCTAGGGCGACAATCAAACACATAGAGCAAATATGGGAAAGGCATTCAAACACATAAGGCTCAAACAGACCTCCTTAGATCAGAAAAAGCATATAGTTTAGCATGTCTTGCACGTACTGATTAGGGTCTGATTAAACTTAAAAGTTAAAGCAGGCTGATTTATCACATATTTTCAAATAAGAAGTCCGAGTTAGACCTGCCCGCTGGTTATAATTAACAAAGACTGTTGCAGTTTATAACTTTTACCCCTAAGGCTTGCCTAAGTGATAGACGAAAACCTATAGGCATGATGTATACAGATTTCAGAAATAAGAAAATGAACTGATTACATGTTGATTTAAAGGAAAGTTGCCAGTTAAAAACGAATTTTAGAAAACACGAGTTCTGCTGTTGGTAACGCATTATTACTGCTAATTTTAGACTCATAAGCGAATGAGGCTATTCAGATTTGAGTCAGAACCCCTATAGGCATGCTTTCTATGTGTTTGCCAACTTAGAAAATTGTTATAGACATAGAAGAGTGCAGAAATCCTATAACATGATATCTAGATGTTGCATTGTTTTATTTAAGGCCTATAAACACGTTTGCCTAGTGACAGAGGCATATGCAAGATTCAAAATGGCCTATGGACATATTTTCTAAATGCATATGCAAGATTCAGATTTTTTGAGTAATTACAGACATAGTATCATATGAGAGTGCAGAATTCCTTATAGGCATGGTATCTACGTATGCAAAAAAAATGCAGAATTCCTATAGGCATAGTAGCTAGATGAGATGCAGAAGTTCTTATAGACTTGGTATCTACATATGTAAGTGCAGAATTCTTATAAGCATGGTAACTAAATGAGGAATGCAAGAGTCTTATAGGCATGGTAACTACATGAAAAATATTGAAATTAGAGATTCCTATAGGCAAGTTGTCTACCCATATACATGCAGTTATTCCCTCCCTTTTTCACTAGCCATCCCCAATAGTTATTACAAGTTATTACAGCCCAGAATGGAATAAGAAAAGCAAAATTACATCAGAAATTAAAAGTACAACCAAGGGGAGCCTAATTCAGGCTCCTTGTCTGAAACATGAGATGAACCAACTCCAAAGATCCGATTTCAAAAGCCTTTCTCTCATTTGGGGTGTGTCAGAGTTCCCTAAGAGCCTCATGTGGACTCCGGGCAGTGCTCACACCCAAATACATTACAGGATTAAGACATAGTGCAGTGTGGAAGGGCTAGCCCTCAGGTGTCCAAGTTCAGAGGGAACTCAAGGTCCCAAGGCGAGGCTCACAAGAGAGGGGCAGAACTAAGAAACTAGGAGAGAGTGTAAGTGCAGAAGGGGAAATCTGAAAGGGGAGAGGGAAAAGGGAATAGCTTAAAATCAGTGCACATAGGGGTATAGGGAAGTAGGGAATTTGCAAGAACACGAGAAGAGCAGGCTGATGGGCATACCTAGCAATGGGATGTGCTCGCATATCCTCCAGCCTGTTTTAGAGGTTAAGACCTCATTGATTCAGAACCCAGTTCATGGACAACAACTGTTGTTGCCATGCCCTAAGTCACTACTCACAAACACATAGGGGTAATGGGATAGGGAGCAAAGATTCACAGTAGAAACAGGCAATAGAATATAGGCATGCTAAATTAAATATTGAACTCTACATAGACAGTAAAGTAGACATGGATATAAAGACTGTAAGTAAACACATTTGGGTGATGCTGAAACTAAAATTAGGACATACCAGTTTCAAGGAAACAAGTAAGAAGAGCAGTAGTCTTGTAAAAGCCAAAGTGCAAACAGGAAGACAGAATACTATGAGTGTGAGTTCAAGAGAGATTGTGAAATTGTGAGGTTTGAAATATGCTAATCGTGTGTTCAATCGTGTGTTTTATCGTGTGTGCTTTGTGAAAAGAGGGGTCATGTATTTATAGTGTGGAAGTCATGAGAAAATAAGGTAAGAAAATAATTGAAGACTGATTGTAAATCAATCACATAAGACTCCCTTTAATTAAGGGATTCAAATTCAAACAGGTATAAAATAATTAAGGAAAGAAATTAATCAAACACTTGTGTAAAGCACACAATTGAGGGTAAATACATAAAGGTTATTTTGAGGACAAGGTCTCTGAAATACACGGTTGGACAATTTAAGGAAAGAATATCAATTAACAGCCAAGAAATCACAAGGTCTGAGATTTGGTATGAATGAACCAAGTCAGAAAGATGGAAGAGGTTTTAACTTAAGAAAAATCAGCAAACAATCAATTAGACCTATTAAAAAGGAATTCTGAGTCAATCACTAGTTTGAAAACCTTTTTGAAGAAGGATTCATCACATATAAATCATAAAGACACGTTAAACATGAAAGGAACTTGTCATAAAATCAGTAGAAATTCCAGTATAGGAGAGTTCAGCAAAAATTCAGAATTGTATGAAAACAGAGATGTTCAAACTTGGTTCAGAGACACAAAGTTAGTCTGAAAGAATTAGGGGGTCTTTTGAGCAAACCCTAAAGCAAGGATGAGAGGGAGGAAACTGAATCGAAATCATGTTTGGAAGCTTCAAAACTCATAAGAAAGATGATAGAAAAGTAACATGCAATCACAATAGAAGGATTCAAAGAATATAATGGTAAATACTGATAATAACAGTAGAAAAAGCATGCTTAGAAGAAACTTAGACAGGGCTTAGTAGAAGGTAAACAAAGAAACTTAAAACTTAGCAGGAAAATACAGTAGAAGGGCACAAGAACACCAGAAAAGTATAGCAGAAAGCATATAGGAAAAAACACAGTAAGTTAAACATATCAAAACATGATAAAAAATACAGTAGAGAAGCATATCAGAACATAGTGGAAGAAAATAGTAGAACATAGCATAGAAAACATAGTAGAAGGAAGAACGGAATATAGAAAGCAGTAGAGGAACACATGTGGTAGAAGGAAAACATAAGAACACAGTAGAAAAGCATACGAGACCATAATATAGGAAAACATAGTAAGAGAAGCACATAGGAACATGATACAAGAACACAGTAGAGACAAATACATATAAATGACAAAGAAAAATCATAAAAACATTTAAACGTTTTTCAGAAAACCCTAGATCGGAAAAGAAAGGTTTTTGAAAGTGATTTTGAATGGAAAGTCGGGAGAATCGTTTAAAAACTTCAAGTAAAGCACAGATACACAATGGATTTAAGAAGATCGGAGAAGAAAACCTCAAAGGGTTAGGGTTTCATAAGAACCCTAAAATGAGAAAGGCTTTGAAAAGGTCACCGATCGGAGTCGGAGAAGGTCGGAATCAGACTCAAACAACTATAGCACGCTGGAGCATGGCCGGAGATGGCCGGAAACCTCGAGTCGGCGAAGGTCTGAGTGAAGACCTTCGAGGTCTGGCCTTGAATCATCAAGTATCAGGCACATAGGAGTAATAGGAGGTGAGTATAGGACCCCCTATGGCCTGAGAAACCATGGTTTCCAGTGGGTTTTCACGGTGGGAGACAATTAGGGTTCCAGGAATGTTCGAGAGAGTTTGAGAGACGAAGGGATTCAAAGGCAGCTGATTAGGTGAAAGTGATTAGGGTTAGGGGTGTTTGGGAAATTAAAAAGGAAAGGGGGATTATGGCCGTTGATCAAAATGATCAACGGCCTGGATCAAAAGGGGAGCCGGGCAGGTTTTTAATTGGGTTATGGGCGGGTAAATTTAGGGCTTGGGTCCGGTCCGTTTGAAATTGCAATTGGGGTTTAATGAGGGGTCAATTTGGGCTAAAATTAAAATAAAATAGGGCTAACTTTTAAATAGCCACTTTTTCCTTTTTATTTTATAAAAATAGCAAAATAATTTCTGAAAATAAATTAATGGTGCTAAATTAATTAATAGTATATAAATATTAGATTAAAAATACTGGAATCAAATTTGTAATTATAAACGTTATTAGTTTTTAAAATAGGCTAGTATCGCAATTAAGTGCAATTTAGCTTAAAAAATACCAAATCAATTTATAAAAAATGTGCAAAAATTACTTAGAGCTATATTTTGTTATAAATATGAGGATAAAATAAGTGAATCACCAAAAATAATAATCTTGGGAATAACTATTGGTTTTGTACTGTTAAAATAGGGCAATAAAATGGTTTAAAAATCTTTTAAAAATTGGAAAAATAATAAAATACTTGGGCATGCTTACATATGCATATATATACTATTTTGAAAGTATTTTGCATAACAAAAAATATATGGAAAAAATTGGGTATCAACAAGAGTCTGTCTTACCTACTTTTCTAACCCCAATAATCTCACATTTCTTCCCATTTCCAAAGGAGACAATACCTCCCTTTAGGTCCTCAAGTGAAAGAAACTGGTTCTTGCTCCCAGTCATATGTTTTGAGCAGCCACTATCCATGTACCATATTTGGCTACTTCCCTTCACTTGGGCCTCTTGTTCATCATCTGATTCTCCAATGGCCATAAGCGCTTGTTCATCTCCAGCTTCATCTTCTGAGTCTTCATCTGATGTTTCTCCCCAGGCAGCAACCATAGCCTTTGTTGAACCTTTGTTCCTTTTTGGTTGAACCTGTTCCTTCGTTCAGCCCTTTCCTTTTTCCACTCAATTTCCCATTGAGGACAATTCTTGATCATATGATCAGTCTTGCCACACTTGTAGCAACCCTCATTGGTCTGTTTCTCAGGAGCCCTTGGTTTGTTGAAGGTTGTGCCTCTTGAAGATCCCTTTCCTCTCATCAGGTACTTTTTGAAATCTCTTGTGATCATAGCCATTTCATCATCCTGCAGATCCGAACCTTCAGCAATTCTGAGATCCAGACTCCTTTCCTTCTTGGGTGCATCCATTTTCATGGTTTGCCTTCTCAGTTCATAGGCAGTAAGGTTTCCAATTAGTTCAACCAGCTTGAGAGTAACAATATTCTTTGATTCCTGGATAGCAGTAATTTTGCTTTCCCAAAAGATTGGCAGAACCCTTGTTAAAATCTTCTCAACTTTGTCTTCTTCAAGGATAATCCTTCCAAGAGACTTAAGTTCATTTGTCAGTGTGGTGAACCTTGTATACATCTCTTGGATGGTTTCCCCTTCATTCATGGTGAAATTCTCATATTGAGAATACAGCATGTTCCTCTAGATCTCTTCACTTGAGGTGTTACTTCATGAGCCACTTGCAAAGTATCCCAGATTTCCTTAGCAGTGGTACATCTTTGAATTCTACTGTACTCATCTGGACCTAGTCCACACACAAGCCATTTCTTGGCCTTGGCATTTTTCTCCCACTTCTTTAGGTCTTCAGCAGTGCAATCAGCTCTTGTCTTTGGCACATCAACTCCTTCAGCATTCTTCTTTGTGGTTGCTACGGGACCATCAGTGACTATGTCCCAGAGTTCATAGTCTTCCCCTATGATGTGATCCCTCATCCCGTTCTTCCACCAAGAATAGTACTGACCATTGAAGAGTGGGGGCCTAGCAGTGGATTGCCCTTCCCAGTTCCCACGTGGTGCACTCATGTTGATCTTTTCCTAAGGTGTTAGCCTCATCAAGGATAACCCGCTCTGATACCAATTGATATTTTATACGTCAATTCCACATAAGAGGGGGGGGGGGGATTTGTGTGGTACCCAATTTTTGCGCTCTAGAAGAACTTGGTTATTCTAGGTCTACTAACTCTACTGTTTGCGGAATAATAAGTACATAAAATAAAGAACACAGAGATTTTTACGTGGAAAACACCTGGCTCAAAAGGTGAAAAAACCACGACCTACTACTCAGTAGGATTTTTTCAAACTTCCACTAAAATCACTGAGCCAAAACAACATTTACAAAACTCTTTGTAAACCTAAGGATTAACTCTAATCCCGTTGTAGCACACAGCCTCAACTGTTGCGACAACTTCAAGTTAGCATATAACTTGAACACTCTAAGTACCTAATACAAATGCTTCTATGAAAGATGAAAGGTACAAGTTTAAATCACCTACTACAATTGAACTAGAATAAAAGAAAGACACAACTGAATTGGTTCTTCTATCTCGTCCAAGTAGCTTCAGGAATGCACACTCAAATCTTCACATAAATTGCTTGCAAAATTGCCTCGCTTTTTTGCTCTCAATTTAGTGTTACTTCTGCGTTTGTGCAATACCTGTAAAAGAGAACAATCGCTGTTATTTAATGAGTTAGTAATTAGAGTTTGATTAAGACTCAATTGCTGATCTTCCATCGAGGTTGAGTCCTTAACCAACACAAACTCCAGCACTATCTTTTATCCGGATTGTGTTCTTTTCACATATGGAGACTTTCTCCCCTTATCCAATATGCAACCTTTTCGATCAGATTGAGGAGATATTGCTGCTTGACCAATGAGACTATCTCCTTCACGTGCATCTCACATGCGTAGATTGTTCATCATTGTGCTTCACATGATGGACCTGGTCCATGACTGAGTTCATTTGTCATTCTTCAAAACTTCACCTATTCTTGGGCCAACGGAGCTCAATGGTAAGTTACATGCTAATTATGGTGCCTTGTTTTCTTCTCCTGTCCAATATTTAAGTCAATTCTTGAAGTCTCCTAGGGTTCCCCATATGCCTACTGATCTTCATGTCCTTAGATATCTTAAGGGCACTGTGGATCTGGGCCTCTATTATTTAGATTCTCCTGATATTTCTATTCATGCCTTCTCAGACTGTGACTGGGCTGCCTGCCCTAATACCCGCAGTTCTTTTATCGGTTTTTGTGTAATTTTGGGGGGCAGTCTCATCAACTGGAAGTCCAAAAAGTAGTCTATTGTGTCCTTTCCCTCTGCTGATGCTGAATACAAGGCTCTTAGTAAGGTGGTTGCTGAATTAACTTAGTTTTCTAGGCCGCTCACAAATTTTGGTATCTCTGTCTCTTTTTTTTTTTTAAATTTTTTTTTGTGATGATCAGACAACTTTACATATAGCTAAGAATCCAGTTTTTCATGAGTGGACCTAGTATATTGAAGTTGATTGTCACCTTATCCGGAAAAAGCTTTCTGATGGTCTGATCCAGCTCTATCATGTTCCTCTTACTCAACAATTGGCAGATGTCCTCACGAAAGCCCTTCCTGGTGCTCTTTATCATGATCTTCTGGGCAAGTTGAAGGTGGTTTTCCCCTCCAACCTGTGGGGGGGGGGGGGTTGAGCTAATGGATTATTTGGCATCTAAACTAAGACATAAACAATAATAGTTGTAAAGCTTATTCAATTTTTTCGTATTTGGGCCACTATTTAACTTTAGCCCATCTTATTCTTAGCCCATTTTGTATTTTGTCAGCATTCATTAGCTTAGCCTTAGTGAACCCATCATATAAATATGGGCAAGTATTTCTAGAAAGACCCATCGGGTTATTTTGATATGTAACAAACACAAACAAACCCCAATTCTCTTTCAATGAAAGCATGAAACCCTAATGAGGTTTTTCTCTTCTCCTACTCGATTCATAATGTTTTTAGTTTCTTCTAATAGGCCCTCGGCTCAGAAAAGGTGAGATGAAGAGCGAACAAAAAGAGGAAGAAAGGGAAAGAAAAAGAAGAGAAGAGAAAAAGAGGAACAAGAAACATAAGAAGACAAAAGAAAGAAAAAGAAGTGAAAAGAAAAAGAAAAGAAGAAGTAGTACCAATCAGTAATAACAGAAAATACTATAACTGAAGCGAATTAAACAACATGAAGTAATTTTTACCCTTGTTTTCTTTAAACTTCCTTTTTGTAACCATATCTATTATCAGGTACTATAATTCTAACCTTTTTACTCAATACGAACATCAAATAACTCTTATTAGTTTCTTTTTACCCTGTCCATCTAATTTTTCCTTTTTTTTTTTTAACTTTTACCATCTTTTTGTGTTTATATGTATGCATAACAACAACAACATACCCAGTATATCCCATAAGCGGGATTCAGGAGAGAGTAGTGTGTCCGTAGACCTTATCTCTACCTTGTGAAGGTAGACTTGATGTTTCCAATAAATCCTAGGCTCAATAAAAGTATAATCACAACAGTTATGACAAAGAAATATGGTAGCAGAGAAGCTATGGTAAGAGAAGTAGGGATTTTTATGTAGCTATACTATATTAGAAACTTATTTACCAATATTCTCTATGTTTTGTAGTTCTTAATAAGTATCTAGGTTTGTCTTACAAATTGTGTAGATTTCTCCTTAAAAGGCTCTCATCTCATTATTAGTGCCTTCAATTAAGGGATTCAATTATATCCTTTCCTTTTTTCCTTTCCTCTTCTCTTTCCTTTTTTTACATCAAAATCCCTTAATCTACACCCAGAATCTCCATCTTCTCTCTTCCCACCATTGGCGACAACTTTATATTATTAAATCAGCAATTGCATCGTTCTTTTGTTGGGAGACCGGGGCAACACTGAAAATGAAAAAATATTCAAGGATTGTGTGATAACTGTATCATAATTGCAATGCGTAAAACATAATTGTATCATACTTGTATCACAATTGTATCTAACTTGTAATAATTATCATATGTTTGTGATATAAACTGTGAAATTCGTCATGAACTCACAACTACTCATTATTCAGATACAAATTTGATACAATCCCGAAAGTATTCTTACACAATTTCGATACGACTTAAAACCGATTCTAAACTTAAACTAATACAATATCGTATTATATTGGTATTAGCTTTGTATCATATACTGTTTTAGGTACAAATTGCGATACAATTATGATACAATTCTAGATTATGATACAACTTTGATCTTCATCTTTTTCAAGTTTCAATTTAAAACATCCACCTAGAACCAACTCTAAACTTAAATTATGATACAATATTGTATTTTAATAGTATTAGTATTGTATCAGAATTGTCTTATGTATTGACGTATCAAATACAATTCAGATACAATTATGATACATTTATCATACAATCGTAATACAATTCCGAAACTTCTTCTTCCTCGAGTTTCAATCAGAAATTCAACCTAAAACCAACTTTAAACTTAACGAATCTCCCTTAAAATTGAGATATAAACTCTAAAGGATATTTTCAATCGTTTTCAAGAACACCCAATCCAAGAAAATCACAAGTTCGTAAAATTTGAATATCTAATTCACAGCTTCGAAGCTTTTTAATGGTATGTCAATGACAGACCCCTCCACCTACAATTTCAGAGATAATGTTGATGGATTTGTTAATAGTTGAAGCTTTTTAATGGTTGTTGGTGGAATTGATTCAGAGAAATATATGATGCTGTCACACCTCCATTTTTCCGAGGGGGATAGGGAGTTTTTCCAATTAAAGTGACAATAACCGAAACGAGATTATTTAATGTCCGCGAACATAGAATACCGGGTAAGAAATTCTATTAACCCGGGAGAAGGTGTTAGGCATTCCCGGGTTCCGTGGTTTTAGCACGGTCACTCAACTATTAATAATTGGCCTAATTATCTGATTTATTACATGTTTAGAACCTATTGTGCATTTTTGACTTTCAACCGCTTTGAATTAATTATTTAACAACTTTTAGGATTTATGAAATTTATTTGAACTAGTCGCGATGGCGCGCGCTCGTCTGTTTTGTACATATTGCGAATCGCGTCACATGATTATTTTATTATTATTAAAAATTAAGGTCGGGTCACGTGAAATGCACACCCGAACGAGATTTACGACATGTTTATTTTTATTAATATTCGAGGTTGTGAGACCGAGTCACGTGAAACGCACACTCGAATTTGGGGTTTATGTATCGTGACCATGCCACGGAAACCGTACCCATGCTACGATAATTTGTTATTGATCGCGCCTAAAGTAAGCTACGATGTTTATGAATATTAACGGCCTAAATATGCTCCTAGCAGATCGAGCAAGTAAAGTAAAATAATTAAAATGACAAATTTAATTTTTTCATTCTTGTTGTCCACCCCACATTCAAAATAATGAAAATTCTAACTTTCTTTGCCTTTGCATAATGCTATATCTTCCAGACAATTACTACATCGACAAACATCCAAGACAAATAAACCAGATGAAAACAAAGAGGCCTAAAATCCATATCTAACATGGTTCAAAACCAGAAAAGCCATTTGAAATTTCCATGTCTCGCACAACTCCAAAATCCTTAGGGCATTATTTTTGTTTAAAAGAAAAAACTTAGTGAGGGACTAATGGTTCAACAATCATACGACAAAATCCATAAATTGTTTTCAATTGAAAATTCAAATAAGGATCCCGATTCAAACAAATATAAGAGAACATAAGACTAAAGGAGTTAAAAACTTAATCATGAAGCAACGATTAAAGCAAGATTAAAAAAACACAAAACACTCACATGGGAAATGACAAAAAATGAAGACTTTAGAATCGGACCTTAATAATATTAACAAAAACTCAGTTACAACACACTCGGCGAACTAAATCTGACTGAAAAATGCAACAATAGCAGGAGCTTGGACCACGAACCCTGTCGGCAACCTCGAATCGGCAACTCCACTTTAATTGATCTGGTTTGGAAAAATTGTGGACGGCAGGGATGGATTTATGAATTGAGAATTGGGGAATGATTTTGAGAGAGAGAAAAGGATATTATTCAAATGCTAAGCAATGCCTAAGCTGCGGCTGATTCCGAATACTTTCACTCTTTATGATTGGATGATGGATTTATGAATCCGTGGTCTTTCTCTTAATCGTTCCTCTATTTCTAATTTTTTCACTCTTTACTTTCTTTTTTGTGCAGGTTGCGGCTGTATGTGCATTAGGTCGCTGATGGCTTTTTTGATGGAGAAGAAGATCCCTCGCCGTTTTTCCTTCTTTTTAGGTTTTGGTAAAGTAGCTTCTTTAAGGAGAGGGAATTAGGGTGGGGTAATGGGCTTGGGTTTAGGAGATTGGGTTGACCATGTCTTTTGGGTTTAAATTTAGGCTAAGAAGATCAAATAATATAATGTATCTATAAAATGAAAAAATCACTCTTAATTAAAATAAACTAATATAAAACTAAATACTAAAGGTGAAACTATTTTTGTATATTTGTTTAATTTTATGAAAGGTAGATAAACTAAAAGTAACTAAATAAAATATCAATTAGCTAAATAAGAGAATATTTTTGTAATTTTTATTTTTGTGACAAAATAAAGTAAAAGAGTCAAAACTAGTTGAAATAACTATATTAGACCTAAACTAAATATTTAAATGCTAAATTGTGTAAAATCTTGGGGA
The DNA here is from genome assembly GCF_001879085.1 of Nicotiana attenuata. Lineage (NCBI taxonomy): Eukaryota > Viridiplantae > Streptophyta > Magnoliopsida > Solanales > Solanaceae > Nicotiana > Nicotiana attenuata. Next base: position 39,644,132 of record NC_031998.1, read on the forward strand.
GGGTCAAAAATTACATGTCTACAGCTGCCCCTCTTTGACTGAAAACACGAAGTATTTTCAGATAAAGAACGACGAGACAGGTTTTTTGACCTGACCCTTATTTAGAGAGACAAAAAACTAAAAGAAAGGAGAATGTGACCGAGCCCTGGTAACTGAGCTTCCTACATATCCTTGGCTATAAAGGAATCAGGCCACGTGTAGTTCATAAGTGAATGAAGTGATGGAGTGTGTGGAGAGGATGAGAGAGTCGAGTGAGATATCGTTCCGGCGAGGTTCCGATCCGTAGTCCTGTTATTATATCAAAATCAAAATTAAAAAGACTAACTAAGCCTACCAGCTACGAGTTATAAGATTCCTATCTATGAGTCTTCTGAAGCTTGATCTTGAGTCTTGGTTGGTTCTTCATGCGGACTCTAATATGAATCTTGATGCTTGTTAGCTGCAGGAGTTAGTTTATTCTTCCACGGCTTCTTCGGATCAAGACCGGAGATGCAGTGCTCGTGCTTCAGACATGTCTTGAGCAGTTCACATCTTTCATTTGCTTCGGCATTTGGATTCACTTCCCTCTTTTTCTTTTTCTTTTTCTTTTTTTTGGATTGAGACTTATTCTTTTGGTTATCTCGGGCTATCGACTCGCATTTTTTAGGCGAGCTTCCGCTACTTCTAACTTGAATTGAATTCTGAAATGACTTCCCTTATTCTCCAGGTGGGCGCCTGCTACTGACTTGAAACTTGAACTAATTCCGAAACGAATTCCCTTGTTCTCCAGGTGGGTGCCTGCAATCAAAACAACAAAACAAACAAAATTTTCTTCCCCAGTTTGCACTAGGAAGATTTGTGAGTTGTTAGCAAAACTGTAAGCCACCTGTGCTATTGATACAATGATGAGAGTAAGCTAAAGACTCGACTAGGGTGTGCGTCTCCTGTGAGTAAAAGCAAGAAACTTGACTAGAAAATGTGTTTGCTAAAAATAAAACCTGAATGACCCAGATTAGGAAGTGCGTCTCCTAGGATGAAAATCTCAATCTAGGAAGTGCGTCTCCTAAAGGTATATCCCGAAAGACCCGGACTAGGAAGTGCGTCTCCTAGGGTGAAACTTCAATGACTCAAACTAGGAAGTGTGTCTCCTAGGGGTGAAACCTCAATTTAGGATGTGCGTCTCCTGAAAGTATATCCTGAAAAACCCAGACTAGGAAGTGCGTCTCTTAAGGGTGAAACTTGAATGGACCAAACAAGGAAGTGCGTCTCCTAGGGCTAAACTTAAATGACCCAAACTAGGAAGTGCGTCTCCTAGGGGTGAAATCTCAATTTAGGAAGTGCGTCTCCTAAAAGTATATCCTGACAGACCCAGACTAGGAAGTGCGTCTCCTAGCGGTGAAACTTGAATGAACAAAACTAGGAAGTGCGTCTCCTAGGGCTGAACTTAAATGACCCAAACTAGGAAGTGCGTCTCCTAGGGGTGAAATCCGAATGGACCAAACTAGGTAGTGCGTCTCCTAGGATAAAACTTAATTTAGGAAGTGCGTCTTCTAAAACAAAATATGACTTGAAAGACCCAAACTAGGAAGTGCGTCTCCTAGAACAAAATATAACTTGAAAGACCCAAACTAGGAAGTACGTCTCCTAGGGGTGAAACTTCGATGACTCAAACTAGGAAGTGCGTCTCCCAAGAATGAACTTAAATGACCCAAAACTAGGAAGTGTGTCTCCTAAAATAAAAATATAACTTGAAAGACACAGACTAGGAAGTGCATCTCCTACGGGTAAAACCTCAGTGACTCAAACTAGGAAGTGCGTCTCCTAGGAATGAACTTAAATGACCCAAAACTAGGAAGTGCGTCTCGTAGGGGTAACATCTCAATTTAGGAAGTGCGTCTCCTAAAACAAAAATATAACCTGAAAAACCCAGACTAGGAAGTGCATCTCCTAGGGGTGAAACTCGAATGAACCAAACTAGAAAGTGTGTCTCCTAGGATTGAACTTAAATGACCCAGCTAGGAAGTGCGTCTCCTAGGGGTGAAATCTCGATTTAGGAAGTGCTCTCCTAAAACAAAAATATAACCTGAAAAACCCAGACTAGGAAGTGCGTCTCCTAGGGGTGAAACCTTTAACCTAAAACTAGGAAGTGCATCTCCTAAAGAAATAAAATCTGAAAAACCCAAACTAAGAAGTGCGTCTCCTAGATTTGAGGTTGAGCTTGAGGAAAACTATAAACTGAGCTTGACTAAACTAAAACTTGACCTTATTCTCCAGGCGGGACCCCTGAACTTAAGAAAACTACTGACAACTGGAGGAAACTAAAAACTGACCCTATTCTCCAGGCGAGACCCCTGAACTCAAGAAAAACTAGAGATTAAAACTTAAGGAAGCTAACAATTGACCCTATTCTCCAGGCGGGATCCCTGAACTCAAGGAAAACTAAAGACTAACCACTTAAGAAAATTAAAAACTGACCCTATTCTCCAGGCAGGACCCTTGACCTAAAGGAAAGATAAAGATTAACAACTTAAGAAAACTAAAACTGACTCTATTCTCAAGGCGGGTGTCACGACCCAACCCCGATCGTGATGGCGCCCAACACACTGCTAGGCAAGCCCGACCATTTATACAACCTTAACCGATTAATCACAGTGAATAAGTAAATTTTTACAACTAAAATACCAGGTTAAATGTGAAATCCTGAATTAAATGCTAACATTCAAAAACCCAAAAAATAAAATACTAACAAGCCCACGGAATCTGGTGTCACAAGTCTGAGCCTCTAACGCAAGAGTATTAACCTACTACATAATGTTTTTCTAGAATTGTGGAAAACAAATAAATAAAATAGAAGGAAGATCAGGACTACGAACGCCAATTTGCAGCTACCTTAAATCTCCNGGTTGTTTCAGAAAAGATGCAAGTTGATTTTAGAAAAAAGAATTATCAGTTTAAACAAAGAGAAAAGATGCAAACCGATTTTAGAAAAGAGTTACCAGTTGTTTCAGAAAAGATGTAGACTGATTAAAAGGTTTACGAGTTTCGGGGGAGTGCAGATTGGTTATAGGAAAAAGGTTTACCAATTTTAGCGGGTTTCAGAAGTAGAAAATTACCAGTTTTAGTAAAGACACTAGTTCCAGCGATCGATACTGCTTAAGAACGAATGATGCTATTAAAGACGAGGTTTCCTATAGGCATGCTTTCTATACGTTTACCGATTTTAACACCCTTTCATGACATTAATAGGAGTCTTATACACATGATGTCTATATGCAACTTTGTTATTAAGCCTATAAACGGTTTGCCTAATGTCACGACCCAAACCCCGATCGTGATGGCGCCCAACACATTGCTAGGCAAGCCCGACCATTTACACAACCTTAGCCAATAAATCTAGATAGATGAATAAATATTCACTATTAAAAATACCAATTTAGTGCGGAATTTCTGAAATAATTTCTAACATTCGAAAACCCCAAAATGAAAACAAAATACTGATCAACCCACAGAATCTGGTGTCACGAACATGAGCCTCTAAAACAGATTATCCACCTATTACAAGTCCGACTAGGAAAAAAAATTACGAATAAAATAATAAAGATAGATGGGAGAGATCAGGGCTGCGAACGCCATGCAGCTACCTCGATACTCCCGGATAATGCTGCTCAGCTAACACGAGTCCTCACTCACCCTGTGGTGTACCTGAATCTGCACACAAGGTGCAGGGAGTATTCTGAGTACTTCCAACTTAGAAAGTAATAAATATAAATAATGTCTGAGGATAAGAAATCCTAAATAAACACAAAGTAAAGCTAATAATACCCTTAAACAACAATACAGTTAGAATAAACATCACTACAGATGAAGAAATAAATAACAATTAAATATGCAATGCAACACATAAACCGGTACCTCCAGTACCTTGCTGCGGCCGTGCAGCCCGCTCCATTTATTTAACGTCGACGGCGCTCACTGGGGGTGTGCAGACTCCGGGAGGGCCCCCTTACGGCCCAAGCTCAAAAATAAGCCATCTCGTGGCATCAAACAGGCCCTTGGCCTCATATCAATATCATTATAATACTGCTACGGCGTGCAACTCGATCCCATACTCAGTCCAAAAATCACACAATAGTATAAAAATATTCAGCCCAAACTTCATTTAAAAATATTAACTTAATTTCTAATTTAAGAAAATGGCTGAGATTTCAAACACAGTATTAAATACCAAGACTGAGTTTAATATTTATAAATATGGTAAGAAACCACTAAAATAATCCCTGAAGGATTCAAGTAGTTGGCACGAAGCCCAATTATGACAATTAATCCATTTTTATAAGGATATTACAAATCTACAATCAAATAGGTATCGATTTTATTAAGCGGGACGGACCAAGTCACAGTCCCTGACGATGCTCTACCCCACGCCCGTTATCCGGCGTGCAAGTCACCGCACATAGCACTACGATGTGCAAATTCGGGGTTTCAAACCCTCAACACAGCATTTACATTTATTACTAACCTCAAGCCGGCCACAGTCCTAGCTTGATATTCCCTTGCCTTTCGAATTCACCTCTTCGCGCGTCGAATCTGACCAAAACCACAATGAATGCGTCACAATATGCTAAGGGAATATAACCCAATCAAAAAGACTCGAAAAACATCGAAAATCACGAAGTTGGCAAAACCCGAGCCCCGGGCCCACTTCTCAAAAAATTATAAAATTCACATCACCGGATTCCTTATCTTGCCACGAGTCCATGCATTAAAGAACACCAAAATCGGAGTCCAAATGACCCCTCAAATTTCCATTTTTGTTCTCTTAGGTTTCAAGCCCTAAACCACCATTTTTGACCCTAATTCCTTGAGTTTTCAGTGAAATTTCATGTATTTGCATGATAAAATTGTGTTCTAAGTCCAAGAATGCTTACCTGATCGAAGTCCTTGAATTTCCTCTTCAAAATAGCTCAAGAACACCCCAAGTCCGAAGTCAAAATATGTGTTCTGTAAATATTTCGCGAAGGGAATTAAAACCCTTTCTGACAAGTTATTTCCGCATCTGCGGCTACATAGCCGCATCTGCGACTTCCGCTTTTGTGATGGGGAGCCGCTTCTGCGGACAAGATCGCTTCTGCGGTCTCGCATCTGCGGTCTCGCATCTGCGATTCCTTTTACGCAGGTGTGGTTTCCTTTGGCCTTCCAAAATTCCGCATCTGCGGTCCTACTGTCGCATTCGCGACTCCGCAGATGCGGTCAGCATCTCCGCAACTGCGATGCCTGTCACTTCTGCGGTTCTTGACTCGCTTCTGCGGTCCCATTTCCGCAGGAGCGAAAATACCAGAAGCAGCACAGGTTCTGCAATCTCCTAAGTTCAAAACCTCCCGTTAGCCGTCCGAAATCCCCCAAGGCCCTCGGGACCTCAACCAAAAATACAAACATGATCCAATACCTTATTCAAACTTGCTCCAATCATTAAAACACCTCAAACAACACTAAATCCATCATTTCTCATCGAATTCAAGCCTAAGTTCTTCTAAAACTTCCGAAACACGCATTCGATCAGAAACCCAACCAAAACACCTCCGAATGACCTGAAATTTTGCACACACATCCAAAATCACCTAACAAAGCTACAGCAACTCTCGGAATCTCATTCCGACCCCCGGATCAAAATCTCACCTACCAACCGGAATTCGCCAAAATACTAACTTCGCCAATTCAAGCCTAATTATACACCAAACCTCCAAAATCAATTCCGATCGCACTCCTAAGTCACAAATCATCCCCCAAAGCTAACCAAATCATCAGAATTCAAATCCGAGCCCTCTAACACAAAAGTCAATATCCGGTTGACTTTTCCAACTTAAGCCTTCTTAAAAGAGACTAAGTGTCTCATTTCTTATCAAAACCATTCCAAACCAACTCTAACACGTCAAATACTGATAATGAAACATGAAGAAGCATAACATGGGGGAAACGGGGCGGTAACTCACGTGACGACGGGTTGGGTCGTCATATCCTCCCCAACTTAAACAAACGCTCGTCCTCGAGCGGGTCAAGAAACATACCTGAAGTCTCAAATAGGTGAGGATATCTGCTCTACATCTCTTGCTCGGTCTCCCAAGTAGCCTCCTCCACGGGCCGACCTCTCCATTGCACTTTCACTGATGCAACATCCTTTGATCTCAACTTCCGAACCTGACGATCCAAAATGGCTGCTGGCTCTACCTCATAAGTCAAGTCACCCTCCAGCTGAACTGTACTGAAGTCTAAAATGTGGGACGGGTCCCCAATGTACTTCCGGAGCATAGACACATGAAAAACTGGATGCACGCCCGACAAGCTAGGTGGCAAGGCAAGCTCATAAGCCACCTCCCCAATCCTCCTAAGTACCTCAAAAGGCCCAATGAACCGCGGACTCAACTTCCCTTTCTTCCCAAATCTCATAACACCCTTTGTGGGTGAAACCTTCAGCAAGACCTTCTCGACAATCATAAAAGATACATCTCGAACCTTCCTGTCTGCATAGCTCTTCTGTCTCGACTGTGCTGTATGGAGTCTCTCCTGAATCACCTTCACCTTCTCCAGTGCATCCTGAACCAAATCTGTCCCCAACAACCTAGCCTCCCCGGGCTCGAACCAACCAACTGGGGATCTACACCGCCTCCCATACAAGGCCTCACACGATGCCATCTGAATGCTGGACTGATAGCTATTGTTGTTGGCAAACTCTACAAGCGGTAGAAACCGATCCCATGACCCTCCAAAATCAATAACACAGGCACGTAACATATCCTCAAATGTCTGAATGGTGCGCTCGGACTGCCCGTCCGTCTGAGGGTGAAAAGCTGTGCTCAACTGCACCTGAGTACCCAACTCTCGCTGAACCGCCTGCCAAAACTGAGAGGTGAACTGAGTGCCCCGATCTGATATGATGGAAATTGGGACACCATGTAATCGAACTATCTCCCGAATATAGATCTCTGCCAGCCGCTCTGAAGAATAAGTAGTACAAACCGGAATGAAGTGCACGGACTTGGTCAGCCTGCCTGCAATCACCCAAATAGCAGCAAATTTCTTCAGAGTCTGTGGGAGTCTGGTAACAAAATCCATAGTGATCCTCTCCCACTTCCACTCAGGAATAACCATCTGCTGATGTAAGCCACCCGCTCTCTGATGCTCATATTTCACTTGCTGACAATTAAGACACCGGGCTACATACTCCACAATATCTCTCTTCATCCTCCGCCACCAATAGTGCTGTCTAAGATCCTGACACATCTTTGCGGCACCCGGATGAATGGAATACCGCGAGCTATGGGCCTCCTCCAATATCAACTCCCGAAGCCCATTCACATTGGGCACGCAAATCCGGCCCTACATCCTCAACACACCATCATCTTCAGTGGTCACATCCCTGGCATCATCATGCTGAACCCTGTCCTTAAGGACAAGCAAATGCGGATCATCGTACTAACACTCCCTGATGTGGTCATACAAGGAAGACCGAGATACCACACAAGCCAACACTCGACTGGGCTCTGAAATATCTAATCTCACAAATCGGTTGGCCAAGGCCTGAACATCAACTGCAAATGGCCTCTCCTCAACTGGAATGTATGCCAAGCTCCCCATACTTACCGACTTCCGGCTCAAAGCATCGGCCACTACATTGGCCTTCCCCGGGTGATACAGGATAGTAATGTCATAATCCTTAAGTAGCTCCAACCATCTACGCTGCCTCAAATTAAGATCCTTTTGCTTGAACAAATGCTTTAGACTGCGATGATCAGTGAATACCTCACAGGATACGCCATACAAGTAATGCCTCCAAATCTTCAGTGCATGAACTATAGCTGCTAGCTCCAAGTGGTGGACAGGGTAGTTCTGCTCATGGGGCTTCAACTGACGATAAGCATACGCAATAACTCTACCCTCCTACATCAAAACACAACCAATCCCAACTCTCGAAGCATCGCAATATACCGTATAAGATCCTGAAGCTGATGGCAAGACTAACACTGGAGCTGTGGTCAAAGCTGTCTTGAGCTTCTGAAAGCTCTCCTCATACTCGTCCGACCATATAAATGCGACACCCTTCTGAGTCAACTTGGTCAAGGGCGATGCAATAGAGGAAAATCCCTGCACAAACCGCCGATAGTAACTTGCCAACCCTAGGAAGCTGCGAATCTCTGTGGCTGAGGTCGGTCTAGGCCAACTCTGAACCGCCTCTATCTTCTTTGGGTCAACTTGGATACCCTCACTGGACACCACATGTCCCAAGAAAGCCACCGAACCAAGCCAGAACTCACATTTGGAGAACTTTGCATAAAGCCTCTCTTCCCTTAACCTCTGCAATACAACTCTCAAATGCTGCGCGTGCTCTTCCTGACTGCGCGAGTATACCAGTATGTCATCAATGAATACTATGACAAATGAATCCAGGTAAGGCCGGAACACACTGTTCATCAGGTGCATGAAAGCTGCTGGGGCATTGGTCAGCCCAGAAGACATGACAAGGAATTCATAGTGACCATATCTAGTCCTGAAAGCAGTCTTATGAATATCTGAGTCTCTGATTTTTAGTTGGTGGTAACCCGAACGGAGATCAATTTTTGAGAACACCCTCGCTCCCTGAAGCTGGTCAAATAAATCATCAATGCGAGGTAAGGGGTACTTGTTTTTAATCGTTACCTTGTTCAACTGCCTATAATCGATGCACATTCTCATCGTGCCATCCTTCTTCTTCACAAATAGAACTGGTGCACCCCAAGGTGATACACTAGGCCGAATGAACCCCTTATCCAGGAGCTCCTAAAGCTGCTCCTTCAATTCTTTCAACTCCGCTGGTGCCATGCGATATGGTGGAATAGAAATGGGCTGGGTGCCCGGCACTAGGTCAATGCCAAAATCAATGTCCCTGTCCGGCGGCATACCCCGCAGGTCTGCAGGAAACACATCGGAGAACTCCCTCACAACGGGAACCGACTCAATGCTGGGGGTCTCAGCTCCCACATCTCTCACAAATGCCAAATAGGAAAGACAACCTTTTCAACCATGCGCTGGGCCTTCAAGAAAGAAATAACTCTGCTAGGAATATAGTCAGTCACACCATGCCACTCGATCCGCGGTACACCCGGCATAGCCAAAGTGACTGTCTTAGCATAACAGTCTAGAATAGCATGACACGGAGATAACCAGTCCATGCCCAGGATAATATCGAAATCTACCATATTCAGTAGCAATAAATCAACTCGGGTCTCCAAACCCCCAATAGTCACCAAAAACAACCGGTATACATGGTCCACAATAATAGTGTCGCCCACCGGGGTAGACACATGAACAGGTAAGGCAAGACACCCTCGGGTCGTACCCAAATGATGAGCAAAGTATGAAGATACATATGAATAGGTAGAACCGGGATCAAATAATACTGAGGCGTCTCTGTGACAGACTGAAATAATACCTGTGATGACAGCGTCTGAAGCAATGGCATCTGTCCTGCCCGACATCGCGTCGAAACGAGCCTGGCCACCGCCTGATCGATCTCCACCTTTGGGGCGCCCCCTGGCTGCCTGATCTCCACCCTTAGCTGCCTGGGCGGGTGGTGAAGTAACTGGAGCAGAAGTCGGGGGCTGACCCCTCTGCTGATGCTGTCTGCCACGAAGGCGAGGGCACTGCCTCCTAAAATGACCCAACTCTCCGCACTCATAGCAGCTGCCCGGTACTGAAGATGGGGACTGATGAAAACCTCTAGCACCGGAGTGACTAGCAGATGCACTCGGCGCAGAAGAACCCTGAACTGATGGGGCATGAGATGAACTCTGAGCTGGAAGGGCACTGAGTGAAGTCTGACCCTGCTGGGGCCCATGATGACCACGGCCTGATGATCCCCCACGATACTCTAGACGAGCTGACTGAGCAGGCCTGAAAGAGCGACCTCCACCCTGCTGGAACTGACCCCTCGAAGGAGCACCACTGAAACTGCCCGATCCACGAGGCCTCTTAGCCTCCCTCTTCTCTCGCTCTCTACGGCGAACTGACTCAATCTCACGAGCAATGTCTACCACCTCCTCAAACGTAGCACCCAGTACTCTCTCTAGTCATCAGAATATGGAGATGATAGTTAAGACCATCCACAAACCTCCTGATCCTCTCGCGATCTGTTGGAACCATCCAAGTAGCATGACGACCCAGCTGGGAAAACCTCACCTCATACTGTCATGTCTCCCTGTGTCAACCACTCAAACTGCCTACGCAACTCTTCCCTGCGGGACTGAGGTATATACTTATCCAGAAAAAGAGCTGAGAACTGCTGCCAAGTCAGAGGTGCTGCACCGGCAGGCCTACGCCTCTCAAAGTCCTCCCACCAAGTAAGAGCATCCCCCGTGAACTGAAAAGTAGTAAATGCCACACCACTCGACTCAAGGATCCCTGCCGTACGGAGCATACGCTGGCATCTGTCAAGAAAACTCTGGGCATCCTCGCCCTCAGCACCATCGAATGTCGAAGGCTGGAGTCTACCAAACCTCTCTAGACGACGCTGCTCATCGTCTGGCATAGCTATAACCACAAAACCCTGAGCTGGTGCAACCTGCTGAGCTGGAGGTGCCTCCGGTGTCTGTAGCCCCTGCACTCCCTAAGCAGGTGTGCGAGCATCGGGGGTCTGATTACCTCCCCCGGTCTGTGAGGTAGCTGCTGCTGCTGTGGTGGCTGAAACTGCTTGAGCCAAACCAGTACAGACCGTCAAAATCTGTGCCAAGGTCTCCTGAAGACCCGGAATCACAATAGGCACAGCTGGTGCCTGAGCAGGTGCTGCTGGAGTCTCCACCGCTGGAGCCTGATCCTGAGCTGGGGCAATCGTAGGATTAGCAGGTTCTGACCCAGCTACTCTACCCCTGCCACGACCACGACCGCGCCCACGGCCTCTGGCGGCCTCAGTAGGTGGCACTGGTGGTCGTCCGTCACGTTCGGTAGCTCGTGTTCTCACCATCTATGAGAGAATAGAATAACAAGATTTAGTTCACAGTTCAACAAAACCGCACGACAAGAGTTTCAAGAATATGGAGTATTTCCTAAAGGTTCTGCAGCCTCTCGAGGATAAATACAGACGTCTCCGTACCGATCCGCGAGACTCTACTAAACCGGCTCATGATTCGCGAGACCAAGTAACCTAGGCTCTGATACCACCTTGTCACGACCCAAACCCCGGTCGTGATGGCGCCCAACACATTGCTAGGCAAGCCCGGCCATTTACACAACCTTAGCCAATAAATCTAGATAGATGAATAAATATTCGCTATTAAAAATACCAATTTAGTGCGGAATTTCTGAAATAATTTCTAACATTCGAAAACCCCAAAATGAAAACAAAATACTGATCAACCCACAGAATCTGGTGTCACGAACATGAGCCTCTAAAACAGATTATCCACCTATTACAAGTCCGACTAGGAAAAAAAATTACGAATAAAATAATAAAGATAGATGGGAGAGATCAGGGCTGCGAATGCCATGCAGCTACCTCGATACTCCCGGATAATGCTGCTCAGCTCACACGAGTCCTCACTCACCCTGTGGTGTACCTGAATCTGCACACAAGGTGCAGGGAGTATTCTGAGTACTTCCAACTTAGAAAGTAATAAATATAAATAATGTCTGAGGATAAGAAATCCTAAATAAACACAAAGTAAAGCTAATAATACCATTAAACAACAATACAGTTAGAATAAACATCACAACAGATGAAGAAATAAATAACAATTAAGTATGCAATGCAACACATAAACTGGTACCTCCAGTACCCCGCTGCGGCCGTGCAGCCCGTTCCATTTATTTAACGTCGACGGCGCTCACTGGGGGTGTGCAGACTCCGGGAGGGCCCCCTTACGGCCCAAGCTCAATAATAAGCCATCTCGTGGCATCAAACAGGCCCTTGGCCTCATATCAATATCATTATAATACTGCTGCGGCGTGCAGCCCGATCCCATACTCAGTCCAAAAATCACACAATAGTATAAAAATATTCAGCCCAAACTTCATTTAAAAATATTAACTTAATTTCTAATTTAAGAAAATGGCTGAGATTTCAAACACAGTATTAAATACCAAGACTGAGTTTAATATTTATAAATATGGTAAGAAACCACTAAAATAATCCCTGAAGGATTCAAGTAGTTGGCACGAAGCCCAATTATGACAATTAATCCATTTTTATAAGGATATTACAAATCTACAATCCAAAATAGGTACCAAAGTTTTTATTAAGCGGGACGGACCAAGTCACATCCCCCGACGGTGCTCTACCCCACGCCCGTTATCCGGCGTGCAAGTCACCTCACATAGCACTACGATATGCAAATTCGGGGTTTCAAACCCTCAACACAGCATTTACATTTATTACTAACCTCAAGCCGGCCAAAGTCCTAGCTTGCTATGCCCTTGCCTTTCGAATTCGCCTCTTCGCGCGTCGAATCTGACCAAAACCGCAACGAATACGTCACAATATGCTAAGGGAATATAACCCAATCGAAAAGACTCAAAAAACATCGAAAATCACGAAGTTGGCAAAACTCGAGTCCCGGACCCCACTTCTCGAAAAATTATAAAATTCACATCGTCGGATTCCTCGCCTCGCCGCGAGCCTATACATATAAAGAACACCAAAATCGGAGTCCAAATGACCCCTCAAATTCCCAATTTTTGTTCTCTTAGGTTTCAAGCCCTAAACCACCATTTTTGACCTTAAATCCTTGAGTTTTCAGTGTAATTTCATGTATTTGCATGATAAAATTGTGTTCTAAGTCCAAGAATTCTTACCTGATCGAAGTCCTTGAATTTCCTCTTCAAAATCGCTCAAGAACACCCCAAGTCCGAAGTTAAAAATATGTTTTCTGTAAAATTTTGCGAAGGGATTAAAACCCACTTCTGATCAGTTGTTTCCGCTTCTGCGGTCCTTTGTCGCTTCTGCGACTACCGCATCTGCGGTCATTTTCCGCTTCTGCGGAATCTCACTTATTGTCCAAAATTCCGCATCTGCGGTCCTTTTGTCGCATCTGTGACTCCGCAGATGCGGTTGGCATCTTCGCACCTGCAACTACTCTCGCTTCTGCGGTTCTTGAATCGCTTCTGCGGTACCGCTTCTGCGGTCCCATTTCCGCAGAAGCGAAAATACCAGAAGCAGCAAAATTCTGCAATATCTTTAAGTTCAAACTTCCCGTTAGCCATCCAAAATCACCCCGAGGCCCTCGAGACCTCAACTAAGAATACATACATGATCCAATACCTTATTCAAACTTGCTCCGATCATTAAAACACCTCAAACAACACTAAAACCATCATTTCTCATCGAATTCAAGCCTAAGTTCTTCTAAAACTTCCGAAACACGCATTCGATCAGAAACCCAACCAAAACACCTCCGAATGACCTGAGATTTTGCACACACATCCAAAATCACCTAAAGAAGCTACAGCAACTCTCGGAATCTCATTCCGACCCCCGGATCAAAATCTCACCTACCAACCGGAATTCGCCAAAATACTAACTTCGCCAATTCAAGCCTAATTATACACCGAACCTCCAAAATCAATTTCGATCGCACTCCTAAGTCATAAATCATCCCCCGAAGCTAACCAAATCATCGGAATTCAAATCCGAGCCCTCTAACACAAAAGTCAATATCCGGTTGACTTTTCCAACTTAAGCCTTCTTAAAAGAGACTAAGTGTCTCATTTCTTATCAAAACCATTCCAAACCAACTCTAACACATCAAATACTGATAATGAAACATGAAGAAGCATACCATGGGGGAAACGGGGCGGTAACTCACGTGACGACGGGTCGGGTCGTCACAGCGGGACCCCTGATCTTAAGGAAAATGAAGGATTAACAACTGAGGAAAAATAAAAAGTTGGCCCTATTTTCCAGGCGTGACCGCTGAACTTAAGAAAACTAAATATTCTTCACAAATAGGGGGATCTTTAGGAGGCATGGTTCTTCTCAACTAGGGAAATTTACTAGGAGGTAATGGTCATCTCAACTAGGGGAATATGTAGGAGGTAAAAACCTTCTCAACTAAGGGAATGACTAGCAAGTAAAAATCTTCTCAAGCAACCTTTGTGCTGACAAATTTTGGGCATGGCACTTCAAAAATTCAAGCTTCCAAGCTTTGATTTGGAATAGTCTTCGTCCCTGTTTCAAACGAAGAAAACTTGTGAGTTTAAACATGGTGGTTGGTTTATGGCCTTGACTTTGAGGGAGATTGCTCCTACACTTGCCATGATAACTTTGATTTCAACTTGGGGACCTTACTTGTTATGTGCTAACCACTTTCTTGTCAAACCTTATCATAGAAAACACCACCTCTGATCCGTTCAAGCCCCAAATCCGTCCAATTAGTGCATTGTGCTCATGAATAGACATTTACCGAACCTTTGCATTTCACATGAATCCCAAAGCACGTTGATTGTTACCAACTCAGTGTGCATTCTGTTCTTTCCTGACTTATGCCACTTTGATGTGCTAGCCAGATTCCGTTTTGTGCAATTGAAAAGCTGGTAGCAAATTTTGAAGTCACTTCTCACTTGTTCTGACCAAGCAGACTTAAGAAGAGGAAGTAAACAAAATAAAAGAAACAGAGTAAGGGAAAATGGAAAGAGATGATACCTAACAAGAAAATTACAAAGTAGAAACTTATTAGACGTGGATACCAACTCTAATGACCATGACATGCACCTTTGGATTAAGTGGCCTAAACTGTCAAGCAAGTCTGATGTTCAACTCTTGTTGTACATCTGAGTCGTGAAACTGGGCTTTAATGCTCCGATTATCCTATCTGATTCACGGTGGTTATTCGACTTGTAGTTCCCGAAGGGTTTTCACCATCAAGCCTCTCTCATTTTGTTCTTTCTCTCAACTTATCATCGCCTTATGGTGCCTGTGAAGGTTTTCACCGATAAGACTCTCTCATTTTGTTCTTTTTCTTCTTACTTCCTCTGATTCTGTAGATGACAAGGTGTTCATCATAGTACAAACATCATATACTCCTAGCATGTCTAGCTCGGCACTCTCAAAGGTTATGTGGGAGGTCTTTTTTGGACTGTAATGTGGCTTTTGGACAGGGTTAGAAAGAAAGGATATCATAAAGGCTCAAACTAACTAAGACAACGAGGTTAATTTATTTGCAACTTTTGGAATCCATTCTAAAAACGTCGACCCAATTTCTAAAACAAGGGAATTTGAATATATTTTTCCTCTTTTTTTTTATGGAATTTCTAAGAAAGACTGTCCCACTCTCGACTTCGCGGGATTATAAAATATTTTATTTGGTGCGACCGAACCTTAAGGCTGTCTACGTATCTTGCGGTGACAAGAATCAGGTCGAACGTAGTTCAAAAGACAACTCTTTGTTGCTGTTATTTTCCTCTCCTTTTCTTTTTTGTTTTTTTTTTCTTTTTTTCTTTTTTTTGTTTTTTTTCCTTTTTGATTTTTTTTTTGAGTGAAATTTCTAGAACAAAACTTATGGGGCATGAATTTTTCTCTTTTTTTTTACGTAATGACTCTAACTCGATTCCAAAAGAGGGGAGGTCAAGAAAATTAACATAGGCTCAAAAGAGGTACCAAATGGTATAAAGTGTTTGGGTAGCTGAAAGAGGGCCTCCCAATCTCTGAAATGCCAAGTACAATACCTACAACTTGAGAATGAAAATTGAAGATCATGCACAATATTTCTTTTGCCCTTCGGCATTGATATCACTGATATGCCTTCCACATTTTTTTAGTGCCTTGTCAAGTACAGAACTCTCATCGGGTGATTCCTTCTTTACGATGGATACCCTCCGTCTGTTTGGAGCAAAATCCCTTGGCTTTATCTTGTTACTTGATATGCACTCGAACTCAAAGTTGCTCGCTTCAAATTGTTAGGACGCACTCTCTAGTAACAAATTCTTGTCATCCTATTAACTTCCCAAACTATCTGCCCCAGTTTCACACAATTCGGGCTTTAAGTGATCTCAAAATGCCTTTACTTATTTCCCTCAAATGTTCATCTTCAAAATCATTTCATTGCTTCATGAATAGACTGACTTTTAGAACCCGGCTGAGAATTACGCGTGCATGTCATATCACTAAAGTCAACAGGCAAAGAACTATAAAAGGAAAAGAGAACTAAACAAAAAATTGACAAGAAATAACAGAAAATAGTAAATTACATTAGACAGACGGTGAAAGGGTTTTAACAACAAAACAAGAAAAATAAACTGGGGTTACAACCCTGGAAAAACCTAAATAACACTAAAAAGGGGTACTACGGCTAGATGAACTAGGCAAAATAAAAGGATAGAAGGGTTTGAGTCACAAGAAAATATCTGGATTACAACCCTGAAATAACCCGGACAACAGAAATGACAACAAAATAAACCACCAGGACTCCTCCCCCGGTAACCAAGATGGGAGCGTCTTTCCAGTTACCAAGCTCGATATCTTAGCCACTGAGTTCCACATCAATATTATCAAGACCATTACCAACTTCAATATCATTAAATTCAGTCAGCAAGTTCCGAAGAGGATTATCATACTCCCTGTCACCACGTATCATCCCCACAAAGTGTGCATTATCATGTGCAGGTAATGGATTCTGCACGATATTCTGGGTGTTACTGTCATGGATCACAACTATCCCTTCTTGAATCATTCTTTCTATTTCCCTTTTCAAAGCACGACAATCTTCAATGCTATGACCTTGGACATAAGAGTGGTACATGCACCGTACAGTAGGATCAAAACCTTTTGCATATGGGTCCGGAGTATAGCCGAAGAGTGGCTCAATCATGCCAAAATGTTTTAACTTTTCAAACAAGCTTGTGTAGGATTCTCCGATTGGCGTGAGACTATTTCTTTGCCTTTGTTCCCCTCCATGCACCAGTTTTCTAGGGTTGTTGGATGCTCGAAAATGTTGTGAAGGCAAAAGTGCATTATTTGGTGCTGGCGCTTGCCATGAGGAGTGATCCAGTGGTTGGACAGATGACCGGACGTTGTTCGGAGGATAATACTGGGGTGGATTATGTGGAGCTCGGGGATAGGTTTGGGGTTGGGGTTTATGTTGAGTGTATTGGTGAGGCGGACCCATTGGACCATGTCGCGATCCTGAGACAACCATCGCAACATCATCATGTTCCTTCTGACCCAGCAAGATTCCTGTGTCGTTCTGAATTGCTTGTGTTGTGGCTTTTAAAGCAGAATAGCTCATGATCTTGCTCGACTTCAGCCCATCTTCTACCATTTCTCCCATTCTTACCACATTATTAAAAGGCTTACCCACAGCCGAGATCAAATGCCCAAAGTAAGTTGGCTCTTGAGCTTGAAGAAAGTACTCGACCATCTCATCTTCTTGCATCGGGGGATTGACTCAGGCAGCTTGCTCTCTCTATCTGAGATCATACTCTCTGAAGCTCTCACTGGGTTTCTTCTCTATCTTGGTCAAGGATAGGCCATCTGGGACAATTTCTACATTGTACTGAAAATGCTGGGCAAAGGCCTGAGCCATATCGTCCCATGTGTACCAGTTGCTGGCGCCTTGGCGGGTGTACCACTCCAGAGCTGCCCAACTCAGACTCTGACTGAAATATGCCATCAATAATTTGTTTTTCCCACTGGCGCCTCTCATCTTACTACAGTAGCCTCTCAAATGGGCCACGGAATCTCCATGTCTGCCATACAAATCAAACTTTGGCATCTTAAACCCATCAGGTAGTTGGATGTCAGGAAACAAGCACAAATCTTTGTAAGACACGCTCACCTAGCTCCCTATCCCTTGTATGTTTCTTAAATACTGCTCCAAGATTTTCACCTTCTTGGATATCTCATCTTGCTCCACTGTCTTAGCAGGCTTTTCAGTTTCACCGGGAGGCTCAAAATGAGGAGCGTGAGAGTATGGATCCAAGACCTTGAAAGTTGGTTCTGGAGCATAGTGTTGGGCATCGGGGACTTTGAACACAGTCTCGCTAGAGGATCGAGGAAAGGTAGCTGGTGGATGAGCTACAAAAACATGAGTGGTCAAAGGAGCGGGATATGAGGTGCTTGGGGAGATATCAGCAGCAGTAGGAAGCTGGATTTGTGACAGTGGCGGAATGGTGACGAGGCTTTCAGTGTAGTTAGCGATAACTAAGGGTGGAAGACGCCCACTAATCCAGGCTTGGTATATTTCGGCCATCTGTCCTTTCAACCTTAAGACTTCTTCTTTCAACTCAAATTCTGAGTCAACAATCTCCTTAGACGGAACAACAACACCTGTGTCCAAGTCTTTGCCAACCATGGCTACCTTGCTCTTTGACCTTGTGTTGTATGGAAGAGTTACCAGTTTAATAACCACAAACCAACCACCCTTCTGCTATAATGAAAATAACAAAGAGGAACAAAATGAAGTCATCACGTTAGCGTTAGGGCATTTAACATAAGATAATCTCACATTATGTGCAATGAACCTAGTCACACTTATTGGTTCTAAAATGACTTCGAGGGTACGAAGGTCATATGGCATCATCCCAATTTCACTCTTGTTTCCCCGTTTCCTCTTCATTTTCCTTTCTAGCACCGCTTGGTCTTTCATTTCATTCCCCCTTCTTTTCTTTCTGATTATTGCTCTTTTCTTTCCTCTCATTTCTCACATCCCACAACTTCATTCTCTCTCTTTTTTCTTTAGTGATGATTTGATCGAACCCTATGTAGGTTGCCTACGTATCATGTCCCTCATGAATCAGATCAAGCATAGTTCTGAAAAATCGAGAATAGACTAAACAAACTAACGTTCTCTCTTCTTCTTATTTTTTTTTACCTTAATGACTACTCTGATGAGAAAAAAGAAGAAAATCTCTCTTTTTTTCGACTTAATGTTCTATAATCTATTCTAAACTCAATCTTAAACGAGTATATATTTTTTTTCTTTTTCTTTTTTTGAAACAGATACTCTATGAGAAATTATTAAGGAAAAAACTCTAGAAGAGAAAAATATTTTCTAATTCTTTTTTTTAGGAAGGAAATCTAATGAATAAACCAAAGAAAAATATTTTGAATTTTCATTTGATATCCTGAAGAAAGACTTCGAAACGTGAAATGAAACAGCTAAAAAATATTTTTGGATTTCAGTTTTTTATTTCCTAAGGTAGAAACTCTAAAGACAAACAAAAGGTAAAGTATGTTTTTTTCTTCTATATATAATGTCCTAAAGTTCTAGTAGAATTAAAAAGAATATTTTTTTTCTATTTTTTATTAATTTCCCAAAGAAAAACCTCAAAAAGAAAATCTTTTTTGGATTTTTTGAATTAATATCTTAAAGAAAACTTCTAAAGAGGTATCAAAAGAAAACTTTTTTTTGGTTGAATTTTTAGTAATATACTAAAGGAAATATAAAAGAAATTTTATTATTTTGAGTTCTAGATATTAATTTCCTAGAGGAAAACCACCTCAAAAGATTTTTTTTTTTTAATTTCTAGAATTAGTATTCTAAAGAAAACTTCTAACGGAAATATAAAACGCAAAATCTCTTCTTTTTTTTGGATTTTTGATTTATAACACATTTTTTCAAATACAAAATAGGAAGTACAATAACAAAAGACTCGACAAACTTAACTAGACTATGACAGACTCTAACATCACCTAAAAGACTCGACATTACTGTACAAAACTAGAAGGTGAAAGACGACATAAAAAGAAAAACAGACTCAAAACATTAAAAAAAATCTCCTTAAGCAACTCCTGAATGAGCGATCCTGATTGGATGGTCTTGGGGCATCTGTCATGCTCAAACTCCGATAAGTAGATCCACACCTGTATGACAAAATTAAGATCAAATAAAGTTAAAGACCTAGAACACTATGTGAGACAATAACACTTCCTGTTGGACACATGCAAGACATGATTGAGGCTGTTTTGGCAAAACATCCTACGTGGCCAAAAGTGGCTAGACATGCAAGATTTGGCTAAGACCCCGCGAAGCCAGGAACCTAAGACTCACTAGGAAGACCGGACCCTATGTGGGCTGCCTACGTATCCCGCCCGGAAAGACGAGAATCAGGTATGCGTAGTTCAGGAAGATTGGATACAGGCAGAAAATAATGAAAAGTAATTAAAAAGAATTAACTGATTTGGAGAAAACATATTTTTGTCTCTTTTGTTTTTTGAAAAAAAAAATGGAATCTTTTTTTGGAATTTTCATTTTTATTTTTTTTTGGCCTTTTTATTTTAAAAAAAATATTGCAAAGAAAAGTATAATTGGGCCTTACATGCTTCAATTTTACACTTCACCCTCTTTTCTTTCTCATTTGCCCTCAATCATCATTGGTCCGCCAAATGACCTATTTACCCTTGAAGAATGCAATATGTGAACATAAGATGCATCAGGATAATCTTTTATTTTTGGGTACACCTGTACTAGACGGACCCAACCCCTGTGTTGAGTCCCCTAAGTCAAATTTACGTGATGCAAAAAAACGTTCCTATAGGGGATCCGGCACGAGGCTATGTTATTCTAGGTTTAAAATCTGGGTGTATTGTTCTACACCTGGCATACCCGAGCGGATAACTCGAGCCGGGGGAGGGGGCAGCATACCGGGAATATAGAAGCTTCACCGGCTTTTCAACTTATCCGAACCTCGTTCTAAAATTGGGATATGACTCTAACAGAAAAGAAGTTACACGAAGTGCACACTTCCTAGATGATTTAGAAGACTTAGAGAGAAGAAGGATTTCGCAACAACTTATATACAGTTCAGACAATATCAAAGAGGTAAAAAGCGTCATTTAGCACATTAGGCTCAAACACGTAAAAATTAGATAATAAACAAAAGCCAACTATAACAATTATTCTAAGCTCGAATTCTGAACCCTGAACCAGAGATTCTGGGTTCTTTTCCCCAGTAGAGTCGCCAGAGCTGTCACACCTCCTTTTTTCCGAGGGGGATAGAGAGTTTTTCCAATTAAAGTGACAATAACCGAAACGGGATTATTTATATTCAAATTCAGAGTCGCCACTTGGGATAATTTATGGTGTCCCTGTTAGATCTAACTTTAATAATGCCAATAATATATTTGTGCAGGAAATCAATCAGAAGAGATCAAGGAATCAAGGAGCTACTACGAGATTATTGAAGCCAATCAGAATGCTTAAGGAAAGATATCAATCAACAAAGATTGTGGATAGCTGCGATGGAAAGAATCTTTGAAAGCCTAAAACTAAGGCGTCAATCAAGGCCAACATATTCAATCCGGATTCCATAAGAAGATTAGCTGATCTGCCAATTTTGGAAAGATCAACAATCAAGGAGCAAATCCTCATCTTCAACGGCTGGAGAAGGAAAGTGATCAAGAGCTGCCAACTATGGAAGGACCAACAATTAAAGAGTAAAATCTCACCATCAATGACTGTAGAAGGAAGGCAATCAATCTCCTCTCATCAAGGAAGAGCAACGGCTAGCAATCTTATTCTTGGAAAGAATCAATCTCTTTCCAAGGATCAAATCCCTTAGGTTGTCAAATCTCGTCTGCTCAAGGACTTCACCAAAGTATTTATACTCAGTTTTCAGCCTTAGAAAAAACATACTTTGATCAAACCAAAATTCTCTCTTTATTCTACTGCAAACAAACATTGTAGTTCTTTGAGACCTGCTGTGTAACAAGTCAGAGAAAAAGGAGAGTATAACACTGGTGAGGCATTGTATCAAAAGAAGACGAGTGTTATAGGAACTGAGCTATCACATCATTACCATTGTACTCGAAGAAACACATTTACTAAAGAGAACTCCCTTGCAACCCAAGGGGACTGGACTAGGATTCACATTGAATCCGAACCAGTATAAAATTCCGGTGTCTTTAATTCCTGCACTTATTTCTGTGTTTTATATTCTGCTACTATAACTGTTAGGTTATTGCATCAAGTCGACTAATTGGTAAAGCAGTCAACTAATAGAGTTTATGTTTTAAAAAATATACAATTCACCTCCCCCCCCCCCCCCTTGTACTTTCAATTGGTATCAGAGCAAGGCTCACATTCTATTCTTTGCTTAACAACTTATGAGAAAAGATCATGGTAAATCAAGTCATCATAGGAGCTCTATTCCAGGAAGGAACTTCACAAGTTAGACCACCATACTTCAATGGTCAACATTTCTCTCACTGGAAAGTGCGTATGGAGATCTTTGCCAAGGCTTATTACGTTAAAGTTTGGAGAGTCATCAAAAAGGAAAACTATCCCTTACCTGCTACTACTCCACCACTTGCTGATCCTGAAGATATAGATTCATATACAAAAGAGCAAATGGAAGTAGTACGAGTTAACAATATGGCAAGAAATCTGCTGCACAATGCTATAAGTGGTGAAGAATATGAGAAAATCTCTAGCTGTGATACAGCCAAAGAAATGTGGGACAAGCTTGAGGTTACATACGAAGGAACCAGCAAAGTAAAGGAAACACATATCAATATGTTGGTTCATGATTACGAACTCTTCTCAATGAAAGAAGGAGAATCTATTGAAGAGATGTTTGCCAGGTTTAGCAAAATAATTAGCGATCTTAAGGCATTTGGCAAGCCATATACTAACGGCGATCAAGTCAGAAAAATTCTCAGAAGCCTGCCAACCACTTGGCAGACCAAAGTAGTCACACTTGAATCTCAGGATCTAAACAAATTTTCATATGATGAACTACGAGGAGAACTCATAGCTGAAAGGACGCATCTCAAGAAAACAAGTAAAGAGGAAAAAAAGATAGTTGCATTCAAAGCTTCAAATGAAAAGCTGAAAACGAAATCGATGATGATCCTGAAGCCCTACAAGAAGAAATTGCTATGCTATCAAGAAACATGGATGGGTTAATGAGAAGATTCAGAAACACAAAGAAAGGAAGAATGCCACCCAGACGATCCAGGCAATACAATGAACAGGACAAAAATGATGGAAAATGCTATGAGTGTGGAAGATTTGGACATATTCAAGCTGAGTGCCCAGAACTAAAAAGAAAAATTTCTAGAGGCTTTAACAAGAACAAATCCTTTGGAAGCTGGAGTGATGAAGATAGTGTAGAGCACGAAGAGATAGCAAATCTTTGCTTCATGGCGATTCTGGAAAATGAGATGAACAAATCCTTAGGATGTTGGACAGATGAGGACACTTCAGATGACGAAGGCAAGGATGATAATGAAAATTGTTTCATGGCACGAGGTGAAACAAGTGAGGTAAGATCTTATGATTGTGAAAGATGCAATGAATTGCAGGATATTCTTGATTTAACTCTGAAAGAATCTCAAAAAAATGATGAATGAGCTTAAGAGACTAAATAAAGAGGTTAAAGACTGGAAACTCAAACACGAAGTATGTGAAATTGAAAAAGAAGTACTTCAAGAAGAGTTTGAGGAATTGCAAATGCAACTTAATGGCATGCGCAAATCCACCAGTCATAGTTCTAACAGGTCAAACTAGGCGACTTACAAGTCAACTGGAAAAGGACCATCCAGAACGAAGTCCACTAGTACTAACACTAATGAAAGACCTAAAGGTAGGTCAGAACTTACGTGTCACTATTGTAACAAAAGTGGGCACAAATATTCCTTTTGTCGCTTTCGTAAAGCCAACATGTCAGGATGGGTTTGGAAGCCAAAAAACAATTCTGAATCTAGCAATACTAACCCTCCAGGACACAAGCAAGCTTGGGTACGTAAAAGAAAGTGATCATTATGTTTTGCAGGAACACCACAGAATAAGCCGCAAAGGGATGGTATCTAGATAGTGCGCTTTCCAATCACATGACAGGTGACAAAAACCTGTTCAAAGAAGTTACAAAAATTGATGGAGGAAGCGTTAAGTTTGGGGATGACTCAAAAGGTAAAATAATTGGTACTGGAACGATTCCCTTCAATAACAAAACTGAAATGTATCTCGTCGATGGACTCAACTACAATCTCCTGAGCATAAGTCAACTATGCGACTCAGCATATGAGGTAAACTTTAAGAAAACAGGTTGTGCTATTGAAGATGAATCAGGTAAAATAGTTCTCCCTAGTAAAAGGTACGGAAATGTTTATATCCTTGATGGTTTTGAAAAGATAGATGGTCGTATTTGCTTATCATCCATGTCTGATGATCCATGGTTATGGCATAGGAAACTTGGTCATGCTAGCATGCATTTGATAGAAAAGTTGTCCAAACATGAGTTAGTTGTTGGCTTACCCAAACTGAATTTTTCTAGAACTCATATCTGTGATGCATGTCAAATTTGGTAAGCAAACTAGAAACTCTTTCAAAAATAAGGATATTGTATCTACTTCTAAACCTTTGCAATTGCTCCATATGGACTTATTTGGACCTACTAGAACTGCCAGTATAGGAGGAAAAAGATATGCCTTTGTTATTATTGATGATTATTCACGTTTCACTTGGGTAATTTTCTTATCTCATAAGGATGAAGCTTTAAGAAATTTTGAGATTTTCTGCAAAAAGATTGAAAGAGAAAAGAGATATCTGATTTCAACAATTCAGAGTGATCATGAAGGAGAATTCGAAAGTAGAGCATTTAAAGATTTCTGCAATGATCAAGGATACACTCATAATTTCTCGGCACCACGATCACCACAGAAAAATGGGGTCGTAGAAAGAAAAAACAGAACCCTCCAAGATATGGCAAGAACTATGTTACTCGATCATTCACTACCAAACCAGTTCTGGGCAGAAGGTGTAAGTACAACATGTCACATTATCAATAGATGTCTCATAAGACCTATTTTGAAGAAGACTCCCTATGAATTATGGAAAGGTAAACGTCCAAACATCAGTTACTTTCATCCCTTCGGAAGCAAGTGTTTTATTCACAATAACGGTAAGGACAATCCTGGAAAATTCGATCCAAGAAGTGATGAAGGTATTTTTCTGGGCTATTCATTAAATCAGTGAGCTTTTAGAGTCTATAATAAACGCACATTATGTGTAGAAGAATCTATACATGTTATATTCGATGAAAATAATCCCTTGGTCGAGAAAGAAACTACTGCAGGTGAAGAAGATCAACTTCAAGAAATTCAGGAGACTAGCAAATCTCAAGAGTCAACTAATATATCTGCTACGATAGAGTCGACTAATACAATCAGCAGCAGTGTACCAGATCATCCAACAGAGTCGACTACAAACATCATACGCCCAAATGAATGGAGAAGTGAACCTGAATATCCTCAAAAATTCATCATTGGGGATCCAAATGATGGAATGAAAACCAGGGGAGCTCTCAAAAAGAAAGAAAATGTTGCGTTAATCTCTCAAGTTGAACCAAAGAAGATAGAGGAAGCTCTAAAAGATTCGAGTTCGGTTCAAGCCATGCAGGAAGAGTTAGATCAGTTTAGTAAAAATCAGGTTGGAATTTGATACCCAAACCTGAAAATGTTTCTGTAATCGGAACGAAGTGGGTCTTCAAAAATAAATTGAACGAGGATGGAAAGGTCGTAAGGAATAAAGCCAGACTAGTTGCTCAGGGATATTCGCAACAGGAAGGAGTCGACTATGACGAAACCTTCGCTCCAGTAGCTCGTTTGGAGTCTATTCGAATTCTTCTGGCATACGCATCATTCAAAGGATTCAAACTATTTCAGATGGATGTTAAAAGAGCCTTTTTGAATGGATTTATTGAAGAAGAAGTATACGTGAAACAACCGCCTAGGTTTGTAGATTCAAAGTTTCCCTATCATGTATACAAGCTTACTAAGGCATTATATGGACTGAAACATGCTCCACGTGCATGATATGATAGACTTAGCTCTTTTCTTGTTGATCATGGCTTCACAAGAGGTAAAGTAGACACTACCTTATTTATTAAAAGATCAGCAGAAGGTAATCTCATTATCCAAATTTATGTTGATGATATTATATTTGGTAGTGCTAACCCTCTTATATGCAAGGAATTTTCGAATCTGATGCAAAGCGAATTTGAGATGAGCATGATGGGAGAGCTAAAATTCTTCCTTGGACTCCAAATTCAACAATCTGAAGAGGGAACCTTTATATGCCAGATAAAATATACAAAGGAACTGATCCAAAAATTTGGCATGAGCAATGCAAAATCCATTGGCACACCAATGAGTCCTTCAACAAATCTAGACAAAGATGAACATGGAATCCCTGTGGATGAAACCAAATATCGTGGAATGATAGGATCATTATTGTATCTGACAGAAAGTCGACCGGACATTATGTTTAGCGTGTGTAAATGTGCCAGGTTCTAGTCAGCTCTTAAGGAATCTCATCTGACTGCAGTGAAGAGAATCATTCGATACCTCATTGGGACTGTATCTCATGGACTATGGTATCCTCGCTCTAACTCTTTTAAACTAGAAGGATTTTCTGATGCTGACCTTGCATGTGACAAGGAAGATAGGAAAAGCACTAGTGGTACATGTCAATTACTTGGAAAGGCATTGATATCCTGGAATAGTAAAAAACAAGCACCGGTTGCATTATCCACCACTGAAGCTGAATACATTGCTATTGGACAATGCTGTGCACAATTACTGTGGATGTCTCACCAACTGGGTGACTATGAACTCACCGTTAAACCTATACAAATTTTTTTGTTATAATTCTAGTGCTATTTGTCTTTCAAAAAATCCTGTGCATCACTCTAAAGCAAAGCATATAGATATTAAGCATCACTTTATTAGAGATCATGTGCTTAAGGGAGACATAGAAATATCTTTTGTTGGAACTACTGATCAATTAGCGGATATTTTTACTAAGCCTCTTTTAGAGGATAGATTTTGTGCATTAAGGAAATTACTTGGCATTACTTGCTTAACTAATAACCTATAGGACCTATGTGTACTACAGTATTTTCTTGCAGGTCTAGTGATTGTACTTTACCCATGCATTAATTACGCCTCCGTTTTCTTTCCCTCTCTTTTCCTCTTCTTTCACATCAGTTCGTCGTTGAAAGTAGGAAAGCCAATCATCTTGTCCCTTCAACTGAAACCTTTTCCTTTTCCGGACTCAACTGTCAGAAGGGTTTTTTCTTAAGGCGGAGAACCTCTTTCAATCACCTTCATCCCTGTACTCTAGAAAATCCTTCTCCTTCTCCAAAGCTCCAACCAAACCATCTTTCTTCAATGGCCAAACAACCTAGAAATCCCTCTGCATCCACCATAAAAAGTACCCGTTCCAAAACAAAAACCCCTTTTATGCCTCCAGAAAAGGTAGACCTAAGGTCTGACTACTCAGAGGGTTTCGCCTCTTCACAGGCAGATTTGTCTGATCACTCTCAAACCTTAGGAGAAAAAGCCCTAGGGAAACGCCCTTTGGAAGACCCTCCTGTCTCTTCTACCCCAAAGAAATCAAAGTTTGATCTCTCTGACTCTCTAGAATCCGACCTAAATATCTGGGATTCTCCAAATTAGGATTTCTTCATTGCTCTAAAAGACAAACCCATTGCTCATGGTAGGGTAGTCATCCTAGACGACATGGAAGCCCTAAATTGTAAGATCAAAAACCTCTTTGTGCATCAAGGGTGGGCTAAGTTTCTCTCTATCCCTCCGCCTAAGGTCTATGAACCCCTGGTGAAGATGTTTTATGCCAATCTCCGCTCCAGTAAGCTTGACAAGTTGGAATCCTTAGTATTAGGTAAGCACATTGTTCTTGATTGTGCCCTGTTTGATTCTCTCTTTCAATGTCGATGTTCTGGTTTCCCTATGCTGTTCAAAAATACCTGGCCCGATGATTTCGAATTTTCTTTTGACCAAGCTAAATAGTGTATTGCTGAGTGTCCCTCAGCTTCCCTTCCAAACCAGTTAGGTCCCAGTGACGTTAGTTTTGAAACTCGTGTCCTGGCTCACATTGTGGCAACCACTCTGCTTCCCCGCACTGAGTCTTTTTCAACCTTCTCTCAAAGGGACATCTTCTTAATGTACTGCCTAGTGACCAAACTCAAAGTCAAGCTTTCCTCCTGGGTTATAAATTTCATGATTGAAAGTGTTGAAGATCCCACCAGTCTACCCTACGGCATGGCCATCACTCACATTCTGGAATCTCATCAAATTTCCCTGTCCAACTATCCCTTTATCACTATCTCAAAATCCTACAACTCTAGAGCTTTTGCTAGTATGGGGTATGTCAGTGTGAAGGGCTCCTAGGTTAAGAAGCACGAGGGAGAAGTTAAGCCTGCTCCTATAGAACCCTCCTCTAAGTCCCCTGCCTCTCACCCCAGCCCTGGTGACCCTGGTCTTGATGAAAAGCTTCGTGCCATCACCACTCAACTCTCTGAAATCAAGAATCTCCTCACAGCCACTCAGTCTATTGTTGGTGACATTCACGCCATCTCCAAGGAAACAGGGTCTGATGTGTCAAAGATAAGAGTTGCTATTCTCAGAGTTAGGGAGAATGCTGTCAAAGCTTTTAGGCAAATTCATGATAGGTTGGATGGAGTGAGCATCTCAGCCAATGCTAGCTTTGATCAATTGAAGGAGGCCATCTGCATTACTCTTACTTATTTCTTGCATCGCTAATGTGGTTGTTTAAGACAATTTTTTTTTGCTGTGTTGTTGGTTTGGGGATGTTATCTCATCAATTGGACAATTCTGTTTTCTTTTGCTTTAGGTGCTTGTGATTGAACTTTAATGCTACTGTTTAATGCTATATATTCTGTGTAGTTCTTAGTCTGCTCCCTCTTTGCTGATGCCAAAAAGGGGGAGACGAGTATATATTGTATCTGTACAGGTATAGTTCACTATGGTACATGTAGCATCCTCCGTGGCAAGAGTCGACTTCAATCATGGACTAGTCAACTGCATGAACTGAGGGGGAGTATCCTTCAATCATGGACTAGTCAACTACATGAACTGAGGGGGAGTGTCAGGATCCTCAATTGCATACATTGAGGGGGAGTAAAACACAGGGAAGTCAACTGGTGTTTATACAAATATATTATTTTGACATCATCAAAAAGGGGGAGATTGTTAGATCTAATTTTAATAATGCCGATAATATATTTGTGAAGAAAATCAATCAGAAGAGATCAAGGAATCAAGGAGCTACTACGAGATTGTTGGAGCCAATCTGAATGCTTAAGGAAAGATATCAATCAGCAAAGATTGTGGATAGCTGCGATGGAAAGAATCTTTGAAAGCCTAAAACTAAGGCGTCAATCAAGGCCAACATATTAAATCCGGATTCCATAAGAAGATTAGCTGATCTGCCAATTTTGGAAAGACCAACAATTAAGGAGCAAATCCTCATCTTCAACGGCTGGAGAAGGAAAGCGATCAAGAGCTGCAACTATGGAAGGACCAACAATTAAAGAGTAAAATCTCACCATCAATGACTGTAGAAGGAAGGCGATCAATCTCCTCTCATCAAGGAAGAGCAACGGCTAGCAATCTTATTCTTGGAAAGAATCAATCTCTTATTCTTGGGTTGTCAAATCTCGTCTGCTCAAGGACTTCACCAAAGTATTTATACTCAGTTTTCAGCCTTAGAAAAACATACTTTGATCAAACCAAAATTCTCTCTTTATTCTACTGCAAACAAACATTGTAGTTCTTTGAGACCTGCTGTGTAACAAGTCAGAGAAAAAGGAGAGTATAACACTGGTGAGGCATTGTATCAAAAGAAGACGAGTGTTATAGGAACTGAGCTATCACATCATTCCATTGTACTCGAAGAAACACATTTAGTAAAGAGAACTCCCTTGTAACCCAAGGGGACTGGACTAGGATTCATATTGAATCCGAACCAGTATAAAATTCTGGTGTCTTTAATTCCTGCACTTACTTTCTGTGTTTTATATTCTGCTACTATAACTGTTAGGTTATTGCATCAAGTCGACTAATTGGTAAATCAGTCAACTAATATAGTTTAAGTTTGAAAAAATATACAATTCACCCCCTCTTGTACTTTCAGTCCCAAGTCACCGGTTTAAAATCCCGAATTGAGGAAGTTCGACTCTGTTTTACAGTCCGCGAACACATAAGACCGAGTAAGGAATTCAGTTAACCCGGGAGAAGGTGTTAGGCATTTCCGGGTTCCGTGATTTTAGCACGGTCGCTCAACTATTAATAATTGGCCTAATTATCTGATTTATTACATGTTTAGAACCTATTGTGCATTTTTGACTTTCAACCGCTTTTAATTAGTTATTTAACCACTTTTAGGATTTATGAAATTTATTTGAACGAGTCGCGATGGCGCGCGCTCGTCTATTTTTGTACACATTGCGAATCGCATCACATGAAATGCACCCGCGGTTTACAACATGTTTATTTTATTATTATGTCACGACCCTAAATCCAAACTCGATCGTGATGGCGCTTCTCATGAAGACAAGGCCAGCCGACACACTTCCAATTCACTTTAAGCAGCTAAAATAATAAATACCAAGTCTTTAATAGAAATAAAACCCCAAAATAACAGTATAAGTTGGAGAAATAAAACCAACACAGCCCGACATCAAGGTGTCACCAGTCATGAGCATCTAAAACAATACAAACAGTCTGAAGTCTAATCCAATACTACATAATTGAATCAAAAAGAGCTAAGAAAGAGGGAGAATGCACTGGGCTGCGAATCGCCAAGCAGCTACCTAGTAAATCTCCGAAGACCTGCTGGAACTATCAACCCTCAGGAGCAGGACCTGTAGCGCCCGAATCTGCACACAGGGGTGCAGGAAGTAAAGTGAGTACTCCAACTCAGTGAGTAATAAAGATAAATGAAGACTGAGTAATATAAAACCACGTAAGGCACAACATAAAGCTACAAGAGGCATAACAAATTAGTAAATATAATTAAGCAGTGAAGTCTCATAAACCTCTTTTAAACAGTTAAACAATATACAGGAAAACAACTAATAAGTAAACACATAATAACTGTCCCTCGGGCATAGTAACAACAGAATCAGCCCCTCGGGTAATGTCACAGATCAATACCAGCCCCTCGGGCTATATCTCAAATCACAATGGGTACCCGCGCTCACTGGGGGTGTACAGACTCCGGGAGGGGCCCCTTACGGCCCAAGGGCAATATCAAGCCATCTCGTGGCGTCATAAACAGACTATCAGCCTCATATAAATCTCAAACCACCTCGTGGCGTACAATCTCAGGCCCTCCGCCTCATTATCATAATCAATGTATCACTGCTGCGGCGTGCAGCCCGACCCAAATATATCCTCACAACACAGGCCCTCGGCCTTACTCAGTCAGTATCTCATAAGCCCCTCGAGCCATAGTAAAATATAAAGCTCAGCTCAAATACTTTGAAAATTTCATTTAATGTGTTTAAAACAGAATAACATAGCTGAGTATTTAAAGTAGTAAAAATATTGTATGACTGAGCACCAGTACGAAATCAAACAGTGAGGAAAATATCATTTAAAAATCCCCTAAGGGTTCAAACAGCTGGCACGAAGCCCACATATGGCATTTAGCCCAAAATATAATAATATTAAACAATTAACTGTCAAATACGCAGTAAAATAGTCATTCGGGATGGACTAAGTCACAATCCCCAACGGTGCTCTACCCCACGCTCATCATCTAGCGTGTGAGTCACCTCAACATAGTCGTACGCTGTGAAATTTCGGGGTTCCATACCCTCAGGACAGCATTTAAAATCATTACTCACCTCGAACTAGCCCGAAAAGCTTCTCTGCAACACGCTTTCCTCTCGAATCAACTTCCGAGTGCTCCAAATCTTCCAAGTTCAGATTTTTTATCATCAAACTATGCTAAACAAATGAATTCCAATTGAAAAATATCGATTTTAAGCACAAAACCCGAAATCAGTCAAAACCCGTCCCCCGGGCTCACATCCTGGAACTGGACAAGCTTTATACGAAAATGTTCTTCATCATCTCACGAGTCCGTACATATAAAGAACTCGAAAATTGGAGTTCGTTTGACCCCTCAAATCATTTCTAGAAGGTCTCTTAATCTCAAGCCCTAACTCCACCTTTTTCTACTGATTTTCATGAATTTGACACTGATATTTTGTTCCTTAATAAAAAATAATCGAGTTTTAGGGTCCAAAATCCTTACCTCAACGAAGAACAATGATTTCCTCTCTTCAAAATCGCCCAAAGCTTCAAAATTTGGTGTTAAAAGTGAGAAACCCTCTGAAAATCGCGAAGGAGGAATTAATATAATCTAACCAGACATTTTCGCATCTGCGGCCATTTTACCGCATCTGCGGTAACGCTTTTGCGGTCAACCGCATCTGCGCCCCGCACTTAAAATTCGAATTTTCGCATCTGCGGTTCCACATCCGCATCTGCGACATCGCAGATGCGGTTCTCCTAGCCGCTTCTGCGGTTTCCTGACAAACGTACCTCTGGCCGCTTCTGCGACCCTTTATTCGTATATGCGGCGCCGCACCTGCGGCCCCCTATCCGCAGGTGCGGAAATACCAGAAGCAGATAAATTACAGCAGCTGCAATAATCCTTCAAACTCCCCGTCAACCATCCGAAATCACCCCGAGGCCCCCGGGACCTCAACCAAAAGCACCAACATATCCCGTAACCTTATTCAAACTTGTACCAATCTTCAAAACACCTAAAACAACATCAAAACCACCAAAACTCATCGAATTCAAGCCTAAGGTTCTAAATTCTTCCGCATTCCGCTTTTGATCAAAAACCCAACCAAACCACGTCCAAATGACTTGAAATTTTGCACGCACATCCCAAATGACATAACGAAGCTACTGCAACTTCCGGAATTCCATTCCGACCCCTATATAAAAATCTCACCAACCAACCGGAAAGCGCCAAAAATTCAATTTCGCCAATTCAAGCCTAAATCTACTCTGGACCTCCAAAACACATTCCGATCACACTCCTAAGTCCCAAATCATCTCCCGAAGCTATCCGAACCATCGGAACTCACATCCGAGCCCTCTAACACATAAGTCAACATCCGGTTGACTTTTCTAACTTAAGCCTTCTTAAAAGAGACTAAGTGTCACAAACCTTCTCAAAACCTTTCCAAATCCGAGCCAACCAACCCGATCACATATAAAACCAATAATTAAGGCAAATAGAAGCAGAAATGGAGAAAATGGAGCGGTA
Source organism: Nicotiana attenuata (assembly GCF_001879085.1). Lineage (NCBI taxonomy): Eukaryota > Viridiplantae > Streptophyta > Magnoliopsida > Solanales > Solanaceae > Nicotiana > Nicotiana attenuata. Next base: position 39,677,182 of record NC_031998.1, read on the forward strand.
AGTCATGAGACGACCAGCCGGGTCGTCACATCCTCCCCCTCTTAAAGAAACGTTCGTCCTCGAACGAGTCAAGAAACGTACCTGAAGCCTCAAATAGGTGGGGATATCTGCTCCGCATCTCCTGCTCGGTCTCCCAGGCAGCCTCCTCCACGGGCCGACCTCTCTGCTGCACTTTTACCGAAGCTATATCTTTTGATCTCAACTTCCGAACTTGACGCTCCAAAATAGCTGCTGGCTCCACATCATAAGTCAATTCACCCTTCAACTGAACCGTGCTGAAATCCAAAACATGAGACGGATCTCCAATATATTTCCGGAGCATAGAAACATGGAATACTGGGTGCACACCTGACAGGCTGGGCGGCAAGGCAAGCTCATAGGCCACCTCCCCAACCCTCTGAAGTACCTCAAAAGGTCCAATAAACCGTGGACTCAATTTACCCTTCTTTCCAAACCTCATAACACCCTTTATGGGTGAAACTTTCAACAGAACCTTCTCACCAACCATGTAGGACACATCACGAACTTTCTTGTCAGCATAGCTCTTTTGTCTCGACTGGGCTGCACGAAGTATCTCCTGAATCACCTTCACCTTGTCTAAAGCATCCTGCACCAAATCTGTACCCAATAGCCTGGCCTCGCCCGGCTCAAACCAACCGATTGGAGATCTACACCGTCTCCCATACAAAGCCTCATATGGAGCCATCTGAATACTCGATTGGTAACTGTTGTTATAAGCAAACTCCGCGAGCGGTAGGAACTGATCCCATGACCCTCCAAAATCAATAACACAAGCGCGTAAAATGTCCTCCAATATCTGAATAGTGCGCTCGGACTGCCCGTCCGTCTGAGGGTGAAAAGCTGTGCTCAACTCAACCTGAGTTCCTAATTCTCGTTGTACAGACTTCCAAAACTGTGAAGTGAACTGAGTTCCCCGATCTGAAATGATAGAAACTGGGATACCATGCAACCGAACAATCTCCCGGATATATATCTCTGCTAACCGCTCTAAGGAATTAGTAGTACAGATAGGAATGAAGTGCACGGACTTGGTCAGCCGATCCACAATCACCCAACTAGCGTCGAACTTCTTCAAAGTCCGTGGGAGCCCAACTACAAAGTCCATAGTGATCCGCTCCCACTTCCACTCTGCAATATCCATCCGCTGAAGCAAGCCACCCGGTCTCTGATGCTCATATTTCACCTGCTGACAATTGAGACACCGAGCTACAAATCCCACAATATCTTTCTTCATTCTTCTCCACCAATAATGCTGTCTCAGATCCTGATACATCTTCGAGGCTCCTGGATGAATAGAGTACCGCGAGCTATGGGCCTCTTCCAGAATCAACTCCCGAAGCCCATCTACATTGGGCACACATATCCGGTCCTACATCCTCAACACCCCATCATCACCGATAGTCACATCTCTGGCATCATCATGCTGAACTCTGCCCTTAAGGACAAGCAAGTGTGGATCATCATACTGGCGCTCTCTGATGCGCTCATATAGGGAAGACCGAGAAATCAGACTAGCCAATACCCTACTGGGCTCCGAAATATCCAACCTCACGAACCGATTGGCCAAATCCTGAACATCAACTACAAGAGGTCTCTCCCCAACTGGAATATACGCCAAACTCCCCATACTCACCGCCTTTTGGCTCAAAGAGTCGGCCACTACATTGGCCTTCCCCGGGTGATATAAAATAGTAATGTCATAATCCTTAAGTAACTCCAACCATCTCCGTTGCCTCAAATTGAGATCTTTCTGCTTGAACAAGTGCTGGAGGCCACGATGATCAGTATACACCTCACAAGACACACCATACAGATAATGCCTCCAGATCTTCAACGCGTGAACAATGGCAGCCAACTCCAAATCGTGAACAGGGTAGTTCTTCTCATGAGGCTTCAACTGATGAGAAGCATAAGCAATAACTCTACCCTCCTGCATCAGAACACACCCAATACCAACTCTCAAAGCATCACAATATACGGTATAAGAACCTGAAGTTGATGGCAATACTAGCACCGGAGCTGTGGTCAAGGCAGTCTTGAGCTTCTGAAAGCTCTCCTCACACTCATCAGACCACTGAAATGAAACACCCTTCTGAGTCAACTTGGTCAAGGGCGACGCAATAGACGAAAATCCCTGAACAAACCGGCGATAATAACCCGCCAAACCAAGAAAACTGCGAATCTCTATAGCTGAGGACGGTCTGGGCCAACACTGAACTGCCTCTATCTTCTTTGGGTCAACCTGAATACCCTCGCCGGACACCACGTGTCCCAAGAAAGCCACTGAACTGAGCTAGAACTCACATTTGGAGAACTTTGCATAAAGCTTCTCCTCTCTCAATCTCTACAACACTATTCTCAAATGCTCCGCGTGCTCCTCCTGACTATGCGAGTACACCAGAATACATCAATGAAGACTATGACAAACGAGTCGAGATACGGTCGAAACACACTGTTCATCAAGTGCATGAATGCTGCTGGGGCATTGGTTAGCTTGAAAGACATCACCAAGAAATCATAATGACCATATCGGGTCCTGAAAGCTGTCTTAAGAATGTCTGAGTCCCTGATCTTCAACTGGTGATAACCTAAGCAGAGATCAATCTTAGAAAATACTCTCGCTCCCTGAAGTTGGTCGAACAAATCATCGATACGAGGCAAAGGATACTTGTTTTTAATTGTCACTTTGTTCAACTGCCTGCAATCAATGCACATTCTCATCGTGCCATCCTTCTTCTTCACAATGAGAACCTGCGCACCCCACAGCGACACACTAGGACGAATGAATCCCTTATCCAGAAGTTCCTGAAACTACTCCTTTAACTCCTTCAGCTCCACTGGTGCCATGCAATATGGTGGAACAGAAATGGGCTGAGTGCCCGGCACCAGGTCAATACCAAAATCTATATCCCTGTCCGGTGGCAAACCCGGCAGGTCTGCAGGAAATACGTCGGTAAAATCCCTCACAATTGGTACCGAATCAATACTGGGAGTCTCTGCACTGACATCCCTCACAAATGCTAAGTACGAAAGACAACCTTTCCCAACCATACGCTGGGCCTTTAAGAAAGAAATCACTCTGCTGGGAACATAATCGGTGGAACCCCGCCACCCAATCCGTGGCACACCAGGCATAGCCAAAGTCACTGTCTTGGCATGACAGTCCAGAATAGCCCGGCACGGAAATAACCAGTCCATGCCTAGAATAACATCGAAGTCCACCATACATAATAACAATAGATCCACTCGGGTCTCCAGACCCCCAATAGACACAACACACGACCGGTACACACGGTCTACCACAACAGTATCGCCCACCGGCATAGAAACATGAACAGAAGAAACAAGGGACTCGCAGGGCATATCCAGATAGTGGGCAAAACAAGACGACACATAAGAGAAAGTAGAACCAGGGTCAAATAACACAGAAGCATCCCTGCGGCAGACTGAGATAATACCTGTAATCACCGCATCTGAAGCAATCGCATCGGGCCTGGCTGGAAGTGCATAGAAGCGAGCCTGGCCACCTCCGGATCGACCTCCCCCTCTGGGGCGACCCCTAGATTACTGTCCCCCACCCTAGCTGGCTGGGTAGGTGGTGAAGTGGCTGGGGCTGAGTCTGAGGCTGATGACTGACCCCTCTGCTGGGAACGACGAGGGCACTGCCTCCATAAGTGGCCCATATCTCCACACTCATAACAACTCCCGGGTGCTGGGGACGGGGACTGATGGGAACCCTTAGCACCGGTATGACTAGCAGATGCCCCTGGCATAGAAGAATCCTGAACCGATGGAGCACGGGATGAACCCTGGGCTTGAAGTGCACTAAGTGAAGAATGGCCCTACTGAGAACCGTGAGAACGATGGCCTGATGATGCCCCACGATAACCTGGGCGAGCTGACTGAGCATGTCAGAACTGTCGGCCTCTGCCTTGCTGAAACTGGCCCCTCGAAGGAGCACCCCCAAAACTACCATGTCCTCGAGGCCTCTTAGCCTCCCTCTCCTCGCGCTCCTGGCGACGAACTGACTCAATCTCTCGAGCAATATCCACAACCTCCTCGAATGTAGCACCTGACACCCTCTCCCTGGTCATGAGAACCCGAAGCTGGTAAGTGAGGCCATCAACAAACTTGCTGATCCTCTCTCTCTCAGTAGCAACCAGCCAAATAGCACGTCGAGCCAACTCCGAGAACCTCATCTCATACTGGGTAACTGTCATCTCTCCCTGTCGTAGCTGCTCGAACTGCCTACGTATCTCCTCTTTGCGGGACTGTGGAACATACTTCTCCAGAAATAGGGTGGAGAACTGCTGCCAAGTCAGAGGTGCCGAACCAACAGGCCTACGCCTCTTATATGCTTCCCACCAAGTGAAGGCAGCTCCGGTAAACTGGAAGGTCGTAAATGCAACCCCGCTGGTCTCCAGAATACCCGCAGTGCGTAGAATCCGCTGACATCTGTCTAAGAAACCCTGGGCATCCTCGCCCTCTGCACCACTGAAAGTAGGAGGCTGGAGTCTGCCAAACCTCTCCAATCTACGCTGCTCATCCTCCGTCATAACAAGAGCTACATAACCCTGAGCAGCTACCACCGGCTGGGCTAGTGGTGCCTCCGGTGTCTGCCCTCCCTGAACTACCGAATCAGGTGTGCGGGTGGCAGGAGTTTGGGAGCCTCCCCCTGCCTGAGAAGTAGCTGCGGCATTAGAAACCGCGACCACCTGAGCAAGGCTAGTGCATACTGTCAATATCTGAGCCAAAGTCTCCTGAAGACCCGGAATCACAATGGGCACAGCTGGTGCTGCTGGAGCGTCCACCACGGGGACCTGACCCTGAACTGGGCGGCTGGTGGGTCTGCATGTGCAGTCCTAGTTGCTGTGGGGGTTTTACCTCTGCCCCTACCATATCCTCGGCCTCTAGTGGTTCCCGCTGGTGGTACTAGTGGTCGTCCGTCCTGACCGGTAGCGGGTGTCCTCACCATCTGTGAGAGAATAGAATAACAGAAGTTTAGTACTCGGATCAACAAATTTGCACGACAAGAATTTCAAGAATATGGAATTTTCCTAAAGGTTCTGCAGCCTCGAGGATAAATACAGACGTCTCCATACCGATCCGCGAGACTCTACTAAACCTGCTCATGACCCGTGAGACCTATGTAACCTAGGCTCTGATACCAACTTGACACGACCCTAAACCCAAACCCGGTTGTGATGGCGCCTCTCGTGAAGGCAAGGCCAGCCGACACACTTCGTATTAACTTTAAGCAGTTAAAATAATAAATACCAAGTCTTTAATAGAAATAAAACCCCAAAATAACAGTATAAGTTGCGAAAATAAAACCAACACAGCCCGATATCGGGGTGTCACCAGTCATGAGCATCTAAAACAATACTAACAGTCTGAAGTCTAATCCAATACTACATAACTGAATCAAAAAGAGCTAAGATAGAGGGAGAATGCACTAGGCTGCAAATCGCCAAGCAACTACCTAGTAAATCTCCGAAGACCTGCTGGAACTATCAACCCTCAGGAGCAGGACCTGTAGCGCCCGAATCTGCACATAGGGGTGCAGGAGTAAAGTGAGTACTCCAACTCAGTGAGTAATAAAGATAAATGAAGACTGAGTAATATAAAACCACGTAAGGCACAACATTAAGCTAAAAAAGGCATAACAAATCAGTAAATATAATTAAGCGGTGAAGTCTCATAACCTCTCTTAAACAGTTAAACAATATACAGGAAAATAACTAATAAGTAAACACATAATAACTGTCCCTCAGGCACAGTAACAATAGAATCAGCTCCTCGGGCAATGCCACAGAACAATACCAGCCCCTCGGGCTATATCTCAAATCACAATGGGTACCCGCGCTCACTAGGGGTGTACAGACTCCAGGAGGGGCCCCTTACGGCCCAAGTGCAATATCAAGCCATCTCGTGGTGTCATAAACAGGCTCTCGTCCTTATATAATTCTCAAGCCACCTCGTGGCATACAATCTCAGGCCCTCGGCCTCATTATCATAATCAATGTATCACTGCTGCGGCGTGCAACCTGACCCAAATGTATCCTCACAACACAAGCCCTCGGCCTTACTCAGTCAGAATCTCATAAGCCCCTCCGGCCACAGTAAAATATAAAGCTCAGCTCAACTACTTTGAAAATATCATTTAATGTGTTTAAAACAGAATTGAGTTTTTAAAGTAGTAAAAATATAGTATGACAGAGCACCAGTACGAAATCAAACAGTGCGAAAAATATCATTTAAAAATCCCCTAAGGTTTCAAACAGCTGGCACGAAGCCCACAAATGGCATTTAGCCCAAAATATAATAATATTAAACAATTAACTATCAAATACGCAGTAAAATAGTCACTCAGGATGGACTAAGTCACAATCCCCAATGGTGCTCCACCCCACGCTCGTCAGCTAGCGTGTGAGTCACCTCAACATAGCCATACGCCGTGAAATTCCGGGGTTTCATACCCTCATGACAGCATTTAAAATTATTACTCACCTCGAACTAGCCCGAAAAGCTACTCTGCAAAACGCTTGCCTCTCGAATCAACTTCCGAGTGCTCCAAATCTACCAAATTCAGATTTTTTTATCATCAAATTATGCTAAACGAATGAATTCCAATTGAAAAATATCGATTTTAAGCACAAAACCCGAAATCAGTCAAAACCCGTCCCCCGGGTCCACATCCCGGAACTGGACAAACTTTATACCAAAATGCTCTTCATCATCTCACGAGTCCGTACATATAAAGAACTCGAAAATCGGAGTTCGTTTGACCCCTCAAATCATCCCTAGAAGGTCTCTTAATCTCAAGCCCTAACTCCACCTTTTTCTACTGATTTTCATGAATTTAACACTGATATTTTGTTCCTTAATCACAAATAATCGAGTTTTAGGGTCCAAAATCCTTAGCTCAACGAAGAACAATTATTTCCTCTTTTCAAAATCGCCCATAGCTTCAAAATTTTGTGTTAAAAGTGAGAAACTCTCTGAAAATCGCGAAGGAGGAATTAATATAATCTGACCAGACATTTTCGCATCTGCGGCCATTTCACCGCATCTGCGGTCACGACCACCGTATCTACGGCCCTCACTCAAAATCCGAACTTCCGCATTTGCGGTTCCACATCCGCATCTACGACATCGCAGATGCGGTCCTCCTAGCCGCTTCTGCGGCCCTTTCTTCACATATGCGGCGCCGGACCTGCGGCCCCCTATCCGCAGGTGCGGAAATACCAGAAGCAGCAAAATTACAGCAGCTGCAATAATCCTTCAAACTCCCCGTCAACCATCCGAAATCACCCCGAGGCCCCCGGGACCTCAACCAAAAGCACAACCATATCCCGTAACCTTATTCAAACTTGTACCAATCTTCAAAACACCTAAAAACAACATCAAAACCACCAAAACTCATCGAATTCAAGCCTAAGGTTCTAAATTCTTCCACATTCCGCTTTTGATAAAAAAAAAACCCAACCAAACCACGTCCAAATGAATTGAAATTTTGCACGCACATCCCAAATGACATAACGAAGCTACTGCAACATCCGGAATTCCATTCCGACCCCTATATCAAAATCTCACCCATCAACCGGAAAGCGCGAAAAACTCAATTTCGCCAATTCAAGCCTAAATCTACTCCGGACCTCCAAAACACATTCCGATCACACTCCTAAGTCCCAAATCATCTCCCGAAGCTATCCGAACCATCGGAACTCACATCCGAGCCCTCTAACACATAAGTCAAAATCCGGTTGACTTTTCTACTTAAGTCTTCTTAAAAGAGACTAAGTGTCTCTAAACCTTTCCGAACCCGAGCCAACCAACCCGATCACATATAAAACCAATAATTAAGGCAAATAGAAGCAGAAATAGAGAAAATGGAGCGGTAACTCATGAGACGACCGGCCGGGTCGTCACATATTATTATAAATTAAGGTCGGGTCACATGAAATGCACACCCGAATGGGATTTACGACATGTTTATTTTTCTTAATATTCGAGGTTATGAGACTGAGTCACATGAAATTTGGGGTTTATGTATCGTGACCATGCCACGGAAACCGTACCCAGGCCATGATGATTTATTATTGATCGCGCCTAAAGCAAGCTACGATGTTTATGAATATTGACGGCCTAAATATGCTCCTAGCGGATCGAGCAAGTAAAGTAAAACAATTAAAATGATAAATTCAATTTTTTCATTCTTGTTGTCCACCCCATGTTCAAAACAACAAAAATTCTAACTTTCTTTGCCTTTGCATAATGCTATATCTTCCAGACAATTACTACAGCCACAAATATCCAAGACTAATAAACCAGATGAAAACAAAGAGGCCTAAAATCCATATCTAACATGGTTCAAAACCAAAAAAGCCATTTGAAATTTCCATGTCTCGCACAACTCCAAAATCCTTAGGGCATTATTTTTGTTAAAAAAAACTTAGTGATGGACTAATTGTTCAACAATCATAAGACAAAATCCATAAATTGTTTTCAACTGAAAATTCAAATAAGGATCCCAATTCAAACAAATATAAAAGTACAGAAGACTAAAGGAGTTAAAAACTTAATCATGGAGCAACGATTAAAGCAAGATTAAAAAAAACACAAAACACTCACATGGGAAAGGACAAAAAATAAAGAGTTTAGAATCAGACCTTAATAATATTAACAAGAACTCAGTTACAACACACTCCGGCGAACTAAATCTGACCGGAAAATGCAACAATAACAGGGCTTGGACCACGAACCCTGTCGGCAACCTCGAATCTGCAACTCCGCTTTAATTGATCTGGTTTAAGACGGCAGGGATATATTTATAAATTGAGAATTGGGGAATGATTGAGAGAGAGAGAAAAGGAGATTATTCAAATGCTAAGCGATGCCTAAGCTGCGGCTGATCCCGAATACTTTCACTCTTTATGATTGGGGGATGGATTTATGAATCCGTGGTCTTTCTCTTAATCTTTCCTCTTTTTCTAATTCTTTCACTCTTTACTTTCTTTTTTGTACAGGTTGCGGCTATGTGTGCATTAGGTCGCTGATGGCTTTTTTGATGGAGAAGAAGATCCCTCGCCGCTGTTCCTTCTTTTTAGGTTTGGTAAATTAGCTTTTTTAAGGAGAGGGAATTAGGGTGGGGTAATAGGCTTGGGTTTAGGAAATTGGGTTGGACCATGTCTTTTGGGTTTAAATTTAGGCTAAGAAGACCAAATAATATAATGTATCTATAAAATATAAAAATCACTCTTAATTAAAATAAACTAATATAAAACTAAATAAAAGTGAAACTATTTTTGTATATTTTTTTAATTTTATGAAAGGTAGATAAACTAAAAGTAACTAAATAAAATATCAATTAGCTAAATAAGAGAATATTTTTAGTAATTTTTATTTTTAGTGTACAAAATAAAGTAAAAGAAGTCAAAACTAAGTTGAAATAACTATATTAGACCTAAACTAAATATTTAAATAGACTAAAATGTAGTAAAATCGTTAGGGGTAGGGTACAAAATTTACAATGTCTACGGATGCTACTCTTTAGAGAGATAATAGTTTGATTTGTACGAGGAGAGAGAGAGAGAGAGAGAGAGAGAGAGAGAGAGAGAGAGAGAGAGAGAGAGAGAGAGAGAGAGAGATTGGTTGATTTGTATGGAAGAGAGGTGATGATTTTGGGTATCAGTGGGTTTCTTATGGTGGGTAAGTACAAAGACAAATGATGTTTTGTAATCCTTTGAAAAAGGAAAAGTGTCTTAAATGTAGCGGGATTATGTGTAACTGATACGCAGTATTTAAGGTATTTTTCATTTTTTTTCCTTTTTATGGTTTTGTATAAAACTAGTAAATATAGGTATATAAAGTAATTAATAAGGAACCTAAATAAAGGTAGTAAATAGGTTTCTATTATAGTATAGCCAGGTAAAAATCCCAGAGAAGTAGCAGGGGCGGCCCAACGAATTTTGTGGCCTAAAGCAAAATTTTATGAGAGGCCTTAACTTTTTAAAATTTTTTATTTATTTGAAGTCTATTTTTTTTTAACTTTTCTTAGATACAAAGTAATTAATAATTTTCTTATATTCAATAACTCTTAATAAGTATTTTTCAGTTGACAATATAGCTAATCCATTTAATCTTTCTTGAGACATTGTTGATGTTAGGTAAGATTTTATCAATTTTAATTTTGACAACTTCTTTCCGCTGAAGCAACGGTAATAAGATGTCACGACCCCGGTCACCCTCCGTGAACCCTCGTGACGGCACCTAGTCCCTACGACTAGGTAAGCCTAAAATGCGGAAAAATAAACCAATTTGCGGAAGAAAACAAGTAAAAGCAAAAATGGTAAATAAAACAGTGTTTAATAGTGCCACTAGGCATACACATATCAACTTTCAAATACTAATACTTTTCCTAAAACCCGAAATCTCATGAAATCACAAGCTAAGAATACTACATAGTGCTCTAACTCTAGAATGTCTAAACAAAGTAAATTAGAAGGGTTGTAACTACAAGAGAGAATAGAGAGACTCTTCGGTCTGCAGACGCGGCAGATATACCTCGAAGTCTTCGAAAGATCACCTCGCCTCAAGGATGGTATGTCTGAGTAGAGGTACCTGGATCTGCATATGAAAAACATGCGCAGGAAGGGCATGAGTACAACACAGCGATACTCAGTAAGTGCCAAGCCTAACCTCGGTCAGGTAGTGACGAGGAAGGTCAGGGCCCTACTGAGGTTAAATAAAATATAAAGTTTGACAGTTTAGAACAGAGCTGTATAAATAAATACAGCAGTAAGAGTAACACAGGATATAAGGATAACGACAACTGGAACAGAAACACAATAATCACAGAAAAACAAATACAGCTCAGCGCAGAGGTAATAACCGGGGGATCTCCTAGGATACCGTCCTGTAGTCCCCAAATATAATTTCCAGTGGATCTCCCGGGTGCAGTCACGAAGTCCAACTCATAAATACGCGGGGATCCACCGGAATTCCATATCCGTAGTTCCAAATATAAATACTCAATACTGGGGGAATCTACCGGGTGCAATCTCGTAGTTCCAATGTAAAAGTGCAGGGGAATCTCTCGGAATACAAATTTGTAGTCCCAAAGTAAACAGACAGGGGGGATCTCCCGGGATACCGTCCCGTAGTCCCAAAATAAATACACAGCAGCAACAAGAAGAGTGCTCAATTCAATCAAATTTCACACCAAGGTAAAGCAGGTATTTCTAACCTAGCATGTTGCACATAATTCAAATAGGGCAGTAGAACAAATAAGCAGTTAAATCAAATAGGCATGCTTCCCTAAGCTAACAACAGGCTTAACTTGCGAGTAGTGTAAACAGGAAAGGAAAACACAATTCTAAGTACTTAATGGAAACCGGATTTTTCAACAATTAGCATAAGTACGCACTCGTCACCTAATGTACAAGGCATTTCAATTAACAAATATACCAAATCCTAAGGGGAAGGTCCCCCACACAAGGTTAGGCGAGCCACTTACCTCGAACCAGCTCAATAATCAACCCGAGACCACGTTCTTGCCACGAGTACTCGACTCCAAATGGCCTAAATCTATTCAATTCAATTGCATAATGTAAATAACACTTCAAGTAACTAATTCTACTAATAAATCCTAAGCTAATACGCGAAATTACGTGAAATGACCAAAACGCCCCTCGGGCCCACGTCTCGGAATCGGGTAAAATTTATATTTTCAGAATCCTCATACTCTCACAAGTTCATGCATACCAAATTTATCAAAATCTAAGGTCAAATTCCCCATCAGAATTCGAATTCTAGGTCTAAGAACTTTCTTCCCATTTTTCTCAATTTTCATCTCCAAATCCGAATTTAAATGACAAAACCAAGATAAGAATATAACTAGAAAGGAACAAGGAATCTTTACCCAATGATCTTCCCTTCAAAAACCTCACAAAATTGCCCTACCCCGAGCTCCAAATTGATTTTTCTAAGTTTTGAACAAAACCCTCGATTCTGCCCCTTTTCTGCCTAGTAAAACCGCATTTGCGGTCCTGCCTTTGCAGACCAACGGTCGCATCTGCGAAAACCACTCACTCAGCCTACTCCGCATCTGCAATTCACCACTCGCAGATGCGGTACCGCTTCTGCAGTAAATCTTCCACATCTGCGGATCCTGCTGTTCCTCCCCAATTCCGCTTCTATGATGGATCCGCCGCTTTTGCGGCTCCGCACCTGCGGGACCCAACCACAGGTGCAGTTATGATAGGAAACCAGCAGCTTCAGCTACTTCAAACCATTTCCAATCTTCCCGTCAACAATCCGAAATCATCCCGAGGCCCCCGGGACCTCAACCAAAAGCACCAACAAGTCTAATAGCACTGTCCAAACTTATACCAATCCTTAAAATACCTAAAACAACATCGAAACACCAATTTAACATCGGATTCAAGCCTAAGAACTTCAAAAACTCAAAATTTACGCTTTCGATCAAAAAGTCTATCAAACCGCGTCCGAATGACCTGAAATTTTGCACACACGTCACATTCAATACTATGGAGCTACTCCAACTTTTGAAATTCCATTCCGACCCTCGGATCAAAATCTCACTATCGAACCGGAAATTTCAAAAATCCAACTTTCGGCATTTCAAGCCTAAATTAGCTACGGACCTCCAAAAATGCAATCTGATCACGCCCCTAAGCCCGAAATCACCCAACGAAGCTAACGGAACCATCGGAATTCCATCCGAGGCCGTCTTCACACTATTCTGACTACGGTCAAATTTCCAACACTTAAGCTCTCATATAGGGACTAAGTGTCCCAAACTCTCCGAAACTCAAAACCGAACATCCCGGCAATTCAAAATAGCAGAAAAGAACACGGGGAATGAAATTAATAGGGGATCGGGGCATAAATTCTAAAAACGGCCGGTAGGGTCGTTACATCCTCCCATACTTAAACATTCGTTCGTCCTCGAACGAGCATAGAGACATACTTGAAGTAGTGAAAAGATGAGGGTAACGGCTGCGCATATCCTGCACGGTCTCCCAGGTCGCCTCCTCGACCCGCTGACCCCGCCATTGAACTTTCACGGATGCAATGTTCTTTGACCTCAGCTTTCGAATCTGCTTGTCCAATATCGCCACTGGCTCCTAACATAAGATAGATCCTTGTCCAACTAGACTGAACTGAAATCCAACACGTGTGACGGATCACCGTGATACCTCCGGAGCATTGAGACATGAAATACCGGATGAACTCCTGCCAAGCTGGGAGGTAAGGCAAGCTCGTAAGCAACCTCCCCAACGCGCCTCAACATCTCAAAAGGGCCAATAAACCTCGGACTCAACTTCCCCTTCTTCCCAAATCTCATAATGCCCTTCATAGGCGAAACCCAAAGCAGAACCCGCTCTCCAACCATATAGGAAACATCACGAACCTTCCGGTCCACGTAACTCTTCTGTATGGACTAGGCTGTACGGAGTCTATCCTGAATCACCTTGACTTTCTCCAAAGCATCATGAACTAAGTCTGTGCCCAATAATCTAGCCTCACCCGACTCGAACCAACCCACCGGAGATCTACACCGCCTACCATATAAAGCCTCATACGGTGCCATCTGAATGCTGGACTGATAGCTGTTGTTGTAGGCAAACTCCGCCAATGGCAAGAACTAATCCCAAGAACCTCCAAACTCAATCACACACGCACGGAGCATATTCTCAAGAATCTGAATAGTGCGCTCGGACTGTCCCTCCGTCTGAGGGTGAAATGCTTTGCTCAACTCCACCCGAGTACCCAACTCATGTTGTACGGCTCTCCAGAATCGCGATGTGAACTGAGTACCATGCAGACGAACAATCACCCGGATATAAATCTCCGCCAACCGCTCCGAAGAATAGGTAGTACACACAGGAATGAAATGCCCAGACTTGGTCAGCCGATCCACAATAACCCAAATAGCATCGAACTTCCTCAAAGTCTGAGGGAGCCCAGATACGAAGTCCATGGTGATCCGCTCCCACTTCCACTCCGGAATCTCTATCTGCTGAAGCAATCCACCCGGTCTCTGGTGCTCATACTTCACCTGTTGACAATTAAGGAACCGAGCTACAAACCCAACTATATCTTTCTTCATCCGCGTCCACCAGTAGTGCTGCCTCAAATCCTGATACATCTTCGCGGCACCTGGATGAATGGAATACCGCGAACTATGGGCCTCCTCTAGAATCAACTCCCGAAGCCCATCGACATTGGGTACACAAACTCGACCCTGCATCCTCAATACCCTGTCATCACCAATAGTCACATCTCGAGCATCGCCATGCAACACTTTGTCCTTGAGGACCGGATACGATCAAACAAGGAAGACCGAGAGACCACGCAAGCTAGGACCCGACTGGGCTCCGAAAGGTCCAACCTCACAAACTGGTTGGCTAAGGCCTGAACATCCATCACCATGGGCCTCTCTGCTGCTGGTAAATAAGCCAAACTCCCCAAACTCTCTGCCCGGCGGCTCAAAGCATCGGCCACCACATTGGCCTTGCCCGGGTGATACAAAATAGTGATATCATAATCCTTCAGCAGCTCTAGCCATCTCCTCTGACGAAAATTAAGGTCCTTCTGCCTGAACAGATGCTGCAAACTCCGATGATCAGTATAAATCTCACAAGGCACACCGTACTAATAATGACGCCAGATCTTCAAGGCGTGAACAATAGCAGCAAACTCAAGGTCATGGACAGGATAATTCTTCTCGTGTATCTTCAACTGTCTGGATGCGTAGGCAATCACCCTACCGTTATGCATCAATACCGCTCCAAGGTCAACACTCGAGGCATCACAATAGACAGTATAAGACCCCGAACCGGTAGGCAATATCAAACTAGGGATGTAGTCAGAGCTATCTTGAGCTTCTGAAAGCTCTCTCGCACTCTTCCATCCACTGGAACGGAGCACCCTTCTGGGTCAGTCTGGTCATAGGTGCTGCAATAGATGAAAACCCCTGAACAAATCGACAGTAATAACCTGCCAAGCTAAGAAAACTGCGGATCTCTATAGCTGAGGATGGTCTGGGCCAACTCTGCACGGCCTCCACTTTCTTCGTGTCCACCTGAATACCCTCACTCGAGACCACGTGACCCAAGAACGCCACGGAATCCCACCAAAACTCGCATTTCGAGAACTTAGCATATAGTTTCTTCCCTCTCAAGGTCTGAAGCACTGTCCTCAGGTGCTGCTCATGATCTTCCCGACTCCGGGAATATACCAGAATGTCATCAATAAAACCAATCACGAATGAGTCAAGATATGGCCGGAAAACACTGTGCATCAGATGCATGAAGGCTGCCGGGGCATTAGTTAGCCCAAATGACATAACAAGGAACTCGTAATGACCATACCGAGTCCTGAAGGCAGTCTTCGGGAGATCTGGCTCCCGAATCTTCAGCTGATGATAGCTTGAACGCAAGTCAAACTTAGAAAACACACAAGCACCCTGTAACTGGTCAAATAGGTCATCAACACGAGGCAAAGGATAACGGTTCTTCACTGTAACCTTTTTCAACTGGCGATAATCAATACACATATGCATAGAACCATCCTTCTTCTTCACAAATAAGACAGGAGCACCCCAAGGTGATTCACTGGGCCGAATGAAACCCTTATCAAGTAATTCCTGCAACTGCTCCTTCAACTCAGGAGGATCCATACGGTACGGAGGGATAGAAATGGGCTGAGTGCCCGGCAACAAATCAATGCCAAAATTAATATCTCTATCGGGCGGCATGCCCGAAAGATCAGCTGGAAACACATCAAAGAAATACCATACTACTGGGACTAAATCAACAGAATGGCTATCCATACAGACATCTCTCACATAAGTTAGGTACGCGTCACACCCCTTCTCAACCATACGCTGAGCCTTAAGGAAAGAAATAACTCTACTGGGAGTGTGATCTAAAGCACCCCTCCACTCAATACGCGGTACACCTGGCATAGCCAGCGTCACGGTTTTGGCGTGACAATCAAGAATAGCATAATGGGGCAACAACCAGTCCATGCCCAAGATAATATCAAAATCAACCATGCTGAGCAATAATAAATCAGCTCTGGTCTCAAAACCACTAAGAGCAACCAAACACGACCGATAAACGCGGTCCACAACAAGAGAATCTCCCACGGGAATAGAAACATAAACAGGAGAACTCAAAGAATCCCGAGATACACCCAAATACGGAGAAAAATAAGAAGACACATAAGAATAAGTGGAGCCTGGATCGAATAGAA
The DNA here is from genome assembly GCF_001879085.1 of Nicotiana attenuata. NCBI lineage: Eukaryota > Viridiplantae > Streptophyta > Magnoliopsida > Solanales > Solanaceae > Nicotiana > Nicotiana attenuata. Next base: position 39,693,490 of record NC_031998.1, read on the forward strand.
CCGATGCATCTCTGTGACACACCAAGATAGTACCTGTGATGACAGAATTAGAGGCAATAGCCTTAGTACGGGCAGGAAGAGCATAGTATCTGGAATGGCCTCCCCCTCGAGGGCGACCTCTACCTTCCCGACCTCCACCTCTAGCTGGCTGGGCCGGTGGGGTAGCAACTGGTGCTAGGACCATAGCCTGAGAACTCTGCGGGGCATGTTGTGGTTGAGAAGTCTGTGGAAGTGCACCCCTCCTAAGTCTGGGGCAATCCCTCACCATATAGCATGTGTCACCACACTCAAAACAAGCTCTAGGAGGATGTGGCGGCTGTGACTGGCTCAGGCCAAGTCTGCTGGACTGACCACTGGAAGCACCCCGCACAGGAGGCGCACTAGATACTGGAGGTGCATAATAAGGCTCGTGAGGCCTAGGTGGAGCTGGAATACCACTGGCTGCTGGAAGAGCTGAATGAACGGGGCGACTCATATAACCGCTACCATGACGACCTACAGCTGGGGCGCGGGCACCAGAATAATGGCCCAACTCTCGAGACCTCTTGGCCTCCCTTTCCTCTCTATCCCTAGCATGCACACCCTCAATCCTCCTAGCAATGCTCACCACCTGCTAAAAAGAGATATCCATCTCTAACTCATGAGCCATGCTAGACCTGATGCTGAGAATAAGCCCCTCAATAAACTGGCGAACCTTCTCGCGAACCGTAGAGACCAAGCTGGTGCATGTCTAGCCAAGTCGGTGTAACGGACAGCGTACTCCGAGACAGTCATAGTACCCTAGCACAAATGCTCAAACTCCGCACGCCAGGCATCCCTGAGACTCTGGGGGACATAGTCCCTCGTGAACATATCTGAGAACCGAGCCCAAGTCAGGGAAGCTGCCTCATCCGGACTATCTAACTCATAAGCACGCCACCACTTATAGGTGGATCCTCAAAGCTGGAAGGTAGTGAAGAAAACCCCGCTTGATCCTGATATGCCCATCGTACGGAGGATACGGTAGCACTCCTCAAGAAATCCAAGGGCATCCTCTGAGGCTAGCCCGCTAAAAGTCGGAGACTGATACTTCTTGAACCTCTCAAGCCTCTCCTGCTCCTCCTCTGAAACTACTGCCCTCTCCTCGGGTTGAGCTAGGGCTACCAGCTGTACAGGAATAGCCTCTGGGACCTGATCAACATGCACTCGCCACTCAGTAATGCGAGCGGTGGGAGTCTATGCTCCTCTCCCAGCCTGGGATGTAGCTGCAGTAAGGGGAAGCAACCCTGCCTGAGCTAGAGTGGTGTACATAGTCATAAACTGCACCAAAGTCTCCTGGAGTGCTGGAGTAGTAGTAGCAGACGTATCAGGTGTCTGGACTTCGGTTGGCACTGCTGGTGGCACCTCGGCAACAGCTTGTGGGAGTACTCTGGCTGCACCACGAGCGCATCCTTGGCCTCTACCACTGCCTAGGACTTTGACGGCTCTAGTAGGGGGCGCGGGTGCCTGATCATCTCAGGTAGCACGTGTCCTCACCATCTGTGAGAGAATAGAAGACAGAAGTTTAGAATTGTGATATCAAAAATCTCGCACGACAAGGAAATCAAACGAAGTGGAATTTTCCTAACAGTTACATAGCCTCTCGTAGATAAGAACAGAAGTCTCCGTACCGATCAGCGAGACTCTAATAAACTAGCTTGTGATTCATGACTCCTATGAACCTATAGCTCTGATACCAACTTTTTACAACCCCGGTTCGCCCTCCGTGAACCCTCATGACGACACCTAGTCCCTACGACTAGGTAAGCCTAAAATGTGGAAAAATAAACCAATTTGCGGAAGAAAACAAGTAAAACAAAAAACGGTGAATAAGACAGTGTTTAATAGTGCCACTAGGCATACACCATATCAACTTTCGAATACTAATACTTTTCCCAAAACCCGGAATCTCATGAAATCACAAGCTAAGAATACTACATAGTGCTCTAACTCCAGAATGTCTAAACAAATTAAATACAGAAGGCCTGTAACTACAAGAGAGAATAGAGAGAGACTCTTTGGTCTGCGGACGCGGCAGATATACCTCGAAGTCTCCGAAAGATCGCCTCGCCTCAAGGATGGTAAGTCTAAGTAGAGGTACCTGGACCTGCACATGAAAAACATGCGCAGGAAGAGCATGAGCACACCACAGCGGTACTCAGTAAGTGCCAAGCCTAACCTCGGTCGGGTAGTGACGAGGAAGTTCAGGGCCCTACTGAGGTTAAATAAAATATAAAGTTCGACAGTGTAGAACAGAGCGGTATAAATAAATACAGCAGTAAGAGTAACACAGGATATAAGGATTGTTGATACCCAATTTTTCCCTATATATTTTAAATATGCATAAATACCTTCAAAATAGCATATGTATGCATATATAAGCATACACAAGGCTTTTGTTATTTTTCCCATAATTTTAAGGGTTTAAGTTGACTTATTTTCTCCCCTTTTATCCATAAAATCCCCCAATAATTATTTCCAAATTATTGTTTTGATAATTCATTTATTTAATTTCTATACTTATGCCAAAATATGGCTAATGTGATTTTTATGTATTTTTACAATTACATTTAGTATTTTTAAGCTAAATTGCATGTAATTGCATTACTAGCCCTTTTTAAGATATAATTATATTATATATGTGTAAAAATGACCCTTATATTTTTAAAATGTTAATTATGTATTTTAAATCATTTTGGCACCTTGAATTATTTTCCAGAAATTACTTATTATTAATAAAAATTAAAATAGGGAAAAACTGGCTATTTAAATAACAGCTAAATTTGGCTTTCAATTATAGCCAAATCGGACCCCAATCCCAGCCCAACTTTTTACTTAATACCCTGATCCAGATCCAATTACCCACTACCCGACCCAATCTATTTTAAATCCTGGCCATTGATCTTTTAGATCAACGGCCCTTATTTCTCCTTTCCCTTTTAATTTCCAAACGACCCCTAACCCTACTCACTTTCCAAATCCCCGCCGCCCTCAAATGCTTTCATCTTCTCTCTTTCTCAAACCTAACCCTAGACTCCGTCAAACGCCTCCTTCTCCGGTCATCTCCGGCGACCATCCTTTCAACCCAAGCCTCCAATGAGTCTCTCATCGCCTTGCTCATCATCTCTAAGACCTTCAAGGGTCCCGGGCCATGCCGATTTGGACCTAGGGTTTCTGTTTCTATTATTTATGACTTCTCCGGTGTGATTTTGGGCAAAATCACACCTTATATGTTACGATCGGTGAAGTCTGCAACAGGTTCTTTCGATTTCTATTTGGGTTTCCCTTTGAAACCCTAACTCTCTTCTGAATCTCTCAGATCCGTATTATTTTTACACTTTAAGCATGTTTCCTTCTATGATTTGCTTATTCTCGAGCTTCTTCTGAAAGATCCTCCACTTTAAACAGTCTTTACTTTCTTTGAAAAACTAGGGTTTCTCGAAGATCTTTCTACGCTTGTTTTAATCGATTTCCTTATGATTAAACCTTTTTCCTTGCTTATTTTTGACCAATTTTATGCTCCTACTGTTTTTTTAACTCGACTCTGTTAAAGCCCTAATTTTTAAGATTTTCTTTGCTTTGGTTCTATGTGTTAGCATGATTTTCTTTGCCTTGGTTCTGTGTGTCAGCATGATTCTCTTTGCCTTGGTTCTGTGTGTTAGCCCGTTTATTTGATTCTTGTTGATATCTCATGGTCACCAGGCTTCGAATGTATTTACTGAATTCCTAGCCTATTTATGTCACTTTGTGTGACCCTGCTTACTTTGTTTGTTTATCTCTTTCTTCTTGCTGTCAATATGGCTAACCTTGCCCTTTGCTACGTCTGTTGAGCTCCTCTATTTATATGTTGAACATGCAGAATCATGACTCCTCTTGATTGATTCTGATTTCCTTAATTGATGGTGAATGAAAGATTTTCTTTAAAAGCCTTACAAGCTTTACCCCGTCTGTTTAAGCTGACTGATTTCCTTGGCATATTTGCTATGATACTTATTTCTAATGAGTTGTGTCCTTAATTAAGGCTTTATGAATTTGGTCCTAATCGGCTACTCTATGCCTACTGAACCTTGACTCCTTCCTTATTTAGTCATGCACTGATTTTTCTTCTTGCCTTATATGATATTGAATCTCCTCGTTTGATTTGATTCCCTTAACTTAAGGGAGTACTTCCTTGATTCTCTAATTGATTGATTCTGAGTTCTTAAATTAGTATACTACTATGATTTTTACCTTATTTCACTACCTACTTTCAACTATAAATACCCTAAGTCTTTCATTAACAAGACACGAACACTGGTTTTCAATAAAACTACCTCTCTTACTAGAAAATCTCTGCTCTCCCTCTCTCGTGTGCTACTTGCTACTTTTAGCCGGTTGAAAGCCAAGGCTAATCATCTGTGCTCTTTGGTTCTTTAATTCTGCTTACTTCTACCTTCACTGGTATGTCCTAGTTTTGATTTAAAGCTCCAACAACAATATGCTTCTCTCATTGTTTCAGTTTCCTTTATTTTTAGTTTGCTTCTACTTGTGGTTCTGTTGTGGAACTTGTAGTTAAGTTGCCTTATCAGCATGTTATTATGTCTCCCTTTCCCTTTGGATTAATGTATCCCCTTATGTGTGTTTCAAAGCATGCTTTGTCAATTGTCTTTTATTTCTTGTGTGATTACCATCCCATGAATCCCCAAATCCTTATCACCATTTCTATGTGTTTGTATTTCTCCTGACTGGTGTGTGATTATGCCAGAGTCAACTATCTCTGAGCATGTCCAAACCAGTCTTAAGATCTTAGCTGGGTTGTGCAGCCAAATGTCTATGTATCCCCAACCCGTTGACCCCTGCATGATTACTGAATTCTGCAAACTAGCTGTGTGTGATCTTTTCTTAAGGTGTTTAAGCTTGTTTACTACTCCAACCTCTTTTCAAACAATCTTTGTTGCTTTACTAATTGCTTTCAAAACAGACTTTCCAATATAGTCTTTAATAACCCTTTTCAACTTGTGTCTTGCACTTCCACTTTACTCTTAGTCAATAAGTTCTGCCCCCTCTAGTATGTGTACTGCCTTGGGATCCTCTTGAGAGCCCTCTGAACTCTGGCATACTGAAGCTGGCCTTTCCACACTACACTTGTTCAATTCTTGGTTGCTAAGTCTAGGTGTAAGTACTGCCCAGGGTCCTTGAGGCCCTTAGGGAACTTTAATGCACCTAGACTCTGATTTGTCTATGAAATTGAGGCTTACGAGACCATTGGAGGCTTTGGGAAACATAGGCCTAATTGTAGGCTCTCTATAGAATAGCTTCTTGATTTTCTATTTTTACTTATGTAATTCATTCATTGGCCTGTAATAATTTATAAACAGATATTTGGGGTATTTAGTAAAAAGGGTGGGTAGATATATACTTCATGGGGTAATATGGGTAGAGATCCTGCTCTTAGGATCTTACTTTTTAAATCTGCCTACTTTGCGCAATAGAAAACATGCTCATACGGATTTACTCTCTGAAATCTGATTGATTTGCCCAATAGAAATCATGTCTATAGGATATCACTTCTAATTTCGTTTGCATCATATAGAAATCATGTTCATAAGGTTTTGCATTCTATTATGTTAGAAACCATGTTAATAGGTTCCAAACAATCATGTCTTAAATCAATAGATGTCATGCCTATAGGACTCAACCTCGATTCAATTTTAATGAGTAATCCTGTATGTTGCTGCAAATCAAGTAAAATTAGCGGTCTACCTAGATGTCATGCCTATAGGACTCAACTCCGATCCAGTTTTAATAAGCATTTCTGTATGTTGCTAAAACCAGTAATACGCCTAGGTACCATGTCTATAGGGATTTCTATTCGCAACTATGTCTGATAATCTAATTAGCCAAATAAATCAATTTCATTTCGCCTAGTTTACTTCTAAAACTGGTCTTATTAAGTGTCAGCATTTTTCTGAAACAAGTTCTTTCAAAATTGCATTAATCTCATTAAATATCCTGCCTATAGGTATTAAAAGGGTCTATTTCAAAAACCTATTTGTTTCCGCATTAATATAGACACAGTACTGCATATAGGCAAGCTTTAGGGCATTTTCAAAGACTGCATTTCCCTGAAGCTGTTTCCGTCGTTTAAAGTTTTCTGATTCTAATAAGCTTTTAAACAAGGGAATCCCTAGGCAGCTACTAGGTTACAACTTTTGGGTATAAAGTTTGGTCGGTTTCCGCATGGTCACCTAGAGATCCTGTTTTAGGACTTTGATTGATAAAGACCTTAACTGTGTTTGAGTCGTGTTGCTTGTATGTCTACTTGAGGAGGAAATTTTGAGCCTCTTATCTGCTCCCATTATGTGTAAAGTCCTACGTGTTTTGACTGTCGCCTAGAATTTTGCCCATTTAAAACCTTAGGGGGACGTCTAGAACCACCTATAGGTAGAGGTCCTAACTCCCTCCAGGACCATTGAGAAGGGACGGGTAGCAGCACGCAATAGAGATCACTGACCAACACTCGCTTTGCATGACCAATAAGGGGATGGGAAGGGCAGACATGGATATGATAACCGGTGCGCTAATGCCACGCGTAGCCCCTTTTCAAGGAGTGATTATCGAGCATTGTACTAATGTGATCCTATAGGCTAACCAACTTAGGACCTAACTCTTCCCCAAATCCTTTTGCCTGAAACTTTATTTTTCCCTTTTTTCACAACCTGTTTAAATTCTTATTTTAATACAATGTCCAACATGCTCTACTTGCAATTACTTGCTTCAATTGTTTATTTATGGACTAATTTGTGAATATAAGTTCGGTCGGGACCCACAGTTGTGGACCAAGAGGGGTGCCTAACACCTTCCCCTCGAGGTTACTTCGAGCCCTTACCCTAATCTCTGGTAATGCAAACCAACCCAAGAGTTAATCGCTCTAGGTGCCCTAACGCACCATAATCCGTTAGGTGGTGACTCTTCAAATACCCAATTCCCAAAATGAAATGAGTCATTACACCCCGTGAATGTCGAAACCCGGACTTCTCCCCGCGGAGGAAAAAGGGGCGCGACAGCATGGCGACTCCGTTGGGGATATCTTTAGGCTCTTACCATAACGAACTTATGAATTAGTCCAAGCATGCCTTATCCCACACCGTTCTCCCTTGTTTGAATGACTGTCTATTTTGAGCATTAATGATTCCTTTATTACCCGGAAAACTTACTTGTCTCCTTGTTTTTCTTTCTCTGTAATTGTCTTTTCAATTATTTAAATGTTGTATTTATTTCTTCCTACGTGAAAATACTTGCCTACATGCCATTAACTGCTGCATAAATCATGCTCCGAATCATATTCCACTCGTGCGTATCAAATCCTATAGCAACGCTTTAATGAGTGGTTGCGCTCTTCCTATTTACTACCCTTAAATTCGGAAAGGCTTATTTGTGGTAAAACCAGTCAATTAGCAGTGCAGTCGACGGTTCCGTGCCTTCCCCCTTAAGTTGTCTGCTTGAGGGTACCAGTCTAAAACCCCATAGAAACCTTACTCTGTTTAAAATGTGCATGAATCATGGTCAAACCTAGTCGGGTCAGTTATGTTGTCCACATAATGATCCTTTAAGATAAGCCTTATCCAAAGTCCATCGGGTTTTCCATAATCCCAACGGACGCTACCACGTTTTGTGCATTAATTTGGAGAACTAAATGCCGATATGCTGATCATAAATGTATAAATAGTCGAGTTTGGTGGGGGTAAGGTCTAACCCCTTTGTTTTGCAGAAAATGAGGCACGAGGTCCCCAGCTTCGGAATGGTTAACATACCCCCACTCTTGCTAGACTGGTGGAGGAATCTTCCATCGGATGATCAAATCAATGAGTGGAAAGAAAGGGCCGTCAAGACTAGCAAAAATCTAGATTATCTGGAATAGAGCCTATTAGAATTGGAAGGAAAAGTGAGGAAAAGAGTCACGACTGCCAGAGCGCTGAAGGAAACGAAGAAGGACATCTCGCAACGGCGTTCTTACTAATGAGCCTACGCGAGCTGGAGGATTTGATCAACGAGAACATTCAACCTGAGGAAGGTCCTTCTGAGACCAAATAGATTTATGCTTACTCGCTTTCTAAATGTAATAAGGCCAAGTGCCAGTAGTGACCTAGTTTATTTTGGTGTCATTTTGGGACTCAACTATTTTATAAAAATGAAGCATTTATCAGCATTAAAAGTTCTACAAATTTATTTGTCGCTAGGCCTACCTCGGGCGCAACGAGGCTCCCAAATTAGGATACGAGTTTATATTTCGCAATATGTGTTTAAATACTGCAAATATTTCAGGATCCCCACTAACTTGTTACCTTTTTGTTTTGTTTATTTTTATTATTATTCCCATCCACCTTAGGTTGGTTCGATCATACTGGCCTCATCGGCATATCACACCAGATCCAGAGGCCCTCCACCTCCTCCTCCTCCAAGCAACACAAAAAGCAGAGGGAAAGCAAAGATGGACGATTTAAGTGGAATACGAAAGGAAAACATTGAGAACGCAGAGACCTCTGACGGCCGTAGTACTCCGGCCCCAAATGACTTGGGTTAGAGACTTGAACAAAGGATAGTAGAACTACAAGGAGAACTTGAGCAGGTCCGTAATTTGGCAAATTTGTCACTCACCCTCAATGTCCCTGATATCCACCAACAGAACGCAAAGAACCCAACACCTCCTCAAAACACACAAAACCAAAAGCCACAAAATCGTACCATACCAAATCACTACACCACTCCACCACAAAATATCAACCCATTGCCGATGCCAACTCTACCACAACAGCATCAACCAATTCAGTACCCGCCAGTCACCACTTACCATACTCCCCAAAATACACCACCACTCATTCCTGATCCACAAAACTCCACCAATGACCACCACTATACCCAAGTTCCTGCACCCATCAGAGCAACCCCATATATGTGGAAACTATACCACAATCTACCTAACTAACTTTGTGTACACCAGAAACCACCGAAAAGGACCTGCTCATTAAAAACATGGCTGAAGAGCTTAAAAAGTTAACAAGCCGAGTTCAGGGTATTGAAGGTGATAGAGGGATAGAGGGTTTGAACTATGAGGATCTGTGCATACAGCCCGATGTGGAACTGCCAGAATGATACAAGCCTCCCAAGTTCGAAATGTTCGATGGCACAGGTGATCCCTGGGTTTATCTCAAAACTTATTGTGACAAACTTGTCGGGGTCAGGAAAGATGAAAAGATCCGAATGAAGCTCTTTATGAGGAGCCTTACTGGGGATGCGTTGTCTAGGTATATCAGCCAAAATCCCAAGAAATGGTCAAATTGGGTAAACATGGCGTCAGATTTCATGGACCGATTCAGGTTCAACGCAGAGAATACACCTGATGTCTTCTACATTCAGAATCTCAAGAAGAAACCCACTGAGACCTTCCGAGAATATGCTACTCGTTGGAGGTCGGAAGCCGCCAAGGTCAGGCCCGCTTTGGATGAAGAACAGATGAATAAATTCTTCGTCAAGGCACAGGACCCGCAATATTACGAGAGGCTGATGGCTATCGAAAATCACAAATTCTCTGACATCATCAAACTCGGAGAAAGGATTGAAGAAGGGATCAAGAGCGGAATGGTAACCAACTTCGAGGCTTTGCAAGCCACAAATAAAGCACTACAGTCAGGTGGCATATCGAAGAAGAGAGATGTTGGGGCAGTAATGGTAGCCCAGGGCCCAAAATCCCTGCTTGTCTATCAAACACCTCCACCCACATACCAAACACCTCCACCCACCTACCAAGCACCATCACCCACATATCAACCTTCATCCCCCAGATACTCCCAACCAGCCTCTATCCATCACACATATAACTCCCAACCATCCCACTTCCAATCACCACCAGCTCATCAAAATTATCCAAGACCGTGACCAAACTTTGACCGCAAGCCACCCAGACAATATACCGCCATTGCCGAGACCATTGACCAATTATATGAAAGGTTAAAAGCCACCGGTTATGTCACTCTTATTCCCGTTGTGGCATTAGAGAACCCATCCTAGTGGGTCAATCCGAACAAGACTTGTGCGTACCATTCTGGTATGAAAGGACATACCACAGCTAAGTGCCGGACATTGAAGGATAAGATTCAAACGTTAATTGACAACAAGGTCATACAAGCAAATGAGGCCTCACCTAATGTCCGCAACAATCCCCTCCCTGATCATAGAGGTGACGGTGTACATGTGATAGAAACAAATGAAGAATGGGACCCAGAAGGGTCGATCGGGCTTATTCGGGAGGGCGATGAATCTAAGGTCGTAGTCACACTTACTCCAATCGTGGTTCAGACTCAGGCACCGATCGAGGTTGAGGTAACTACATCAGATCCATTCAAGGTAGAAGTGGCTCCGCCCGCAGCCACCCCCACTCCATTTGAAGTAGAAGTGGTCACACCTTTTATCGTGACGGTGTCCACCACACCCCGATTCAACTCAAAAGCAATACCCTGGGTATATGTCCCTGAGGCTCGACGAAAAGGGAAGGCCAAGGTACAGGAATCTAACGTGGCACAAGGAATGACTAGGACCAGAAGAGTCTATACACCTGAACACCTAGGAGGTTCAAGTAAGGAAGCCATTGCTAGGCAACCTATCATTGAGACTGGGCCAGATGACCTGTGGAGAAAAGTACAGGTCGAAGAGTATTCTGTTGTTGATCACCTGAATAAAGTCCCCGCTCAGATATCTATCATGTCACTGTTGCAGAGTTCTGAGTCACACAACAACGCCTTGATGAAAGTACTGAGCGAGGCTTATGTACCCAATAATATCACTGGTGGAGAAATGGCCAACATGGTCGGTCAAGTACTAGAAATCCATAAGATCATCTTCCACGAGGATGAGCTACCGCCCGAGGGACGGAATCACAATCGAGCATTGCACATTACGGTACACTTTGAAGACAAGTTCATTGCCAGGGTCCTGGTTGATGGAGGTTCCAGTCTGAATATTTGTCCACTAGATACCCTGAAAAGGTTGGACAAAGGTTTCCATGAAATACGGACCGAAAGCATGAATGTGAAGGCTTTTGATGGGTCCTAGAGGGCCACGATCAGGGAAATCAACCTTTGCTTGCAGATGGGGCCAACGTGGTTCGACGTTGAGTTCCAAGTGCTTGACATACCAGCCTCGTATAATCTTTTGTTGGGCCGTCCGTGGATCCATGCTGCTGGAGTCATGCCTTCCACACTACATCAAGCCATAAAATTCGAATGGAACCGTCAGGACGTAATCATTCATGGAGACGGGAGTAACCCCATCTACACCAGTCAAACCATTCCGGCCATTGGACATAGAAGAAGGCTAGAAGGGGAGACCTACCATCACATCGAACGGGTCAATGCTGTCAAAAAAGACAAATGGTGGAGTAACAAGATAGAAAGCATATTAGCATGGACCGGATATGAACCCGGCAAAGGATTAGGAAAGAACCTCCAAGGCATCACCAAACCAATACAGTTGAAGAATCATGGTACTACCTTTGGGCTCGAATACCAGTACACATGGCAAGAATACAGGAATTGGTCGCCTCCATGGCGCGGACCATACCCTCTTGAGCAACCGGTACCTCGTTTGGAACAAGTTTTCCATCAGGCGGACACAATATGAAGAACTACTGAAGAAGAAGCACTAGTTGGGCTGAAGGATCTGTTCTTGGAAGATGAGGATATGGACTGCAGTGCCATAATTGAGGAGGAGGAGGAGGAAGGCCTCACCATTCACACTGTGGCAAAGGGAGATGTTCTCAGAAACTGGACCGCCACACCACACGAGCCCGCCGAATCCCTGGGTAGCCTGGCAGAATTTATAGTTGTTCTAGGCATTTAAATTTTCTAGAAATTTTGTTTCAAGATTTCTCTGTTTTAAATAAATGCTCGATCCAGCGAGCCAGCTTTTGTTTGAACAATTTTCTCAGTTTTAATCAAACATATCTATCATTTATCATTATTCATTACTATCTTTATACTTTTCTTTTCTACAGTGTTATTATTACTTTTCCTGATGAACCCGTGACTGTGACATGTAATGAGGCAACGCAATATGAGAATAGTGACTCAGAGGAAGAAGATGAGATACCCGAGGAAATTGTCAAGGAAGTTGAGAATTTTGAGAACAAGCCTAAGTCCAACCTGGATGAAACAGAAGCAGTACATTTGGGAGACGCCGAGACCGTCAAAGAGACGCGCATCAGCATTCACTTGTCGCCAACAGAGAAGGAAGAATACATCCATTTTCTAAAGGAATATGAGGACATTTTTGCATGGTCGTATGACGATATGACCGGTTTGAGCACATCTATAGTAGCTCACAAGTTGTCTACCAATCCCATGTGCCTACCAGTCAAGCAGAAACTCAGAAAATTCAAACCATACATGAGTTTGAAGATCAAGGAGGAAGTTACCAAGAAGATCAAAGCCAAGGTTCTAAGGGTGGTTGAGTACCCGACCTGGTTAGCTAACATTGTGCCAGTTCCGAAGAAAGACGGGAAGGTCCGAGTATGTGTTGATTATCGGGATTTAAACAGAGCAAGTCCCAAAGACGACTTCCCGCTGCCAAACATACATATCCTGATCGATAACTGCGCCAAGCATAAACTCCAATCCTTTGTAGATTGCTTTGCAGGTTATCAGCAGATCTGGATGGATGAAGAAGATGCCGAGAAGACAGCTTTTATTACGCCTTGGGGTGTATACTGTTACAAGATGATGCTGTTCGGTCTGAAGAATGCTGGGGCTACTTACATGAGAGCTATGACAACCATTTTCCATGATATGATACACAGAGAAATAGAGGTGTATGTGGACAACGTCATTATCAAATCCAAGAAGGCCGCAGATCGCATAGCAAACTTGAGGAAATTCTTCGACAGGCTCAGGAGGTACAATTTGAAGTTGAACCCCGCAAAGTGTGCATTCGGGGTTCTTGCAAGAAAGTTATTGGGATTCATTTTCAGTCGCCGAGGGATCGAGCTAGATCCGACTAAAGTCAAAGCTATTCAGGAGTTACCACCGCCCAAAAGCAAAAAGGACGTGATGAGCTTCTTGGGATGACTCAACTACATCAGTCGATTCATAGCACAGTCCACCGTAATATGTGAACCCATCTTCAAGATGCTGAGGAAGGATGCCGAGACGAGTTGGACCGAGGATTGTCAGAAAGCTTTTGACAAAATCAAGGAATACTGTCCACACCGCCAGTGCTGGTCCCGCCAGAACCAGGGCGACCTTTGCTACTCTATCTATCTGTACTAGATGGAGCCTTCAGATGTGTGTTAGGACAACATGACGAGACAGGAAGGAAGGAGCAAGCCATATATTACCTGATTAAGAAATTCACACCTTATAAAGCACGGTATTCTCTGCTTGAACGCACCTGCTGTGCTTAGACCTGGACAGCCCAGAAGTTGAGGCATTATTTCTGTGCCTACACTACGTACCTCATATCCAGGATGGATCCTCTGAAGTACATATTTCAGAAGCCCATGCCTACGGGGAAGTTGGCTAAATGGCAGATACTACTGAGCGAGTTCTACATCGTCTATGTAACTCAAAAGGCAATCAAGGGACATGCATTGGCAGATCACCTTGCTGAAAATCCGGTGGGAAGAGAATACAAACCTTTGAAAACGTATTTTCCTGATGAAGAAGTATCATTCGTAGGAGAAGACATTACCGAAGCCTATGACGGTTGGAGGATGTTCTTTGATGGAGCCGCGAATTTCAAAGGAGTAGGCATTGGGGCAATTTTGGTATCAGAAATAGGTCAACATTATCCCGTATCTGCTAAACGCAGATTTCCCTGCACCAACAACATGGCAGAATATGAAGCCTGCATACTAGAGCTCAACATGGCAGTCGACATAAGCATTCAGGAGTTGCTGGTGATCGGCGATTCAGATTTGCTTGTGCACCAGGTACAAGGAGAATGGGCTACCAAGAATTCCAAGATATTACCATATCTGCACCATGTGCAGGAATTGAAAAGGAGGTTCACGAAGATAGAATTCCGAAACGTGGCCAGAATTCAGAATGAATTCGCTGACGCATTAGCCACTTTGTCATCAATGATACGGCATCCAGATAAGAACTATATTGATCCCATTCCGGAGAGGATCCATAATCAGCCAGCATATTGTGCTCATATCGAGGAAGAAGTAGATGGAAAGCCGTGGTTCCACGACATCAAGGAGTACTTATCAAAAGGAGAATACCCGGAGCATGCAAATCACATTCAGAAACGCACGCTCCGGAGATTGTCAAATCACTTCTTCCACAGCGGAGGGAACTTGTACAGAAGAACTCCGGATTTGGGTTTGCTAAGGTGTGTCGATGCAAAGGAAGCTTCCAAGCTACTTGAGGATGTGCATGCTGGGACATGTGGTCCGCACATGAATGGTTTCGTTCTGGCCAAGAAGATACTCAGGGCAGGTTACTTTTGGATGACCATGGAGACGGATTGTATTCAGTATGCCCGCAAATGCTTTCAATGTCAAGTGCATCGCCGACATGAACTAAACGTTACCGCCAAANCCATACTTGCATGAGTCTAATCCTTGACTCCACATTTGCATGAGTCTAAACCTTGACTCCATACTTGCATGAGTCTAAACCTTGACTCCATACTTGCATGAGTCTAATCCTTGACTCCACATTTGCATGAGTCTAAGCCTTGACTCCACATTTGCATGAGACTAAGCACTGCCTTCTCTTTGCATGAGTATAATCCCTGACTCCATATTTGCATGGGACTAAGCCATGTCCCGCATCTTGCATGAGGTTAAGCTCTACCTCCATATTTGCCTTCTCTTTGCATGAGACTAAGCTCTGTCTCCAATCCTGCATGAGTCTAAGCCCTGACTCCATACGTGCATGAGGCTAATCCTTGCCTCCTCATTTGCATCATGATAATCCTTGCCTCCCCACTTGCACGGGACTAAACTCGTCCTTTTTTGCACCAATGCTGCTCTATTTTCTACTACCATCTACTTGTTTTTCGATCGGGCTAAGCTCTGCCCTTATTCACAAGACTAAGCCTTGTCTTGTTACATCATATTATTGCATCTCATGGGCTGAAATATCGCCAATCTGTCCAAAAGCGTCATAGTCTAAAGGCACCATCCTCATAGCCAGAAGACACCATGCCATGGCCTGAGGATCTCTCGAGTCTGCATATCATTATTCAAAGGCGTCATGGTTCGGAGGAACCATTTTCATGGCCCGAGAACATCATTTCATGGTCTGCGAATCCCTCATTAAACAATTCACGGCCCAGGACGTCATGGTCCAAGGACGTCATCTTTAACCGTCCGAAGACAACCTTCATGGTCCAAAGGGAATCTATATCATGTTTAAATTTTTGAAAATACATTTGTAGCATCTTTTATTTGTAGGTAATCAACAGACAACCTCTATCCTAGCAAGAGCGATCTCGCTTCAGTTCCTTCCAACCATCCCGAACCTTAACTGTTCACCGTAGCCGCTTCTGCATCTCGCGTCCGTCCTCACAATAATTTCATCAGCATAATCCGCAGGTGAGTCAAGAACTACACATGGCCTGATTCCTGTAAAAAAGGGATATGTAGGCAACTCGAAAATCGGAGTTCGGCCTCCGTCTTCTGAAGCATCCCATTCGGTCAAAATTGGCCATCATTTCTTTACCCCAAAACTCTTTCATCCTTCCCGGGTAAAGAGGGGCAGGTGTTGATACCCAATTTTTCCATATATATTTTAAATATGCATAAATACTTCATAATAGTATATGTATGCATAAATAAGCATACACAAGGCTTTTGTTATTTTTCCCATAATTTTAAGGGTTTAAGTTGACTTATTTTCTCCCCTTTTATCCATAAAATCCCCAATAATTATTTCCAAAATTATTGTTTTGATAATTCATTTATTTAATTTCTATACTTATGCCTAAATATGGCTAATATGATTTTTATGTATTTTTACAATTACATTTAGTATTTTTAAGCTAAATTGCATGTAATTGCATTATTAGCCCTTTTTAAGATATAATTATATTTTATATGTGTATAATTGACCCCTATATTTTTAAAATGTTATTATGTATTTTAAATCATTTTGGCACCATGAATTATTTTCCAGAAATTACTTTATTATTTATTAAAATTAAAATAGGGAAAAACGAGCTATTTAAATAACAGCCAAATTTAGCTTTCAATTATAGCCAAATCGGATCCCAATACCAACCCAATTTTATACTTAATACCCCGACCCAGATCCAGTTACCCACTACCCGACCCAAGCTATTTTAAATCCTGGTCATTGATCTTTTAGATCAACGGCCCTCATTTCTCTTTTCCTTTTTAATTTCCAAACGACCCCGAACCCTACTCACTTTCCAAATCCCCGCCGCCCTCAGATGCTCTCATCTTCTCTCCTCTCTCAAACCTAACCCTAGACTCCATCAAACGCCTCTTTCTCCGATCATCTCCGGCGACCATCCTTTCAACCCAAGCCTCCAATGAGTCTCTCATTGCCTTGCTCATCATTTCTAAGACCTTCAAGGGTCCTGGGCCATGCCTATTTGGACCTAGGGTTTCTGTTTCTGTTATTTATGGCTTCTCCGGTGTGATTTTGGGCAAAATCACACCTTATATGTTACGATCGGTGAAGTCTGCAACAGGTTCTTTTGATTTCTATTTGGGTTTCCCTTTGAATCCCTAACTCTCTTCTGAATCTCTCAGATCTGTGTTATTTTTACACTTTAAGCATGTTTCCTTCTATGATTTGCTTATTCTCGAGCTTCTTCTAAAAGATCCTCCACTTTAAACCGTTTTACTTTCTTTGAAAACTAAGGTTTCTCGGAGATCCTTCTACGCTTGTTTTAACCGATTTCCTTATGATTAAACCTTTTTTCCTTGCTTATTTTGACCAATTTTATGCTCCTACTGCTTTTTTAACTCGACTCTGTTAAAGCCCTAATTTTTAAGATTTTCTTTGCTTTGGTTCTATGTGTTAGCATGATTTTCTTTGCCTTGGTTCTGTGAGTTAGCATGATTTTCTTTGCTTTGTGAGTTAGCATGACTTCTTTGCTTTGGTTCTGTGTGTCGGCATGATTCTCTTTGCCTTGGTTCTGTGTGTTAGCCTGTTTATTTGATTCTTGTTGATCTCTCGTGGTCACCAGGCTTCGAATGTGTTTGCTGAATTCCTAGCCTACTTATGTCACTTTTGTGTGACTATGCGCACTTTGTTTGTTCATCTCTTGCTTCTTGATGTCAATATGGCTAACCTTGCCCTTTGCTACGTCTGTTGAGCTCCTCTGTTTATATGTTGAACATGTAGAATCATGACTCCCTCTTTATTGATTCTGATTTCCTTAATTGATGGTGATTGAAAGATTTTCTTTTAAAGTCTTACAAGTTTTACCCCGTCTGTTTAAGCTGACTGATTTCCTTGCCATATTTTCTATGATACTTATTTCTACTGAGTTGTGCCCTTAATTAAGGCTTTATGAATTTGGTCCTAATCGGCTACTCTATGCTTACTGAACCTTGACTCCTTCCTTATTTAGTCATGCACTGATTTTTCTTCTTGCCTTATATGATATTGAATCTCCCCGTTTGATTTGATTCCCTTAACTTAAGGGAGTACTTCCTTGATTCTCTAATTGATTGATTCTGAGTTCTTAAATTAGTATACTACTATGATTTTACCTTATTTCACTACCTACTTTCAACTATAAATACCCTAAGTCTTTCATTAACAAGACACGAACACTGGTTTTCAAAAAAACTACCTCTCTTACTAGAAAATCTCTGCTCTCCCTCTCTCTTGTGCTACTTGCTACTATTAGCCGGTTGAAAGCCAAGGCTAATAATCTGTGCTCTTTGGTTCTTTCATTCTGCTTACTTCTACCTTCACTGGTATGTCCTAGTTTTGATTTAAAGCTCCAACAACAATATGCTTCTCTCATTGTTTCAGTTTC